>NC_066580.1:334321744-334630633 GCF_024323335.1 Lathyrus oleraceus | reverse complement strand
GATCCAATCATACCTCTATACCGTTTTACATCTACTTCCTTACCATCTTCATCTTTGTTCAAGTTTGTACAAGTTGGCATGGGGGTGTCAATGGCCTTAGCTTTTGCCATGTCAAATCTCTTGATAAGGTCCAAACAGTACTTTGTCTGGCTCACGAAAGTTCCTTCTTTGAGCTATTTAATTTGCAAACCGAGAAAGTATGTGAGCTCCCCCATCATACTCATCTCGAATTCGCCCTACATAAGGTCTGAAAACTCTCTTACAAGATTCATGTTAGTAGACCCAAATATAATATCATCTACATAAATTTGTACTAATATCAAGTGCTTTCCTTGACGTTTAATGAAGAGGGTTGTGTCAACCTTTCCTCTTGATTAACCTTCATCGAGTAAAAATTTGCTTAGTCGCTCATACCAAGCTCTAGGAGCTTGTTTGAGGCCATATAAAGCCCTTTTTAGTTTATAAACATGATCAGGATACTCATGAGATTCGAAACCCGGAGGTTGTGCGACGTAAACCTCTTCATTTATGTGACCGTTAAGGAATGCACTTTTAACATACATTTGGAATAGTTTAAAATCTTTCGCACAAGCGAAGGCAAGGAGAAGGCGTATAGCCTCGAGTCGGGCAACCGGCGTATAAGTTTCCTCATAGTCGATGCCTTCCTCTTGGTTATACCCTTGCGCGACTAAACGCGCCTTGTTGCGGGTTATTACCCCGTTTTCGTCCAGCTTGTTCCTAAACACCCATCGGGTGCCGATTACTTGATGATCTTGCGGAGGAGGGACAAGGTCCCAAACCTCATTTCTAGTGAACTGATTTAGTTCCTCCTGCATTGACAAAAACCAGTGTTCATCGAGTAGGGCTTCTTTAGGGTTTTTAGGTTCCACTTGCGAAACGAAAGCGAAGTGATAACAGAAATTACTTAGCTTAGATCGAGTTGTAACACCCCTTGAGATATCTCCGAGAATGTTGTCGATTGGATGGTCTTTGGAAGACTTCCAAGCTTGAGGGAGATCATCGTTTGAAGGCGGATGAGCTACCTCGGTTTCCTCATGGTGTACATCTTTATCCTCCTCAATTTTGACTATGTTGGGTTGATCAATCCCCGGCTCGCCACCTTTGAGTATGTCTTCAGTAGATGTACCTGCACCATGAACAACACTACCCTTTCCAACGTTTCTCGGATTGGATTCATCAAAAGTGACATGTACAGACTCTTCTACAGCAAGTAATCGTTTGTTGTATATTCTATATGCTTTACTCGATTGAGAGTATCCGAGGAAGATACCTTCGTCGGCCTTGGAATCGAATTTGCCCAAGTTTTCCTTTCCATTATTTAATATAAAACATTTGCAACCGAAAACATGTAAGTGAGAAACATTTGGCTTTCTCCCTTTTAAAAGCTCATACGGTGTTTTATTTAGAATGGGGCGAATGAGCACCCTATTCAAAACATAACAAGCCGTACTTATGGCGTCGGCCCAAAAATATTTCGGTAAACGACTTTCGTTGATCATTGTTCTTCCCAATTCTTCTAAAATTCGATTTTTACACTCCACAACCCCGTTTTGTTGAGGAGTACGTGGAGCGGAGAAGTTATGATCGATACCATGATTACCGCAATATTCTTCAAATAAATGATTTTCGAACTCACCCCCATGGTCGCTTCTAATTGCAACAATGTTTGTATTTAATTTATTTTGGGAAAGCTTAGCAAATCTTTCAAAGGCGGCGAATGTATTACTTTTGCTTACTAAGAAGATAGTCCAACAGAATCTAGAAAAATCGTCCACTATTACGAAACCGTAATAATTTCCTCCTAGACTTTTAATCCTAGACGGCCCAAATAAGTCCATATGAAGAAGTTCGAGAGGTCTCGTTGTTGAAACGATATTTTTGGATTTAAATGAGATCCTCGTTTGCTTCCCTTTTTGACAAGCATCACAAAGGTGATCCTTGGCGAACTTAATTTTTGGAAGACATAGGACTAGATCTTTTGAGACTACTTTATTTAGTAAGTCAAAGTTAACATGTGCTAAACGCCTATGCCATAACCATGAATCTTCACTCTTTGTTACAAGGCATTTGTCGCTTGTTAACGATACTTCATTCAAGTCTAACATATAGACATTATTCACACGCAGGCCATTAAACATACTCTTCTTATCATCATTATGTACAATTTTGCAACAATCTTTTGAAAACGATACATTGTATCCTTTGTCACATAATTGACTGATGCTAAGTAGATTGTGTTTAAGACCTTCGACAAGCATTACATCAGAAATAGTAGTGGAAGAAGGATTACCTACACTACCTTTACCAAGTATTGCTCCACGGTTGTTGTCACCATAGGTTACATATCCCTTCTTCTTAGCCACGAAGTCAATGAAGAGTGATATGTCTCCTGACATGTGCCTTGAGCATCCACTGTCGAGAACCCATCTTCCCTCGGTAGTCTCGAGGCATTGTACCTATGGAAATGTAATTAACAAGAGAAGGTACCCAATGGCTTATTGGGTCCTGAATGGTGAGGAACGAAATGGTTGCATTTGGGCAGCCATTGATAAATGCCTTTAGGAACTAAAAATCTCCTAAACCTACATTTAGCAATGGAGTGGCCTTTCTTGCAACAATAAAGACAAGAGAAATTTACATTTTGATTGCTTTTGCTATCTTCATCCTTTATAACATATTTATATTTTTGATATGGATTAACCATACTTTTTCGAAAGTTTGATTTGTCGATAGCAAAGGTAATCTTGGGTTCAAGAGCCTTGTCAAGTTTGGCCTTTAGGTTTCTTACCTCACCTTGCCAAATATAACAAGTATCACACCCAAAGTTGATCATCCTACTTCTAAGGTCCTCACAACTTGTTTTTGTGCTTTCCACTATAGAAGCTTTAAGTGCCTCAAGTTTCCTTTCGGATTCTTGAATTTTATGTTCCAAATGAGAAAAAAAATTCTTATTTGAGGCAAGCCTTTTAAAGGCCTCTTTCGCTTCACAGTGTAAAGTATCAAAAGCAGTTTGCAATTCATGATGAGACATACTAGAGGATTTTTCATATTTAGCATGCCGTACCTGTTTCTTTTTGTTCTTTTGATGAGCAGAGAGACATAAGTTTGCATTTTCATCTTCATCACTAGAACTTTCATTATCGGAGGAGTCGCTATCGCTTTCCCAAGCTATGTATGCTCTCCTTGGCTTTGATGATTTCTTGTGTGATTTGTATGATTCCTTTTCCTTTGTCTTCTTGTTCATCGGACAGTCCAGTTTGTAATGACCCGGCTTTCCACATGTATAGCACGACCCTCTAGTCATATTACCTTTTGAGTCATCATTTTTAGAGTACCTAGATTGTTTCCGGAAGTTTACCAAGTTCTTCTCAGAGTGTTGGATGTCGTTCTTTCTCACGTAACGATTGTAGCGTTTAACGAACAACCCCATATCTTCACTCTTGTCCTCTTCTTCTTCGTCGCTCGATGAATAATCACTTTTCTCTTTTGCTTGAGACTTCGAGGAGGAAGTCTTTAGAGCTATAAATTTCTTTTCACTCACCTTTGCTTTGTCCTTCTTATCTTTCTTTTCGTGTTGTTCTAGGCTCAAGAGAACTTGTTCGTGCTCTTGTAGTTTGCCAAATAATGTTGTCAAGTCTAATGTGGTAAGATCATTTGCTTCTTTGATGGCGGTCACTTTCGGCTGCCATTCCCTGTTAAGACATCTCAAGATCTTATTAGTAGTAACATCATTGGAAACCGGCCTACCAAGTGAATGTAATCGATTAATAAGATGAGTAAATCTCTTTTGCATGTTAGCAATGGTTTCCCCTTGCTCCATGAAAAAGAGATCAAACTCTTGTGTTAGTGTGTTGATTCTTGCCAACTTAACATTGTTCGTCCCCTCATGGGCAACTTGTAGTGAATCCCACATGGCCTTAGCAGTAGGGCAATGGGATACACGATAATATTCATCTACATCTAATGAGGAGATTAGGATATTTTTGGCTTTCCAATCATAATTGTATTTCTTTTCATCATCATCGGTCCATTGTGCTTCGGGCTTAGGCACCAATTCATTGTTCTCATTGGTCATGGTTATTTCAATTGGACCATTGAGAATAACGTTCCATATTTTTCTATCTATGGAATTTATGTGCACCCGCATACAGTCTTTCCAATAACTATAATTTTCACCATTGAAAACGGGAGCTCTATTATAAGCCCCTTTAGGTTCGTTAGCCATTTTCTATCAAAGTTATATTTTGAAGCACGGAGTGAACCGGAGCTCCTGATACCACTTGTTAGACTATGGCACGGATCTAGAAGGGGGGGGGGGTTGAATAGATCCCAATTAAAAACTTGAGTCGGCGCTACCAAATTAAAATTGGTTTTGAAAATTTGTTTTAAGTGCGGAAGCGGCCGAGGAAAAATATAGTCTAAAACGAACCGTTATTGGAAAACCGGATATTCGTCAAGCCTATGGATTAGAGATAATGTGAAATACGAATCACTACACTATTTGCACAATCAATGATTTGTTTCACTTACTAGGATTCCTAGTTCCAATGATTCAAATACCAAATTAAACTTGATACACACTTAAGATAATTTTGGTTTAGGCAAATTATCAAACACTTGGTGTGCAAAAACACTCCAAGTGATATTTGTGTTGAGTAAGTGATTCCAATTAATCTAGTACAATATCCTATTGTACTTTGAATTCAAAAACAGAGTTTTAACCTCTTACTCAATTTATATCAATGTTTGGTAAAAGTGCTTATACTAAAATCACTTAAGTTTTTAAGCTAAAAAACAATTATGCAGAAAATTAAAGAAGACAAGGATTTGATGAGGCAGTTCCCCCGCCGTCCTGGCTTCGGGGTACGTCTGCCCTCAATTCTAAAACTAGAATTGAGATGATTTAATAGATATCACCTGTTGAATTTAACCGTTTATACAAGGATTGCAAAGCACATATACAACAGAACTCTCAAGAGGTTGAATGTAGCTTCCTCTCCTTGTTCCTTGATTCAAGATGAATTAAGCCCTTCGATTGTTGTTGATAGACCTCCGATTCCAGCCCCTTTGTTGAAAAACCTTCCGTTCTTCAAACCCTCGGCCCGGCTGATCTCAACCACAACAAATCGAACCCGAATTCTTCCCTTCAATATCACCGAATCCGCTACTAGACTGATGAAGACTTCCTCTTCTCAATCACCTTTACTCAGCTGAATATTGATGAAGCAATTCGTCCAAAAACCCCCAAACACAAACCGGTCTTGGAGGACAAAACCCTAACGGTTTTATTCAAGAAAAAACCTGCCACAAGCTTCAACCCGAACCGGATTCCCAATCTCGGCTTCAAACCTTATCACCTTTAACCAATCACACAACACTTCAAAAATGGTTGTGTGTAGTTGATGTGTTGTTAGATATTGAAGATGAAGATGATGAATCTTGGACACCTATTTCACTTTTTCTTGTTTCTTTGAACACTTGAAATCAAATTGACAAATGTTGGTTGATAAAAGTAATTTGACTTCTATTTATAGTAACTAGCTTACCAACCAAAAATAACAGCTTTTTCAAACAGTGGAAAATACTCAGAAAACTGAGTTTACGCACGAGCGGTCGACCATAGGCTGAGCTTTTTCAAGTATTCCATGCGCTGACCCGTGGCCAACTGCACTAAGCCATGCGCCGACCTGTGGTCGACTCAAGCAACCATGCACTGACCAGTCACCAACTGGTTTGTGTTATGCGCTGACCCGTGGCTTATGCGCTGACCCTTGCGGTCGACTCAAAGCCTGCAAACCTGCAAAAATTCGTATTTTTGTGGTTTTTCATGCATTTCGTCATGATCACATTTTATCCACATATGTTTTATGAAGTATAGTAGTTTTAGATAAGCATAGGGAAGAATATGATAGGTGATATTTTGCATTTGTTTGTAGACGTGGAATCGACAATGCCGATTCATCCATGATGGTTATTTGTCATCATCGAAACTTGTGATTGTATGTTGTCTGACAATTTGCCCTTACACAAAAACTGTAGATATCGGATTTATATAGAATATACGTGTGTTTTACTAATTATAATTATGTCAAATATAAAACTCTAAACAAATTTAGTAAAATACATTGGTTGAAATAATTTCAAGAGTAATAATCCTTTGTTTATAACATGTATATGAATAATAATAATAATAATAACATTGATAATAATAATAATAATAATGATAATAATAATAATAGAATTTTTGAATAATAATAATTATAATAATAATAAAATTTCCAAGAAACTTAAATGCTATGTATGAAGTGTAATTTAATATATTGACTGTGGTTGTTGCTTTTGGTGATGGTGTGTTTGGTATTGTTGAGTGTTTTTGGGTGTCTTCTTTCTTTAGTTGGTGTTATTTTTTCTTTTTCGACAATACTAAAACAAAAGGAAAAAGCATCCAATAAAAAGAAACAAATCAACAAAAGAAAGAGAAAAATCTTATATAAACTCAAAAACAAACAATAAAAATCACCACCTATGCGAAGGCACGTGTTAAATTTTAATCCAACTGAACTCACGAGAAGAAAAAAATATTAATGGATAATTTATCGAATGTCCTAAATCATTCTTAAGTAATATAAACTTGTATCCATAAATACTGCTCAATCTCAACAAAACAACATTACTGTACAAAATATGAAAAATTGGGGATTTTTATAAAGGTTTTGTTTTTAATAGAAAATAAAATAAAAAGATTAAATATATGATATATTAAAAACGATCGGACCTTTTTTAGAATTTTGTATCTCAATATTTGTTAATTGCGTCTATTCCTTAAAATTATTTATTTATTTAGTATTATGACGAATTAACAAATTAGTTATACTCAATTTATTGGGGTATAACTCTTTATTTGGGAAGGTACGGTAAACCATTGTTTGTTTGAGTTAGAAAAAGTATTTCTCTTAATTCTCACAATGGATTCGAGTGAAAAGATGAATGTCTTGCAAATTCCAGTAGTTTGTGATTTTGTCGAAGTATTCCCCGAGGATGTCATTTCTCTACCTCCTGAAAGAGAAATGGAATTCTCCATTGATCTAGTTCTTGGAACGAATCTAGTTTCTGTTGTCATGTAGCGTATGTCACCATCGAGCTCAGAGAATTAAAGAGTTAATTTGAAGGATTGTTATATAAAGATTTCATCTTCCGAGTGTGTCTTTGCGGGGAGCTCTGGTCATGTTCGTGAAGACGAATGATGATGGGATGCATCTGTGCATCGACTAACTTCAGTTGAACAAAGTTACCATCTAGAACAAGTATACCCATACCCAAGATCAATGACTTTAAGGATCACTTGAAAAGATCATGCATTCTCTTAAAGATTGATTTACGGTCGGG
Organism: Lathyrus oleraceus; assembly: GCF_024323335.1. Classification (NCBI taxonomy): domain Eukaryota; kingdom Viridiplantae; phylum Streptophyta; class Magnoliopsida; order Fabales; family Fabaceae; genus Lathyrus; species Lathyrus oleraceus. The sequence goes on along the minus strand of NC_066580.1, from coordinate 334,623,226 downwards.
TTACATCAAATTTTAGTGAAAAGTTCTGATACACCGAAGTACGCAATTAGGATTCAATATGATCATTAAAAATTCCTTGTAAAGCCATTCAGAGTGACTAATGTTACCGTCGTCTTTATGGATTACATGAACCGTATATTCCAACCTTATCTTAATCGTTTTGTGGTAATCTTTATAAACGATATCCGAATTTACTTCCATACTTCATGAGACCACTTGGAGCATTTAAGGATTGTTCTATTAGTTTTGCAGGAAAAGTAACTCGTTGAAAAAGTTAGCAAGTTTGATTTATGGATGACCAAATTGATGTTTCTTGGTCATGTCATATCTAAAGGAGGTGTAGTAGTGGATTCTCCAAAAGTGGAAGTTGTGATTAATTGGGAGAGACCTAAGAGTGCTCCTTAGGTGAGAAGCTTTTCAGGGCTGCCTGGATATTATCAAAGATTTTTCAAAGGCTCTTCTCAATTGGAATTGCCAATGACTAGACTCACTCGAAAAGACATTTTGTTTCCTTGGAATTCAGAGTGCAAACGGAGTTTTATCAAGTTAAAAAAGAAGTAACCCACCACTCCCGTTCTAATAATTCCTAATCCTAATCAATCTTATGAAGTATTTTCTAATGCTTCATAGGAGGGATAAAGAGGTATCCTAATGAAAAATGGTTAGGTTGTAGTGTATGTGTCTCAGTAGTTGAAGCCTCATAAAGAGAATTATCAGTCGCACGATCTTGAGTTAGCTGTTATTTTTTTTTCACTCAAGATGTGGTTCCATTATTTGTATGGGTTTCATTTTGAAATGTACACCGGTCATAAGATCCTTAAATAGCTCTTTGTTCAAAAGTAATTGAATATGCGGCAAAGGAGATGGATGACATATGTGAAAGATTATGATTTCGAGTTGAAGTACCACCCAGGAAGGAAATCTGTATGGCTAAATTGATGGTGTTAGAGCCAGAGCTATTGGAAAGGTTTCAAAATCTTGATCTTTAGTTTGCATGGACTTATAATTAGCACTGTATCCTAGTTATCAACCTGAGTATTACATGTGACATGAGGGAGAGAATTTGGCAAAGTCAGTTGTTGGATTTGAAGTTGCAATCAAGGTTTGATTATTTTAACTAGAGGGGTTGTGTACCAAATGATTCTGATTTGAGATGATCAATTATAGGGGAAGTGCATAAGAGAGGGTTACCAATTCATCCTAATTCATTATGGATTCGCTTCTACTTATTTTTCCGTATATGGTTGAGTAAAATTTGTTCTCTTCTTCAAACCTCAACCACGACGTATAATGGACTGCACCATCTAAGAGTTAAGGAAGAAATAAACCCACATCGTTAAAATCCTTTAGGAAGAATCACACCCGGACGAGGCCACGTGGGAACTGGAATCGGAGATGCAAGATTTGTACCTTCATTTGTTCATGTCAATCTCTAAATTTGAAGAAAATTTTTTAATTAAGGGGGAGGATTTAATGGCGTACGTTCTATAATAACATGATCATTTCCTATTATTTGTTTAATCTCTTGTTAATTAGGAGATGAACCCTAATTAAGTTTTTTAAACCACGATTAAGAGATCAACATTGTCAATAGTGAATTATAATGGATTACAAGGGTAATTAAATCTTTGTGCATGTGAACTCTCTATGGAAAAATGAAATAAGAATCCCTCATTTTTTTACTTCCATTCTATCTTTTAAATCAAATTTTAAGAAAGATAGATAAAGAGACGAGGGAGAGGCGAGTTCCTTCAGGAAGTAACGGGAAAAGTTCTTGCTCAACTTCTTCAATTCAACTTGCATATGTGAAGAAATTGTAGTTTCTTGAAGAAAAAGCAACAAGGAAACTTTTAATCATAAATTTTCATCATCATTTCCACAATTCATCAAACTCTTGAGAATCTTGGTTGGAACCTCGAATGCAAGGAAAATCGTGGAAGTTTCTAACACCCAAGATCATCATTATCAATCTCAAAGCTAAGGTTTCATTATCTTAAAGGTGGGATTCTAGGTAGTTATCACTTTGGGGGAATATTCCTTTATAGGAAATTGCATGTCAGGGTTAGGGAAATTTCATGGAATGTGGATTGATAGACTGTAAAGATGCATGTATGTGGGAGAATATGATTACTGTGAATTTGTTGCAATCTATGTTGTTAATCTAAAATTTCATGAATCCTTGATGGGCCTAAGGTGTTAACGGTGTTCATCATAGGTTCATAGATGAAGCTTGCATATGCAATAAAGATCTCGAGTGTGAAATATATGATCTTGTTGAGTGATGACAAGTTTTCACCTCTAAACATTTTTCATGTATTATAATTGATGAGAATTAATGCATGTAATATGTTAGTTGTGGTTTGTATCAAAAATTGATGGATTTTGGGAAATTCAGAAAACATTTGCAGGTGTAACTGATTGCACTTCAAATTAAGTTTTCCCACACTTCAATTCCGTTGGGTAAGATCGAAAGCCGTCCAACGTCTTTTTAAACTTAATTGTTTTTAACTATTTCAAAAACAGCGAAAGCGCTTTGTCTAGTTCATTAGGAGTTTTTAACATCAAGAAGAAATAAGATTTTGAAACTATTTTCGGACGCGTTTATAAGTTTAGAGTCTGGTTCGTGAGAACCTCTTTTGGTTAAGAAATCCAGGTTATAATACTTTTCAACTTAGTCAAGATACTATATTTCTTAAAAATAGGTTTACTACTCTAACGCAATGCGGGCCTTTTTATAAGTGACAATAAGAGGGTTCGATTAGGGAGTACAACTCGGTTCTGAATACGCGAAAGCGACAGTTCCTGTTAAATTAGTTATTTTCAAAGTAGGAAACATTGCCCATAAGTAGTTCTATTAGCAAGTACTTGGATTATCATTTAATTATGTGAATTACATTCGACCATGTCTTTATTAATTAATTTATTTTAAAACTTTACTTTTCAATTGCACACTACAAAAACACCTATTTTAATTGCCTTTGATAAACACCATAACAATAGATAATGATAGATTGACACTTGGTCTCTGTGGTTCGATAATCTTTTATATTACTCTGACGCGTTGGTACACTTGCGAACATCAAGATTTACAACGCATCAAGTTTTTGGCGCCGTTGCCGGGGACCAATTTCGTCAAATTTCATTTTCCTGTTGTTATATCGTTTAGACTTAGGTTATTTCCCGTCGGTCGATGCGAAGAACTCGCAGCACCGGAAGTTTAAGTTTAGTATACCCTCTGGCGGAACCTGAACGTTACGCTCGCACACGTTTATTCTTTCATAGAATTAAGAGAGCTATGGCCGAAGATCAAAACCAAAGACCTCTTAAGGACTTCGCTCAACCATCTAATGAAGAACCTAGTTCTAGTATAGTAAACCCAATCATCCCAGCCAATAATTTTGAACTTAAACCATCCCTGTTGCAACTAGTGCAACAAAGACAATTCGCGGGTCTCGCTACCGAGAACCCAAACCAACATTTATAAATATTTCTTCAATTAGCAGATACTTTTAAAACCAATGGAGCTTCTCCTGAGGAAATACGTTTAAGATTATTTCCTTTTTCCCTCAGAGATAAAGCTCTATCATGGTTAGATTCCCTTCCACCCAATTCCATTACGACTTGGGATAACCTTAGAAGAGTTTTTCTTGCTAGATATTTTCCCCCGAGTAAGACCGCCGTTCTTCGAAACCATATAACCAGATTTACCCAAAACCATGGAGAATCGTTGTTCGAAGCTTGGGAGATATATAAAGAGTTGTTACGAGCATGCCCACATCATGGCTTAGAAAATTGGTTAATCATTTAAACCTTTTATAATGGACTTCATTACAACACAAAGATGACCATCGACGCTGCCGCAAGCGGTGCTCTGATGAACAAACCTTACCCTGAAGCTAGTGCCCTCATCGAAGACATGTCTCAAAACCATCAATCATGGGGAGTCGAACGAGCGATAGTTGAGAAGAAGGAAGCCTAAGGAGGAGTGCATGAACTAAGCTCTATAGACTTGATGCAAGCTAAAATGGACGCATTAGCCCTTAAGGTCGAGCATATGTGCACGAACCCGAATACTGTAGCCGCAGTTTCGTCAGATTGTGAGATATGTGGAACCCAAGGACACCAATCCGCAGAATGCAGTCTATTAAACGAAACCCACTCCGAGCAAGTGAACTACAACCAAGGGAACCCATATTCGAATACTGTTGATACCTCAGGATTGGCATTAATTTTAGAAAACAAATAATGTATCCACCTCTGTTGTTTTAATATGTTGGGTTGAAGAAATTCAACATCTGGACCAACATGTCATGTACGATGTCACGACATCAGGTCTGTGACATCGCACATGTGTAGAAGACTGAATTAATTAATTCAGTATATGTCAAGGGATCAGCAAGGATATCTGGTGAATATCCTAACTCCCTTGTGGAGGACTTGAAGACTAATTCAGAATATATATAGGCTCTAAATAAGGAGATATATATGGAGAGAGTTTAGGAACTTGAAGACCTTGTTTGTAGCAGAATTTTTCTGCTGAAGTTGCAACAGCAAAGAACAAGTCTGCTGCAATTTTCTGAAGGCCCAAATCCAGTTGGGTGATTAGGTTATAAATAGCTGATTGTAATCTAGTTTTTGTAAGCCTCTTAGAATAAATTTTTAGGGGTGTGTGTAAGGTAAACCTCCCAATCTGTGGGAAGGTTACCATGTGTCTCTCAGTGGTAAACCTGAGAGTGTTTGTTACTCAAAGCCTGTAGGCAAGAGTAATTATGTTCTTGAATGAAGCTGTGAAGCAAGTTCAAGGTGTTTGCACATTACATTGTATTTGTAGTGATAGGAATGGAAACTGGAGGTTTCTATCTAGGAGTTCCTAGGTATAGATTGCATTGGGTAGGGATTAAGTGATGAGTTGTAAACGGGGGAGTTTAACTCTGAATTGATACTACTAATAGTGGATCTTCTTCCTGGCTTGGTAGCCCCCAGATGTAGGTCATGTTGGACTGAACTGGGTTAACAATTTCCTGTGTTTGTTTACCTACTGCATGTTATAATCATGTCTGCCATAATTCAGGTTGTGTTACAGTCTGCCAATCAAGTTAATAACAAACCTGATACATAGCCTTCTGTTGGAATGTCAATCAGAATGTTTTGACATTCATCAACAACAGCACATACTGTTTAATAAGCTGATGAATTCAGTTCAGTATGTAGTGAAGTCTGGTTTTCAAAAGCATATCAGACAAGGCCAAAAGAGCAGTGTGAAACTGTCAAACTGGATGTCTTGACAGTTCTTCCAGTAAGCTGATACTGAAGTAGAGACTGGTTGGTCTTTTATAGTACAGCAAATTTAGCAGTCTGTGTTTAGGAACTAAACAGACTGAGCATATGGTTCTGGACTTGGATGTCAGACGGAATGTTGCGACATTCATTCCTGACAGCATATGCTATATTATTGGATGGTTAGTTTTTCTGTTTCAGGATTTTTCTCAGGCTATTCTTCAGGAATCCACCAGCTGATCTAAAATCTAGGAAACTAACAACTAAGCTACAATTAATGAACCTAACAAATAATCTATTTGTTAGCTCCTTAATAAGTGGAGATTAGTTTAACTTGTTACAACCTTTAATTTAGGAAATACAAGTACATGACCAACAAACTGGAACAATATAACAGATGATGCTCAAAACAGGATTGAGACATCGAGCTGAAAACTGTGTAGCAAACCAACAGTAGTGAATGTTATGGTGCACATAACTAATTGTTCCTCCTCTATAGGATGACATAGAAGGAGAGGTTGTGACACTGTGAAAAGGTGCACAATAATACAGAGTGTAATAACTGTCTTGCTGTAATAAGTACAATGTTAGATCAGATGTCACGACTTGAAGTAGAACATCTGAATACTGACTACGCCAGAATTTCAATTGGTATCAGAGCAGGCATCCTGTTCTGTCTCTGGATGAGATCCATGGGTGATACTTTCTGGTAGCTGGCAAGGAGTTATGTTAGTACTGATGCTGGAACCTGTGTAAGGTTCTGTAATTCCCTGAATGGTCCCTTGAAGTAGGTGGATGGACTGTTCATGACAGGAATGGTGTGTACCTGTCTCTGGAGGTTGGCAATAGGCCTGTGTGTGGGACAGCTATGCCAGTACTAAATCACATTCAAACCTGGTATGGTCTTTGAGGCCAATCTGGTGAAGTGTGTGGTCATAGGTTGAGTTGTATTATGATTTCCGCTGCATAATACCTGGCAAAACTCAAACTCTGATGTAGTTTCCCCTCATGTGGATGAAAGGCTGCTGTGTTCAAGATCTCATCATAATCTACTGAAGACGTCAAGGATACTTGAGTCCTCTCAAGTCCACTCATCATGACGCTCTCACTTCAGGATGGTAAGAGTCACTTAATTACTGATTCTCTTACTCTCTTGAGTAGTGTATATGAAGACCTTGAAGACCTTCAAGGAAGGTTTGTTCCAAGGAGGTGGAACCAATGTTCTATGTGATGTTAGAACATGTTGTTCAACAAGTATGCAGCTACTGGTTGAAGAGCAGATGTATTAGGGTTCAAACAAAGGGATAATTCTGTCTGGAACCTACTCCTGACCTGGAAGAGGAGACATCTGTGTGTGCTAAGTTGACAAGAGCAGGGTCAACTGGGTGTGTGCTCAAGAAGGTCATCCCTAGAAGTTGAGCTGGTTGAGATGTGACATTGTGCAATCTCCTGCTGTTAGGCATCTTCCTGCAATTTGATCAGGATTGGATAGTTGTTCCCTGAAGTACTATGGTGTGTTGGAAGACAAGTCTCCTGGATGTTAGCAGTCAATAATGGGGTAACCTGATTGTGATATCATTTAAGGGGGTTGGAACCATGAATCTTGTTATTCAAACACTACGTTCAGAAGTGGCAGTTCTTACTAGGAGTGAGAATATGAAGATTCAGAGGTTGGTTGAGGTAATATGCTCTGGCAATGCATATCTACTATTGACTGGTGTGTGTCTCACAAGTACTTATGATCAGCTGAAGACTGATTGGTCTGATTGGAGGAGTTAGTTGCCACTGGTAGGGATAGTGTATGTCATATTGAGACATATGTATACAATGCATGGATACTAGTGTGGAGTCTCCATGATTGTTAAGTTGAGGGGGAGTTTTGGTTAACCTCCTCAAGTTTGGTCAGCCTTGGGTCTGGTTGGCTGTTGACCTGTGTCACATGGGTTCTGGTTGATGTGTGACACATTTGCAAGGAAGGATTCATCTCTCTAATTCCTAAGGGTGAATCTAATCTGGAAAGAGTCTCAAGACTGTTGAGGTGCTTGCAAGCAGAAGATGTTGACACAAGAAGAGTATTTTTAAAGTATTCTTATGGTGGAAGTATCTGAAGGGATGATTGGGAAAGGATTTAAGATCAATGTCTACTTGTGCCAAGTGCAAGTGTTTAAGTGATTATCCTTGGAGCTCAAGATAACTGATGTTCTTAAAGATGTTGGAACATCTCTTCTTCAAGACCCTGTGCAGAATCACAGGAAGGATAGTACATTGGCCTTGATCTATCTCTTTGGTGGCAGCAAAAGCATATGATCTCTGAAAAGGTTTCCTGGCAAGAAACATGATTCAGCCTTGGGATGCACAAGAAGAAGAAGACATCATAGTCTTGATGGTGGTTACTTGGATCAGTTTATTTCTGATCTAGGTAAAGAAGTGCATTAGCTTATGCACACTGTGGAGTCAAGAACAAGTGGCAGCATTCTTGACATCATGGAAACAGCCTTGCCTTAGGATGTGGAATCCTTGGTAAAGCTGAAGGGTTAGTTTCTAACTGGTCCTTCTGAAGACTCATACATCAGAGTGTCTGATGTCTTTGGAGAAGAAGCAGTGATTCATCAAGGTGTGAGCTTGGATGACTTAACTGCAAACCTGCAGGATGGAGGTTGTTTACTCAAACTTGGTTCCAAAATCAAGTCTATGAGAACATTGAACTCTTGTTCTGTAAAGGGAGGAAGTTCTTTCAAGTGGCAGAAGAAGGAGCTGAATTCAGCAGCTGGATGTCAAGCACAATGTTGTGACATTCGGTTCAGCATCAGATTCTTAGTTGATGAAGTGGCACATCAACTTGAGATAGAAGGATCTACAGGGTTGTAGATTGGACACTTCAAAAGTTTGAAGTTCAAATCTCACTTGAAAGGTCAGAATATCTTTGGGAGAAGTCTGATAAACTTGGGGAGGTCAAAAGGCAGCATTTGACCTTGTCATATGAGAATTCATGAAGGAGGTAATCAACCAGTGGCATTTGGTCTATCTCAGAAGTGAGTTCAAGAATCAAGATAATCACCATAAGGCAGCTGATTATTCTTAAGGAAAGTCTGAGACAAATTACTTTTGAACAGAAAAGTATTAAGTTGAAGACAAAAGGAGGTGTTTTCCATTCATCCCTTGGAGCTTGTGGTAGAAGTTCTGAGCTATCTATGGAAGACTGTCTCTGGTAGTGGGATGAGAGTGTATATATCCCAATGTATGTCTGGATTCCTCTGGCCCAAGATGAGGACTCAGTAATATCTGAAGTCTATCAGATAATGCTCCCTGTGATGCTGTGAAGGAAGTCTCAGCTGATGTTCAAACATCTTGTGAAGTGATCTTCTGTTCTGGTTAAAAGAGAAATTGACACAGAGTGTGGATGTGTTCAGCCAAGAGGGTTGGACAGAGGGTGCGCTCTTGAAGACATGAAGATGCGTCTTATGTTTTCCTTTCATCAAGTGGTCTGGAATCTCTTTGAATCAGGAAGTATGTGAAGGTTCAACCTTGGGGTGTTGGATATGATCATGTGTGACCTCCAAGAGAGTAGGTTGTCCATGACAGGGGGAGTGTGTCCGTGTGCTGCAAGTAATCACCAAGCTTGTGGTCTATGTGCTCTCAGATAACGGGGTATGGCAACCTGTTAGTTTTCAGGATGCTGTGATGTGTGGCAAGGCTGAGTGAGCAGAAGAATGTCTGACCGGATGTCATGACATTGCCCTGGACAGTGCTGTTAATTCCTTCTGAATCTTAAAGTCATTAGGAATTATGAGGGTGATGTGGCTAAGTCTGATTAACCAGAATAAGCCTGATGGCTACAGCTGTGTGGTACAGGGGGAGTAACCATCAACTGAAGCGTGTAAAGTTGGCTGTAGCAGTGCTAGGTGTCAAGTCTCTACTGGAGGTATGACAGAGGTCTTGTTGAATACTGGCTGAATGCAGGAATGTTAAGACATCGCGTGCAACGTGTCTGACTGCATATATGGAATGGTCTCCATGCACTGGAACGGCTGTTTTGGAAAAGAAACAGTCAAGAGCTATAAAAGGTATTCAAAGATAGTCTGAGATTTTGTTGGTGATTCTCTGACTGTTTCTCAGCAAAAATAAATGCATCTTGACCAAGCATTTATTTCTACCGGAAATTCCTAGGCACGGGCTGGACTATTTAAAGGGTGCAATAGCCCTCTTCCTCTCACAAGAAAAACACTCCATTCTCAGAATCATGGGGTATGTTAAGGTTTGGGCAAGCTGCGCCTGGATCTGGTTTTGTGAGGGCTTCCTTTACAAATATTTAGCTAAAAAGGGGGAGAGAAAGAAACGTCCTGGGGTCGATAAGCAAACAGATCACTGTGGTAACAAACAGAAAGTTGGGGTTAGACACAAAATTTACCAACTGAATTACCACTTGTGTCTTGTGATCTGAGTTAAGAGAACAGTTGTGCCCTGTGATCTGAGTTACATTGTCTATGTACTCAGCATTACATACTCTTCAGGAAGCTCTCCTGTTGAAGGGAAGGGTTCTGGAACAACTGAGCCTTGTTTCTCTACTTCCTCATGTACACCAACATTGGTGTTCATGGTAGGGGAGATGATAACAGAGGATTATTTGTTTTAGCTAAAATTTGCCAAAGGGGGAGATTGTTGATACCTCAGGATTGGCATTAATTTTAGAAAACAAATAATGTATCCACCTCTGTTGTTTTAATATGTTGGGTTGAAGAAATTCAACATCTGGACCAACATGTCATGTACGATGTCACGACATCAGGTCTGTGACATCGCACATGTGTAGAAGACTGAATTAATTAATTCAGTATATGTCAAGGGATCAGCAAGGATATCTGGTGAATATCCTAACTCCCTTGTGGAGGACTTGAAGACTAATTCAGAATATATATAGGCTCTAAATAAGGAGATATATATGGAGAGAGTTTAGGAACTTGAAGACCTTGTTTGTAGCAGAATTTTTCTGCTGAAGTTGCAACAGCAAAGAACAAGTCTGCTGCAATTTTCTGAAGGCCCAAATCCAGTTGGGTGATTAGGTTATAAATAGCTGATTGTAATCTAGTTTTTGTAAGCCTCTTAGAATGAATTTTTAGGGGTGTGTGTAAGGTAAACCTCCCAATCTGTGGGAAGGTTACCATGTGTCTCTCAGTGGTAAACCTGAGAGTGTTTGTTACTCAAAGCCTGTAGGCAAGAGTAATTATGTTCTTGAATGAAGCTGTGAAGCAAGTTCAAGGTGTTTGCACATTACATTGTATTTGTAGTGATAGGAATGGAAACTGGAGGTTTCTATCTAGGAGTTCCTAGGTATAGATTGCATTGGGTAGGGATTAAGTGATGAGTTGTAAACGGGGGAGTTTAACTCTGAATTGATACTACTAATAGTGGATCTTCTTCCTGGCTTGGTAGCCCCCAGATGTAGGTCATGTTGGACTGAACTGGGTTAACAATTTCCTGTGTTTGTTTACCTACTGCATGTTATAATCATGTCTGCCATAATTCAGGTTGTGTTACAGTCTGCCAATCAAGTTAATAACAAACCTGATACATAGCCTTCTATTGGAATGTCAATCAGAATGTTTTGACATTCATCAACAACAGCACATACTGTTTAATAAGCTGGTGAATTCAGTTCAGTATGTAGTGAAGTCTGGTTTTCAAAAGCATATCAGACAAGGCCAAAAGAGCAGTGTGAAACTGTCAAACTGGATGTCTTGACAGTTCTTCCAGTAAGCTGATACTGAAGTAGAGACTGGTTGGTCTTTTATAGTACAGCAAATTTAGCAGTCTGTGTTTAGGAACTAAACAGACTGAGCATATGGTTCTGGACTTGGATGTCAGACGGAATGTTGCGACATTCATTCCTGACAGCATATGCTATATTGTTGGATGGTTAGTTTTTCTGTTTCAGGATTTTTCTCAGGCTATTCTTCAGGAATCCACCAGCTGATCTAAAATCTAGGAAACTAACAACTAAGCTACAATTAATGAACCTAACAAATAATCTATTTGTTAGCTCCTTAATAAGTGGAGATTAGTTTAACTTGTTACAACCTTTAATTTAGGAAATACAAGTACATGACCAACAAACTGGAACAATATAACAGATGATGCTCAAAACAGGATTGAGACATCGAGCTGAAAACTGTGTAGCAAACCAACAGTAGTGAATGTTATGGTGCACATAACTAATTGTTCCTCCTCTATAGGATGACATAGAAGGAGAGGTTGTGACACTGTGAAAAGGTGCACAATAATACAGAGTGTAATAACTGTCTTGCTGTAATAAGTACAATGTTAGATCAGATGTCACGACTTGAAGTAGAACATCTGAATACTGACTACGCCAGAATTTCAAATACCTATAACCCTGGATGGAGGAATCACCCTAACTTCTCCTATAAAAACAATACCCCTATTCAAAATAACGCACATCCAAGACCTAGTTATCAAGCCCCTAGATCAAACCAACCTATGCAACTTGTACCACCAAAGCCGAGCCTTGAGAAAATTATGGAAAATTTTATCACCGCTCAAACCCAACAAAACAAGGAGTTCATGAACCAAAACATTCATGTTAACGAATTGATTACTCAGTTAGGAACCAAGGTTGCCAAATAGTTACTCATACCAAGATGCTTGAAACCCAGATCTCTCAGGTAGCTTTAAACCAAGCCCCTCAGACTACACCTGGAGGACAATTCCCTGGACAACCTCAACAAAATCCGAGAGGACAAGCCAATGCCATTACCCTACGAAGTGGGAACGCTTATGATGAGCCACCTAACCCAAGATTAAGTGAACCCGAAACTTCTAAGGAATGTACCAAACCCCCGAACGAAATAAAGGAACCAGAGGAATCTGAAAACCAGGAAGGTCGAGATAAAGGAGAAGAACCTAAAGATAAAATTTACGTACCGCCCCCGCCATATAAACCACCTATACCATATCCGCAAAGACTCAAACAAACCCAGATCAATAAACAATATCAAAAATTTATTAAAGTTATAGAAAAACTTCATGTAGAAATCCCTTTCACAGAAGCCATTACCCAAATACCTTCTTATGCAAAGTTTCTGAAAGACATCCTTACCAACAAACGTAGACTTGACGATCCGAAGCCTTTGGAATGTAATGCTATTTCCGTAGACAAATTAGCAAAGAAAGATAAAGATCCTGGAAATTTCTCCATTCCTTGCCTTTTGGGTAATCATGTCATCGAAAAAGCTTTTCTAGACTTAGGAGCTAGTGTGAGCTTAATGCCTCTAGCAGTTTGTGAGAGATTAAACTTAGGAGAATTACAACCCACTAAGATGTCACTTCAGTTAGCCGATAGATCTGTCAAATATCCGATAGGCATTTTAGAAGATGTTCCTGTTAGGATAGGTCAGCTGTTTATCCCTACTGATTTTGTCGTCATGGACATCAAAGAGGACAATGATATACCAATTCTTCTAGGTAGTCCGTTCTTATCAACTGCAGGAGCCATAATAGATGTCAAGAAAGGAAAGTTGACATTTGAGGTAGGTGACGAGAAAATAGAATTTATACATTCGAAATTTCTTATGGCACCTGTGATGGGAGACTCGTGTTATGCCTTAGATATCATTGATGAATGTGTTAGAGAATTAGAACAAAAAGAAATTATAAAAACAATTAAGTTACCATCAACCCCCATAAAGGAAGATGATGACTTTAAAGAACCTTACAACGATGATAACCTTTACGAATGTTTATCCCTTACTCCAGATCTTATACCATGCCCTAAGAAACCAACCTTAGAACTTAAGGAGCTGCCTAAGAACCTGAGATATGAGTTCCTCGATGAAAAGATGAACCGTCCAGTTATAGTCAGTGCTACCTTGAGCCAAGAGGAAACAAACCAACTTTTAGACGTTTTACGAAAATATCCCTCAGCCTTAGGATATAATATCTCTGACCTGAAAGGTATAAGCCCATCCGTATGCATGCATCAAATTTCGCTCGAAGAAGATTCAAAACCCTCTAGGGAGCATCAGAGAAGAATAAACCCTATAATGAGTGATGTTGTTAAGAAGGAAGTTCTTAAGTTACTTGAGGCAGGTATAATCTACCAGATCTCGGATAGTAAGTGGGTGAGCCCTGTGCATGTAGTACCTAAAAAGGGAGGCATCACAGTCGTACAAAATGATAAAGGTGAACATGTAGCAAAACATTTAGAAGGAGGATGGTGGATGTGTATAGATTATAGAAAATTAAATAAAGCAACTAGGAAGGACCATTTCCCTTTACCATTTATAGACCAGATGTTGGAGCGTCTAGCCAGACACTCTTACTTCTGTTATCTAGATGGTTACTCTGGATTCTTCCAAATACCTATTCACCCCGAAGATCAAGAAAAAACTACCTTTACATGTCCTTATGGAACTTTTGCCTACAGACGAATGCCTTTCGGCCTCTGTAACGCCCCAGCCACTTTCCAACGCTGCATGATGTCAATCTTTGTAGATTACCTTGATGGTATCATGGAAGTGTTTATGGATGATTACTCGGTTTGAGGATTCGATTTTCACAATTGTGTCGCTAACCTTGAGAAAATTCTGGAGAGATGCGTGGAGGTGAACCTCGAGCTAAACTGGGAAAAATGTCATTTCATGGTAACCGAAGGAATAGTTTTAGGACATATAGTTTCCAAAAAAGGTATAGAGGTAGATATAGCTAAAATAGAAGTCATAGAAAACCTAAAACCACCAAAAACAATCAGAGAAGTCCGAAGCTTTCTTGGACACGCTGGATTCTACCGGCGTTTCATTAAGGATTTCTCCAAAATAACTAAACCGTTAACCGGATTTTTAATGAAAGATGCCGAATTCATTTTCGATGAAAAGTGTAATGACGCATTTAATCTTTTAAAGCAAGCATTAATCTCAGCACCCATTATGAAACCGCCCGATTGGTCGGAATCTTTTGAGATAATGTGCGATGCTAGTGATTATGCAGTTGGAGCCGTTCTAGGACACAGAAAAGATAAAAAGTTACATGCCATTTATTATGCCAGTAGAACCCTAGATGCTGCCCAACTTAATTACGCAACAACCGAAAAATAATTACTCGTTGTAGTTTTCACTATAGACAAATTTAGATCTTATCTAGTAGGAGCAAAAATTATTGTTTACACCGATCATGCTGCCATTCGTTACCTATTGAGTAAAAAAGATGCCAAGCCCAGGTTACTCCGATGGATTCTATTACTACAAGAGTTTGATTTAGATATAAGAGATAAAAAAGGCACTGGAAATGTAGTGGCCGATCACCTTTCTAGGCTAGAACATCTAAAACCTGAACTAATACCCATAAATGATGATTTCGCCTATGATAGACTGATAGCTAGAGTAGAAACCATTGAAGATAATAACCTAGATCCTTTTGAGCGTTCCCAAAATTCCTTAGCAAGAAGAAATTCGTTAATTACCCTGGTATGCAGATTTCGTTAATTACCTAGCTGCTGATATAGTACCCCCTGATTTTTACTACTACCGCAAGAAGAAATTCTTCCACGATGTGAGAAACTTCTATTGGGACGAACCACTCCTTTTCAAAAGGGGTAAAGATGGCATCTTTCTCCGTTGCGTTCCAGAAGAAGAAGTAAATAATATTATCGAGCATTGTCATTCTGCACCTTATGGTGGACATGCGAGCACCTCTAAGACATACGCCAAGATTCTTCAAGCTGGCCTATTCTTGCCTACCATGTGGCGCGATGTCTATGCTTACATTGTCAAATGCGACAGATGCCAACGCACTGGAAACATTTCAAGACGTTATGAAATGCCTCTAAGAAACATTCAGGAAGTAGAACTCTTCGACGTATGGGGTATAGATTTCATGGGACCTTTTCCACCATCCTTAGGAAATAGGTATATCTTAGTAGTTGTAGACTATGTGTCTAAGTGGATTGAAGCTATAGTTGCACCCACAAACGACACTAGGGTAGTAATCAAATTATTCAAAAACTGTATATTCCCTAGATTTGGAACACCACGTTTAGTCATAAGCGATGGAGGATCACACTTTATATCGAGAATATTTGACAAACTTTTAAGAAAATATGGAGTTAGGCATAGAGTAGCAACACCATACCATCCACAAACTAGTGGCCAAGTAGAAGTATCTAATAGGGAGATAAAACAAATCCTAGAGAAACTGTTTCTATTTCTAGGAGAGACTGGTCTCAGAAGCTTCAAGAAGCATTATGGGCCTATAGAACCGCTTTCAAAACCCCGATAGGAACTACTCCTTATCAACTAGTTTATGGAAAATCTTGTCACTTACCATTCGAGTTAGAGCATAAGGCCTATTGGGCCATTAAAACTTTGAATTTAGACTACTTAGCCGCTGGAGAAAAGCGTATCCTGGACATTCATAAATTAGAAGAGCTTAGGCAATCTGCCTACGAAAATGCAAAAATATATAAAGAGAGGACAAAAGCCTATCATGAAAAAAGAATAGTAAAGAAAAACTTCAATGTAGGCGATTCTGTTCTCCTTTTCAACACTAGGTTACGACTCTTCCCTGGGAAGCTACGTTCAAGATGGACTGGTCCTTTCGAAGTTTCCAAGATTCTGAGATCCGGAGCCGTAGAAATCAAGAACGATACTTGTAGTCCATTCATGGTAATGGACAAAGACTGAAGCTCTAAGAAGGAGGAGACATTCCAACATACTACTCAAGCCACACCCTGATTGATCCACCAATTACCACTACTACAGGTGTATAAATTCTAACCGTCAAGCTAATGACGTTAAACAAGCGCTGTGTGGGAGGCAACCCATGGTTTTTCTTTTCATTTTACTTTTTTTTCGCATTTATTTACATTTATTTTTATTTTTATTTTCTCTTATTTTGCATTGAGACTAAAGTTTGAATGGTTTGTATTTTCAGGTCACTTTCCTAACTTTTACAGGATGCAGGGTTTTGATGACATGCATGTCGCCTATAGAGACAATGCTCAGAGGGAGTGCTACATTGCTTTATACCAGCGCCCTATGGCACCCACACGTTACCCTGATCAGCATTGTATGGAGGCACTGGGTATCGAGCCTAGTATCTGATTCCTTAGCCACTAGCTCCACTGGGACGAATTTGCTGATGACTTGAGCAACACATATAGGAACCTGACTTTGGAGTTCCTGAGTTCATTCGACTACGACCCATATTCTGGACCAGATGGGTATGCTGCTTTCAGGCTCTTTGGAGTTGAGTACTCCTTCATCCAGAAATAGTTCGGCGACTTATTAGGTTTCCAGACTACTCCTGATGCTATCCCGGAGACACCTTTGGGATATTTCCTGGGTAAGGAAGTGGAGAAGTTTTGGAGTGATATATCGGGCGGTGGAAGCCAGGGTCCTTCTACACAGTTATCTTATGTCATACATAACCCAACCTTCAGATATTTTCAGATGATATTAGCACATTCCTTCTTGGGAAGACAGGATGCAGAAACTCTACTGAGTGAATAGGAGATCTTCCTATTATTTTGTGCATCCCAGTCTCGTCCAGTAGCATGTGGGAACTTTTTATTGAATAATCTCAGCGGTATCTCTAGATCCACCGAAGGAGTCATCCATGTTGGTGGAATCGTCACACAGATTGTTGTCGCTTTGGGTCTGTCTCGCAAGTTGTTGCATCTTTGGACCTACTGTGGATATACTACCATGGACATCGATTTTTGTTTGACCAGAGGATTGATGAGGAGAGCTTCTTTCCACCCATGTCAGTTCCGATTGCTAGTCGACAGTGAGGCCATCCATTACTTCACATTGCCAGACCCTATGATGACTAGTGTGCATGATCCAGCAAATTGGAGTTATGCTCTAGAGGGCCAAGGAGAGACCGTTGAGGAGCTGAGATCGCCCCCAGTTGCTGAATACACACCTGCACCACCATCTCCTAGAATCAATGTTCTCTCTAATAATCATTCATTGCAGACACCCGACATACGCACCCAGATTGCTGAGTGCCGTAGAGAGATTGCAGCGCTTAGACAGGAAGTGGCGGACCTAACTTTACATATTGGAATGTCTGATCTCACCCACGCTACTGAAGCCGATTGTCTATATCAAGAGATCGCCGAGCTCAGGCAGGAGATAGCCGTGCTCCGTGAATCCACTCAGGCAGACGACCACCCTAATACCTGATCTCACCATTTCACTTTATTTCTCTTTCATATATTTATAGTATTTGCATTACTCGTTTTACATTATCGCATTTGGATACTATATAAACTACTACCGTACATTAGTATTTCTATTTTTATCTATATATGTTTTATATTTATTTTATTTTGCATTTTAATTTTTTCAGTTATTTATTTATATTTATATTTAATTTCTGTTTTTGTTTTTGTTTCAGTTTCATTTTTTTCGTTTTTACTTTTATAAAATTATGCAAGTCAAAGAAACTAGGAGAATCACAAGACAAATGCTATCCAGTCCCCCTCAAAGCCAAAAGACAAGCGAAACCCAAACCTAAGGACCAAAATCTGGCCCAGCCGAATTTTGCCTTGTGGCGCCCGCCATAGGACCTGTGGCGCCCGCCACAGCGTCTGTAAATGGTCGGGGCAGACCTCTCTTCTTCACCATTTTTGCAACTTACAACCTTCAAAACCCATTTTTTCACCTTGAAAAAAAACCCTTGAACCCACAAAAAGCTCATACTTTCCTAACCATGATACCACACAAATCATTAATCCACTTTCCGTTTTTGATTTCATCCGCCGGATTTTGTAAAAATCCAACCTTTTCACCAACCACTTCATCTTCTTCATCCACAATTCAAGAGCATTCAAATGGAGTTCAACGGATTCGTTCTTCGAGGAGGGAAACCAGGGGAGAGACAAAGAAAAATCATTGAACGGTTGCAAAATCGGGAAATTCTCCCGACAAGGTATGTTGACGAAGATTGTCTATATACTTTAGGCATCTACCATAGCATTTTCCATTTATTAGACTTCTTAGGTTTGCATAATTTCTTTATCAACAAAGAACCCACCTATGAGCGGCTGACAATTGAATTTTAAAGTTCTTTAATTTATGTTGTCCGCCCTAACACTGCTAGCACAATCGGTACTGTTCAATTTAGAATGCTTGCTGTTGAATACCAATTCAGTACCGATGAACTAGCCAGTCTGTTAGGGATCCCTCATGGGGAGGGTGCTATTTGTGAGGCCCCTTTGGATTCCGAATGGGCTGTTGAGGTATTTTCATTCTGGGAGCGTCTATCAAACACTTCCATTAACTCTTTTGAAGGAGTTCTTGCCTCAACCATCTATAACCCGACCATCAGAGTTTTTAGATATCTGTTGGCATGTACTGTTTTTGGCCGGGAGAATCCAAATAAGGTTAACGCTAGAGAGCTTCTATTTTTGCAAGGAAGCCTCACAAATAGGAAAATTAATTCGGTTACGTTCATGCTCGCCCATATGATTTTAACTCTGAATAAGGCGGAACCGATTTCTTTTGGTGGGTTAATTACGTCTATTGCTCGGGCACTTAACCTGAACAATGAGTTGGCTACCCTAGACCCCTTACCTCCTCGCACAATTAACTTCAAATTTCTGAGAGACATGAAATTGTGTCGTTCAAGGAGAGAAGGAGGTTATACACTTATGATTCATGGTGTGGCCATCCCATCTGTTATTCTACCTTGCACTAGACGTACAAATATACGTGATGAGAGGAATTGGACCTACGATTTAGATGCTCCACCTGTTTTGGGTCCTCTTCCCCCTAACATTCCTGATGAGGCGGGACCAGACACTGATGATGAATATGATCGGAGAGAGCGATCTCCCGTACCACATGTGTCCCCCCATCATCCTTCACCACCACACACCGCACCATCTTCTTCTTCTACAGGTACCACTCCTGGCTTCTATATTACAGAGGAGATGTGGCGTGACTACCTGGCTAGAGAGCAAAGGCGTGATGACCTACTCTCTACCCTCCAGCAACAAATGACGGACAATATGAGCTTCATGCAAGACTCGCAGCGGAGGTCCGACAGGTCCTACGACACTGTTCTACAGTCTCTGCAAGTGGTCACCAATACACAAGCCCGTCAACAACAATACCACCAGAGACACATGGCACTAATTGAAGCCACCCAAGGTTCCATTATTGGTAACCTTCGAGAGGTGAGGACCGCTCAGGATGCCTTGATGGCGAGGATGGATCAGAGAGACCGTCGTCGTACCCGTTCCCGTCGTCCACCTCAGGATGGCGAGGGCACTAGTGGTCAGCAATAGGTTTCCAGGTAACTCTTCCCTTATCTTATTTCGAAACATTGGGGACAATGTTCGATTTAAGTGTGGGAGGAGCATTTATCGTTTTCCTTTTATTTTTAGTTTATTTGCTGTTTTTTTAGACTGTTTATTTCCTTTTAGTTGTTTAATTTCCCTTTCAGTTGTTTATTTTGCTTTCTAGTATAATGCATGAGTCTGACGAGTCACCAAATACAGTAGATCCTTAGTACAATCCTACCTCCCCATACCTTTAGCCCCACACAAAAAATTTTGCAAAAGAAAATAGTGTTACTTCGTAAGTTTTCAGGTTTTAAGGACATGTTTTGAGTAAGGATGCGGTGACTTGGGAGAACTTTGCGAAACATCAGTATCTGTTTTAGCACCATAGACTTCGTAAATATAGGAATCATTCCCGAAACCCCGTATACCATGGCCTTAATCATCATTTCCGTATAAGTCCTTAGTAGTTTATCTCAACAGTCAGCTCCGGCCTACGCATCCTCAATGTAGGGGACCGATGCAAATAAGTGAATGATCCAGAAAAACAAAAAATAAAAGAAAGCAAAAAGGCAACTCCGGTATAGGTGACCCTCACAAAGTCATTTAAACCAAAGAATTGTAAAAAATTGCTACAAAAAGAAAACGAAAAAGAAAAGCAGTACTCACTGTTAGTTGGTTTAGAGGTATCTGGCACTGAACTCGGTAGGGCGGATTACGATCCGATCCCCCACAACTACAGTTGGGTCCAAAAAAGATTTACACATATTTATGTGCCAGAAATCCCATGCTCTAATCATAATCACTAACAGGCCACTCTACTATGAAGCATGTACGGATAACGGGCTTAATGTGATTGCGCCTGAATGGAAAGGACACAAAAGAGATGAAGAGGCAGGCCTAGGTATTTTGGGATGATATGGGTTGGTTAATATAGGAATGAAGTTTATGTCCGTATTTTCGGATTAGTGTCATCATGATACCCTTAGTTCACTCAGTTAGTACCTATCACTGCATCCCGACTTGAACTTAGAATTTTCACCTGAAGCACTCGTTTACACCAGTTTTTCTTTTATGAGCTTTATAATGTTTTGCTTGAGGACAAGAAAAGGTTTAAGTGTGGGAGAGTTTGATCACACTAAAATTTACGTATTTTCGACTCCGATTTCGCATGCATTCTAGTTATTTTATTATCGTTTTGTTGTGTTATTACTGTGTTTTCCTTTGTTTTCAGGTTTTTACCTTAATAGGAGCCCCGATCGAGAAAAGGAGCGAAAAAGAGCCAAAAACCCTAAAAATCAGCATTTTGCTCTTATGGCCTACCCCATGGCGGGCGCCACAGTCCAAGCCATGACGTGCCAATTCAAACTTCCATCAACTCCCACGTTTTCCTACCACTTCCACTAAGGCGCCCCACTTTGTGCTTGTGGCGGGCGCCATGGCCTTGTGGTGGGCGCCACAAGAGGAAAACGGTTTCCTCTATTTTCAAGTTGAAGGGCATCCAAGTAAATTCCACCTTTTTTATTTGCCTATAAATAGAAATGCGAATTCAGTTTTACAATCACCCAAACTTAGAGTAGGCGAAGATCCGAACGTTGGAACAAGGCGAAATCAGAAGCAACTTTGTTGCACTTAGGCATATATTCAGTTTTATAAAGTGGTAATCGCTTCGCATTGGAGTGTTACCACAATTCTGTAATTGAGTCTGTGATAGAGTCTGTACTCGAGTTTGGAGCAAATTGGAAGGAAGTTAATCCTGCCGCCATTTTCTTTACCGCATTGCAATTTACTCAGCCCTCCGATTGGAGCAGGTTTTTATTACTCGCCTTTACTTTATTTATTTCCCGAACTCGCTTTACTTTATTTATTTCCCGCACTCGCTTTTACTTTATTTATTTCCCGCACTCTCCTTTACTTTATTTATTTTCTGCACTCGCTTTAAATTATTTACTTTCCGCACCCGCACTACTTTTATTTATTTTATTGCACTTTTACTTTACCATGTCTAGCTAAATTTATAAGGCTAGAATGTAAGGATCGTAATTAAACCAGTAATCCGTACAATTGTTCATAGAAACACTTAAAGGGCTATTTTAACTTTCAAATTAAGTTTTCCCGCACTTCAATTCCGTTGGGTAAGATCGAAAGCCGTCAACCGTCTTTTTAAACTTAATTGTTTTTAACTATTTCAAAAACAGCGAAAGGGCTTTGTCTAGTTCATTAGGAGTTTTTATCATCAAGAAGAAAAGAGATTTTGAAACTATTTTCGGACGCTTTTATAAGTTTAGAGTCTGGTTCGTGAGAACCTCTTTTGGTTAGGAAATCTAGGTTATAATACTTTTCAACTTAGTCAAGATACTATATTTCTTAAAAATAGGTTTACTACTCTAACGCAATGCGCGCCTTTTTATAAGTGACAATAAGAGGGTTCGATTAGGGAGTACAACTCGGTTCTGAATACACGAAAGCGACAGTTCCTGTTAAATTAGTTCTTTTCAAAGTAGGAAACATTGCCCATAAGTAGTTGTATTAGCAAGTACTTGGATTATCATTTAATTATGTGAATTACATTCGACCCTGTCTTTATTAATTAATTTATTTTAAAACTTTACTTTTCAATTGCACACTACAAAAACACCTATTTTAATTGCCTTTGATAAACACCATAACAATAGATAACGATAGATTGACACTTGGTCTCTGTGGTTCGATAATCTTTTATATTACTCTGACGCGTTCGTACACCTGCGAACATCAAGATTTACAACACATCAATTGACAAGACTTGATTGGATCATCCAAGAATCAAGGGTTTGTTGTGAGTCACGACCATAGAGTTAGGTTAAGGACCATCCCAAAGGAGTGTACTAAGGATAAAAACCAGTAGATCATGTTCTAAAAAGTTCCCAGAGTCTTAATTTCATCTATCGGATATTATAGGTTGCGATGACTGAGTCATCAACCCATAATATTCTCAAGAGAAACGCGTTTGAGTGTAGTATCGTATAACAACTGTTATCAAGTCTACACCTGAACAGTCTCCACACTACGTCCTAAAATAGGCCAAGTTAGTTTAAATGTTCTACGGTCCTTAGCTTCTCGGACCCCAAATTAGAGGAAATAATGCCTAACCACAAATAACTTTTGTGACATTAATAGCTCAAAAAGGGTATCCACTGAGTAGATGGGTCTCAAGCCAACTTGTTAAGGACTACTTCACATAAGTCGAACATGATTATACCATCCTCGTATCTTAATTGCACTCAAGTTCGGGTTAGAACTTATCTCACCACTCAGAGATCACTAAGCACAACAAGCATATTATATCACACAAAACAAATATACAAACATCAAAATATACAAATATATACACATAAAAAAGTAGGCTAAATCCACTGAGGACTAATCCCCAGCAGAGTCTCCACTTAATTTCTGTAGCGGTAAATTCATGACCATTAAGCTATGGATAAAATTAACGTCAATAAAACTAGAGTCGCCACCGCGCTTTTATTGTTTCCAAAGGAAAAGGGAAAAGTATGAACAAAACCCAAAGATAAGATGTTTTCAAATAAAAACTAATAAAATGCCAGAGATTACAGGTAAGGGGGTTGGTTACACGGAGGGAAGGTGTTAGCACCCAAAGTGTCCTAGGTACTCCTAGGGAGCCCTTTTTTTTATGTGTGTATGTGTTTTGGTATAAAAGTTGTTTGCAACAAATGGAGTGTGGGGATGAGAAAAGAATTCATTGATTATATTTTTGTGTTTGACAGGACCTTCGGACTTGTGCCTACGTACCAACATAAAACGAGGGATCAAAACCTCGTAGTTCATGGTAACAATTTCAAAGTGAGTGAATTGCTTTTAACAAAAATTTTAAATTTAAAAGAGGCACAAAGGGCCTAAAAGAGTTTGAATGAGTGTTAGTTCTTTTTGTATTTTGAAATTTTAAGTCAATATGGTTAAGTTCATTTACAAGTTTGATTAAGAAAATAGTTAAAGAAAAGCAATGGCATAAGGCCAAAGTTTCTAATTTGCAAAAGAGTCTTAGTTTAGAAATCACAAGCAAAAAATATTTTGGAAAGAGGGAGATAGTTGAAATTTAAAAAATGGGAGGAGATGGAGAGACTAATCCTAAGAAAACATTTAAAAGTTAATAGTTGAAAAGATTTGAGCAATGGGATGCAATCCAATAGACAATAATGTCATATAAACTCACTTTTCCTTTGGACTTTAAATCAAGCAATATCAATAAGGAAGCAAGATGAAAAGCAAGGCATCAAATAAAGATAACCACATCCAAGCTAGTAACTTCATAATCTTTTTCATAATCTTCTCTATGTATCAGATGACATACTCCTTGAATGGCTCATAATAAGGCATTAGACACAGGTTCAAAGTAACATCTTCATCAAGACTATGTAGCAGATGAATTCATGAAGATCTTAACACTTGCATCAAATGAAAGCTCACATCACAAGAACTTGGTTTCAGAAATATTGGCATTGGCCAAGTCCTTTTGCATATGGAATGTTGCCTAATTCTAATTCCAAGGCTCAGATCAAATCCAATAGTCCACACAAACATTTTTTAAGATTTTTTGTTGTTTATTAAACATTTTAGGGTCCTAAGACCATAAACACAAACAAGTTAGTAAAATGTTAGTTGATTAGATGTTAGTGGAGTTTTGTTTTTCAATTGTTTAAGTCATTCTTTGGAGAACACTCAATCCTCTATTCACAAGCATGGATCCTTGAACCAAGACACCTTCCAAAGGAAAGAAAAAAGGCCAAGTTTCCACACAATACCATGAAAGGGGGGAGACTTACAATCTCACTTACTAGAATGTTATGCTTTTGGGTTAAAATTTAGCGCTATGTTAAGCAATCGTAATTGGACTTATGTAGAAGTCAAAACTATCTAAGGTCGGGCAATCGAAATTTTAGTGTTAATGCATGTTAGAGATATGGTATAATGAACCATACTCCTAAAACATACCACACACAAAGAAAAATGATCAAAGGATGGACCTAATCTCATCCATACTTGTATTGGTTCATCTAACATAAAGTTATTGATGAACCAATTTGCCTTAGGATATTGAGATGTCATTGGTCAATGGAAGGGATGGGATACAAATTCGTCATGGGAGGAATTTTATCAATTTAAAATCATTCATTCATTTTGGGAGATGAAATGTACATTTCATCAATCCCCTAAATCCAATGATTTTAATCCAACAAAAGTCAAATCAACCTTGATCAAGGCCCAAACACATAGTCAAACTTCATAAGTCAATAAAAATGGCTCAACATAATTTTTACACAATTAAACAATTAAAAATCAAATTAAAATGCATTAAATTAAATTATGTTTGATCAAAAACCTAAAACCTCTTCAAAACACCAAATAAACGGCCAAGAGATTTATCATAGGTCAAACAAGGTCAAAGGACCTTGGAGAAAAAATTTCACTATTTTTAAAAAGTAAGAAGTATTTTTAAACAACTAAAAATATACACAAAAACAATTAAATCATGAAAAATATCAACATTGATCCAAAAAATAATTTTAATTTAGAAAATGAAAGAGAAAAATATTTTAATTTTTTTGGTGAAAGTCCCATGTTTTTTTGGATCAATATTGAAATTAATATGAATTAATTAAAATAAAGAAATTAAAAGAAATAAACAGAAATTCAAAAAAAGCGTGGACCATCTGATCTCCCTCATTAATTGAGGTGGCATACCAGGTTGATCAAAGATCGCTTTCCACATGTTCCTTAGTAAGCTAAAACACATGCGTGGTAATCACAACCAATGCACGAGATTAAAACAATTTAAATGGATCCTGTGATTGAAACGCTTCCAACACATCGCCAGAGCTCCGGTCTTCTTCTCCAGTGGACCTCACCGGATTGGTCCACCTTCAACCATCACCAAAATGAAAAAGCAAGACGTGGATTTAAAGAAAAAATGCCCAGGAGCTCGAATCTGGCCTCAATTTGGTCCAATTCCAAGTATATGAAAAGATACAAGGAGTTGAATTTTGAGGATCATGAACTGAGTTGCTTCGATTTGACCTCAAAGAAACTCAACCATGTTGCCTACATTTGTAGGACTTCAAACAACCAAAAATCGACAAGAATGGTGGAGAATTAAAAGATAATCGAAGAGAAGAGGTTTCTGAAAAATCACCTTCGACTTGATCTAATTCCACTTGATCTTGATCTGGATTTGATTGCTTTCACCTCCTATTCTTACAGAAACCAAATGAGATGGAAAGGAAAGTGAATTTCTGGAGTTTGAACTTCCAAACAGAAGATGAAGGTCAAGCTTGATTTCAAGAGAAATCTCAGAAAATTCTATGACAGTGAGGGTTTGAAATGGTCTAGCAAAGCTTTGGCAAGGTGTTGATTTTGAATCTGAAGCCTTAAGCTTGTTTAAATAGGCAATGCACTTGATATTTGCCGCACTTGAAATTTGGACAATTTTAGAAACCTTCTTGCATGGGTGCATGAGCAATGGTTTAGGACTTGAGAATGATGCAATCCACTTCCTATTCATGTGTAAAGAGTACTAAATGCATCATGCGTAAGCATGCAAAAGATTTTGATCATTTGAAATCCAATCTTTCGAAAACACTTCCCATAATGAAGCCATGCGCAAGTCCCACAATTTTGATCCAAATGAGATGATCTTGGATGTTTTGGAAATGTTAAATCAAGGGAACAACTTTCAAGTTGAACAATTTTTCATTTTAAGCTTGGATCATGATGAATTTTGAGGTGGAATTTTGGGAAATCAAACATATTTGAAAATTTTCTAAGTCCCAAGTCAAATGTTCACTTCTTCCACCTAGAATAACTTTTTTTATTGACTTCAAATGAGAAACGTTACTTCATCAAAGTTGTAGGATTTTAAAACGTCTTAAATTTGGTCACCAATTTGACCTTATTTGGATTTGGCATGAAGGAGTTATGCATTTTAGAACTTGAGGAAAATCACTTGTTCAATGGTATTGGCCCAAAATGACCTATAATGTTTTCACTTGGAACATGCATTTTCAAGTTGAATTTTGACTTCCTACAAAAATCAAAGTTTAATTATACATATTTAATTTGGTCATGCAATTTTAATGGCTTTCATCTTATAAAAATTGAGCAAGTTATGGTCTTGGGAAGTTGACCTCCAAATTAGGGTTTAGATAAAATGACCTATAATCTTTCAGCATAAAAAATGACTTTCCAAGCAAAAATATCTCTTGACTTCAACATGAAACTTGTTTGGAATTTCATTTAGAGTAAAGTTTCTCTTTGAATTATTTTTATATGACACAAATTATAGGAGATACGGTATAGGGAACCCCAGTTTTGACAAGTTCACTTCCTCTGGTCAATCACCATGAACCAACCTGCTAGCTTGACATTATCTTTACTTTTGGGACTCATGGAGGATAATATATGCATAAGATGATCTAATGTTAATTATCCCTTGAAATATTTGATAAATTGTTGAAGAAACTTGTTGAAGAAGTCACACAAGATACCCAGATGAATTAGGGTTTCCAAGGCAAACCAACTCCAAACTCCTGATGATTTCTTGATCAAAATAACATGTGAAGATCATGGGGATCCATATATGATGTATTGAGCTGATTCTTGATTGAGCTCCTTGCATTGAGGGTCTCAAACCCTAGATATGAGCTTGATAGAACATAGGTGAGCAATGTACATTACCTACAAAAGAAACAGACTATACATTGACATATTATTTGTATTTTAGTTAGTAAATAAAGAAAAATAAAGTATGATACAACCAAATGTGCTTGGTGACCTCTCCCAATGCAAACCAAATGAATGAGGGGTAAGGATGATGTCAAGTTGTGATCCCAATGCTAATGCATATGATGAGATAACATGAGAGATCTTAGGGTCAAAATTGGGGTCTTACAATATCTACAATTGTACAAAATCTACAGCGGAAGATCGTAATAAAAGATTCCCGTCAAATATCAACGCACAACTCATCTTGTACAATATAACCTACAAATAATACTTGGAAAGAATAACAATATTGGGGTGAGACGTTAATCTCAATGATTTCCCTATATTATGGGTCCACTCGGCTCTACAAGGTCCTAATCAAATTCTAACTCAAGCCCAAAGGGGGAAAAGACTTAAGTAAACAAAACTCGGAATGTATGGAAACATGCCTCTTGAGTTCATCAACTCAAACAATCACAAATCCAAAACCATACATATGTATCTTTCCTCGACAAGCCTTATGTCTAGGGTTATCAAATCGGGTCACAGATCCTTGTATCATACTTTGACATATGCATGGACTTCGGGTTCAAAGTGATAACATCCATTTCAAGAATCTTCGCTTCATATGGGACTCCAAAGCCACTTTGTCGCAACGCGAAAAACAACCGGCAGAAAAAAACACTTTTACAGAGCCTCCACCGACGCTATTCATCCTATGACGGAAAGGGAGCGCAGGACTAACCTAAGAACGGGAAAAGGAACGGTCTTACGACCAGAGATTGCAAGGCACGGGAGTCGGTTACGCAAGGGGAAGGTATTAACACCCCTCACGTCCGCCGTAGTCGACGGGATCCACGCTCAAAAGAATAGGAAAAGGTTGCTGATACACTGCTCAAAGAAATGCACAAACTGGAATAATAAAACAGGTGAAAGAAGATGGAGGAAGCGGACTCGGCAGGATGTCGCATCCTGGGCCTACGTAGTTTGTCAGAAACAAACATCAGAGTCAACGTAGTTCGGGGAAATGGGGAACATGCTCGCTAGGACATCACATCCTATGCCTACGTATCTTCTCTATCAAGAGGAAGAATCAGAGCACTCGTAGCTCGGCTAACGCACGCCGAAACAAAACACCGAAGAGAGACGCTGAGACGTCAAAAGAAAAACTCAACAAGGAAACAGAATGCCAATAGATGGACTTATATCTAACTCCTCAAAATAAACAGGAAACAGAATGCCAGTAGATGGACTTATATCTGACTCCAAACAACAAAAACAAACAGGAAACAGAATGCCAATAGATGGACTTATATCTAACTCCTAACAAGACACACGCTAACCAGCGAACACCGAAGAAAAAGGTTATCAGATTGACAAACTAATAGGGAGTCTGGAACTCGAGCCTAATAGTTGTCACACAAACACAAAGAGACGCTGAGACGTTAAAAGAAACAAAAAGGTTGAACACACACAAAAACAAAAGGGTTCCCGGAGAGATCTCGCTCGATCTCCTGCCTACGTATCTCATCTGGTATGAGAATCAGGGCGACGTAGTTCCCCTTAACAGGGGAGAAACTCTCTCCAAACCAGAGACCAGGGAATAACACACTAAAAGGGAGACTAGAGCTCGAGCCTAATAGTTGTCATGTAAACAAAACCCCTAGGTTAAGGTCTCTACCAAGAGTTTGACTCACACAGGAAGCGAGTCAACTCAAGTCTATCTCTACATACGCTCAACTTCCTCGAAAGTTAAACGTACGACTCCTACAGAAAAGGAGATGAGAAGTGGAAAGCAGATAAACATACCAAAAGCAATCATCACACTCTATATACAAACAAGAGGCTCATACAAATGGTTGGGCTTTAGTCAAGAGGGGTCATATCAACCTCAACAAACAAGCCAAAACTGTAGGGGTATGCTGAAGTTCTTAACCACTAACATTGAGAGTTAGGGTGAAGCTGATCAAATATGGAAATGAGGATTAGACTTCATGCTCTTAACCCTGGCCTGGGTGAGCTCAAATCAAAGAAAGCGTGGGGGTCCAGAAAGAGGGACCCTATTCCACTTGACTGACTCTATACAAGATCTTGGGTACATTGTTCAAGAGCATCAACACGTAGTGCGAGCGTAATGAACGACTCACTGAATAACAGGGGATTGATTGCTAATCCCTTCTATCTGTCAATTGCCTTATTTGGAGGTCTTATCAAGTAACATGCCTCACTTGGACGTCTTTGGCACAAATGTAAACAAACACAATCAGAGCCTCATAAGGAGGACTTCATCCAAATGCCTGCCAAAAAAGTGACAGGGCTTCCAGACTACATGGAGTGAGAAGGCTAAACTACCTCAGTGGTGTATCAACCACACTCCAAAGCAAAGCTCAAGCAAGATCTAAAAGCAAGCGACTAATGTACCTATACAAAAGCTAACCAGTTAGTATCTCAGACAACCAATCAGAAAACAAACAGTGAAACTATCCAATATCTACACAATGCAAGTCATAAGTGCAAGCACTCAAGTGAGTTCATCACATCAATTGACCTACAAGACAACAAGAGTTAGTAATCAAAGGTATTGGCATCTCACAAAGTGAAACCAAACCAACCATTAGTGCTAAATGCTCAAACCTGAAACACAAAGCACAATTAGTATGTGTACAAACCACTAGTACAAAGACTAGGTTCAAAAGCAAGTCAAATGACCAAAACAGAATTCAATATTTTGCACAAAGCATATTCAATCAGTCAAGAAAGAGTCCTCAAAAGGAGAAATACCAATTCATAAGGCAAGTGGCCCAAATAATTCATGTAAAGCAAAGGCAAGCAAGTGTACACAAAATGGACATCCAAATTAGAAAATCCAAATCAAAATAGAAACACATCCAATGATCATGAAATTTTTTATGAGAGCTTAACATGTTATGAACATACATCATGCATAAAATTAGATCCAGAAGAGTTCATATGATAAGCAAATAAAAATGCACAAATGCAATGCACAAAATGTGACACAAATTGTCACAACATATCTTCATGTGTCTAAAACAGTGATGTCAAATGATAAAAATGCCAAACCAAATCTCAAAACTCATGTCACATGTTAGGATCAAGCATGCAAAATTTCAGGTCAATTGGATCAAGAATGAGCATTTCACAAAGCATTGAATATAGCATATCAATTTGGCATATGGTTCAATCAAACAATATCAAATAAAAAATCAGCAGCACACAAATTATGAAATAAATCCTATAAAAGACTAGAGATCAAAACAAGAATGTGAAAAAAAGTTTGGATCAATTTGGATTAATCTACTATTTTTAGTGATTTTTCAAAGTTGAATGAAATAATTGAATTAATAAAATAAATTGGAGGGAAAATGGAAATCAAATGAAAATCAGAATATGCCTCAGCCAAGTATTGAACACGCGCGTCCAAGGATCAAAATGAGCGCTCAACTTAAATTCTGAAAGCGCATGGCGAAGAAATCGAACCCACACGAGGCAAGGTAAATGAGAAAGTTCAAAATAAATCAACAAAGGATGCAAACGCCAGGGATCGAACGGGCGCCTGGACGGTTCAGAAGCAGCATGAAACGTTGCGTTTCACACAAACCCTAGCCATCAATAACCAGACGCCGGAACAGTAGTTTCGGTCGTCTTCTCCGACCGTGTCCACGGCGGAGCTCATGAATTTTTTCCAGAAATTGGCAAAATGAATATGGTTCGAAAGCTCTTCTCACAAGGAATCCAAATCTACAATCCAAATCTCCTAATTTTCTCTAGATTTCACGGATCGAAGCAAAGAAGTTTTGAGATCCAAACTTATATTCAACATAACTTCCTCATTTCTTCACCAAAATCAATTCTAAACATATCAGCATGATCACCTAAGCAAGATCTACAGGTTTATGCCAAGAATTTGGCAAAAAAAAGAGGTCGAATTTTCACTTACTTGAAGTGCAGTGATCCAAACTCGTGTTCTTAGATGCTATGGAGCTCCAGATCCACTCCTCTATGTGAAGGTGAGAAAAAACAAGAAAGGGGGGTTTGAATTGTTTGGAAAAATAAGCGCTTTTCAAAATGAAAATCACACAAGGATTTTATACTGGTTCGCTTATAACACAAAGCTACTCCAGTCCACCCGGCCAAGGTGATTTCGCCTTCAACAAGGACTTAATCCACTAATCTTGAAAGATTATAAACAACGTCTAAGAGAAAAATCTCTTAGTCCTCTCAAGTTTACAGACTACACTAAGTCACTTGAGGAAATCAACAAACAATAAATGAAAGATTTATGTAATCTAGAGTGCTTCTAAGAAAGCAAATATTACAATAGTATGAACAAAGTGATTCACGTTATAAGCAAAAGCTTCGTGAAGATTTAGAGAGCAAGAAGGTTTTCTTGTGTTGATGTTCCAGTATGATTTTTCCTTGTATGTGTGGTGTATTTTTTGAATGTTGATTTGCAATCCTTTATATAGATCAATGAGGTAGTAGTTGAAACTGATGAGTAATAAGATGAATTTACGCCATAACATAAACAGCTTCTGCAGGATAACTTTTTCTCCTTGAAATGACTACTTACCACAAGTAGTATCTTCTTTATTGAAATTGGAGATTAACGTCTCTTTCTCTATTATGAAATCCATTTTGCAAATCTTTTCTTGACTTAAACGTTACTCTTTCATGATTAGCAATTCCATGCTCAGAGTATTTGTGTTTCTGGAGAATCTTGAAATCTTGCTTCTGATGTTAATCTCTTTTGAGTTCTGATGGATTTCTTCAGATAGCGCTGAGAGTTTCTGGAGTTAGACAACCGTTGTTCAGAGTCAGAACTTCTATAGCGTATTCTTGTTCAGATGCTTCTAATGTATTGCTGTTTTGCTCAGAGTTAGACTTTCTTGAACGTGTCTCCACTTCAGATGCTTCTGATCATTTGATAATTTGTATCTGATCTAGTTTTGTATCTGATGACATCATCAGATTTCTTCCTTCTTTCTTTAGAACCCTGCACACTTAGAACTTTTCGTTAGGGTGCCATTTTTAGTTTCATCCTTTGTTATCATCAAAATCAAGGAATCTGTTGTAGAACAATTTTTGTTCTTACAATCTCCCCCTTTTTGATGATGACAAAACAACCTTAATTAGCAGATGAAACACGAATAATATTAGATCTGATAGACAGAAGCTCCCCCTGAGTTAGTGCTAGGGAGTTCAGAAGTTCTTACCAGAGCTTCTAAGTAAAAAGGTTTCTGAAACTTTCTGCAATTTCTTAAGTCCAAGTTAGATAATTTTATTTTAAGAGAAATATGTTGCAGAATGCTTAAGGTATTAGACAATATTTTCATCAGAGCTATTAATAACTTCTCCCCCTTTTTGTCAGAATCAAAAAGACATAGTAAAAAAAATAAGTAAAGAGAAAAACTTGAATTCATAGGTAGAAGCACAAAGGCAACAGAAGCTAGAAAAACATCAGATTCAGAGAAAATAAAAACAACAGGCAAGCAGAAAAAAAAATCCTAAGTGCCTAAGGGTTCGGAGGCGGAGGCATTCTCTGAAGCAACATAGCAAGCATGTTCTGGATGTTGTCGTTGACAGTATCTTGCTTGTCCATTCTGGCCCGGAGTTCATTCTGATCTTGCTTGAGTTCTTTCAGAGTCTGAAGAACCATAGGGATCACAGAAGAGGACTCCCCCAGAGTCAGAGCTTGCTGAGCTTCAGCTTCAGCAGCAGCTTGTGCTTCTGCATCCGCCAGAGCCTTGGCTTCAGCTTCCTTTTCCCTTAGGATTTCAGCTTCCTTAGCAAGTCTTTCTTCTTCTAGCCTTCTTTCTTCTTCTGCTTCTCTTACAATTCTTTCTTCCTCTAGCCTTCTGGCTTCAGCTTCTCTGGCAAGTCTCTCCTGGAGTCTTGCCTCAGCATCTCTGATGTAGCCATTTCTGACTTGTTCAGAGATGCCCTTCAGTCTAAAGGCCTCAGATGTCATCTAGCCAATGACTCTGTTCCAGTGTGTCCTTACAGATTCAGGATCATCACTGATTTCAGAGTTAGTGACCAGAGAATCGACCTTTTGAACTGAAGCCTCTACAATCATCAAGATGGCTTCCTTAAGGGTAGGTTTAGAAAGTTCAGGTTCAGGTTCTGGTTCAGAGGTATGAGGTGGAGAGTTTGGAGGGCTGAGATTTAAGGTTTGAGGTGCAGATTCTGATTCAGGTTGAGGTTCAGATTCTGCTTCTGGTTGAGGTTCAGATGTTTGAGGTGAAGGATAAAGAGGGTTTAAATCTAAAGGTTCGGATTCTGGTTCTGGTTCAGCGGAGATGTTTGGTGGGGTGATATCAGAGGTGTGGGGTTCAGAGGGTTGAGTTTCAGAAGGTATGGTGGTTGTTTGTTGTAGTGAAGTTGCTTTAGATTGTGTTTGTGTTTGTTGTTGTGAAGCAAGTTTATGAGCGTAAATTGTGGCTATGGTTGGGGAATCAGGGTCAGAAAATTCTGGGTCAGAAGAGAGGGAAACATATGGGGGTGATTCTGGTGCTGAGGATGATGAGGATGAAGTGCTTTGGTGGGTTTGTTTAGGTTCAGAGGGAGGTATGAATGTACGGGCTATATTTAGATATGGTGTAGGTTGGGAGGTTCTGGTGATTGAGGGTGAAATATCAGAGGTGGTATAAATAGGTTGTGAAGAGAGAGGGTTAGAAGAAGCCATCAGAGGATTAGAGGTAACAGGAGGAACAGACATACCAGTAGAGATATTCAGAGGACCTGAAGATTTGCTTCCAGAAGTTTCTCCAAGTCTGGCCTTCTTTGCCTGAGATGCTACCTTCTTTTCAGAAAGACCTCTCTTGTATCTGACGAAGTCTTCTTCAGAATCCAGACAGTCGTCGAGGCTGAAATCAGAGATGTCAACACCATCATCCAGCAGACGCTGAAGATAGATAGCAACAGCATCTCTGGGTTCATTCTTGAAGAATCTGGCAAGGCCATGAGGCATCTTCCTCTGATCTTTCAAACAATCCCAAGATGTGTCCAGAGTGGGTCTGACTTGAATCTTCTTAATTATCCCCATACTCTTGAGATTTCTGGCATTCAGAGGCTTCCCAACATCTATTGCCAGATCATCCATCAATTTGGTCTTTTCCAGATGGTCTACCAGTCCATGCTCAATGAAGACGTCAGATAGCAATCTTCCCAGAGGAATGTAGGATCTGGGCTTCATGCTGTTTCTGGTTTCTCTGACCGAATCTCTCAGATATCTGAAAAGGAGAGCAGGGAGGCAGATCTTTATACCCTTCTGAATGCAGTACAGAATGCATTTCTGGTTTGCATTGATGTAGTCAGAGGAGTTAGAGGCAGGACGGTGGTGAATGGTTCCCAGAATAATCTTCAGCCACACTCTGAGGTTCTGGTGCAGCTCCTTGTTCTTTGAAGGATTTCCTTCAACGTTGGGTTTGAAGATTGTTGGGTTGATAACATCAGTAATGCGCTTTGACCTAGGAGGGATGTTGTAAATCCTTTTTCCTCCACTTATCTCCATGTTCAACAGAGAGGCAATAGACCCTTCAGTAATAACAATCTTCACCCCCAGAACATATGAGACGATGAAGTTGTCATCTGCATCTGCAAATCTCCAGAACTCCTTGACGAGAAGTGGGTAAATGGGACCATAAAGTCTTTGGAAATAGTTTTCCCACCCTTGTTGACGAAGTTCTCCAGTTAGATCAACGCCATTTCTTCTTAGGTTGTCGAAATCAACAAGCGATTCGCACAACACATCCAAACCTTCAAAAGGGGTTGAAAGGTTGATATGGCGTTCACGGTCAAGAACGTGAGGTTCTTTGTAAACAGGGGTGATGGTGACGCCTGTAACCGTTGGAGTTTGAGTGTTTGAGGTTTGAGCAGTAGAACTAGATTCCATTTGTTGAGAGAAGTTAAAGACTTCTTGTTGTTGGGCGTCCATGGTGAAGAAGAAGATGAAGATTGAGGAACTTGCAGAGAATGCTTCAGAGAGTTTTAGGGTTTTAGAGAGGGTTTGAGAGTGAGTGAGAGTGATAAGTGTGAAATGTGAGAAAAGTGTTTATATACTCTAAGTAAAACACATGCAAAATGACACACATTCCAGCGTTAGCACAAAAATCAAAATAGCACGTTTGGGGGGAAAAATGATTACAGCTAATTAATGAATGTCTAATCCCAACAGTACGCACACTGCTCTAGGAGATTTCAAACGTTCTGACCTTTGATTTCTTTTGACAGCTGTCTAGAAGTTCTAGGGTTAGACGCTTGGTGCTCCACGTGTTGATGTATCTGATCTTCAGGAATACCAAAGGATAGGTTTCTGAAGATTTCTAACTCAGATATCTTCTTAACTTGGTAGAAGTATCAGAGAAAGAGGCAGAAATATATTTGTTTACATCAGAGTCTCATTTTACTTTTTCAGAGCCATACTTCATTCAGGACAATTTTTAATGTTCAAATGTTCTAAGATAAAAAGAAATCTATCTTCAGCTAGAGGCTTAGTAGAGATATCTGCCCATTGATGTTCAGTATCAATGAACTTCAATGTTACTATCCCTTTCTAAACATAGTCTCTGATAAAATGATGTTTTATTTCAATGTGTTTGGCTCTGGAATGTAGAATGGGATTCTTACTTAAACAAGTAGCAGCAGTATTATCACAAAAGATAGGAATGTTACTCTCAAAGATTTGTAGATCTTCTAGCTGATGCTTCATCCAGAGCATCTGAGTTATGCACAGTGATGCTGAGATGTATTATGCTTCTGCAGTTGATAGAGCAATAGTTGATTGTCTTTTGCTAGCCCAGGATATTAGATTGTTTCCCAGAAGCTGGCAATTTCCAGAGGTGCTTTTTCGTTCTATTCTATCTCCTGCATAATCTGCATCACAATAACCCGAGAGTCTATACTCTGATGTTTTCTCATACATCAGGCCCAGGTTAGGAGTTCCTTTCAGATACTTAAGAATTCTCTTAACTGCTGTTAAATGAGATTCTCTAGGATCTGATTGGAATCTGGCACAAAGACAGACACTAAAGAGAATATCAGGACGAGTAGCAGTCAGATAGAGAAGAGAGCCTATCATACCTCGATAGAGCTTCTGACAAACCTTGTTGCTTACCTCTTCCTTTTCAAGAATGCAAGTTGGGTGCATGGGAGTTTTTGCAGAGTTGCATTCAGTCATGTCAAACTTCTTCAGAACGTCTTTAATATATTTACTTTGATGGACGTACGTGACTTCTGGAGTTTGATTAATTTGAATTCCCAGAAAGAACTTTAGTTCTTGCATTAAACTCATCTCAAATTCTGCCTGCATTAACTTAGAAAATTCTTGGCAAACAGAGATATTAGCAGAACCAAAAATAATATCATCAACATAAATCTGGCATATCATGAGATCATTATTAAGGTTTTTACAGAAGAGTGTAGAATCAACTTTCCCTCTAATAAAATTTTGTTCCAGAAGAAAATTGCTTAATCGTTCATACCAAGCTCTGGGAGCTTGTTTAAGTCCATATAAGGATTTCTTAAGTTTGAAAACATGTTCTGGAAAATTTGAATTTTCAAAACCTGGAGGTTGATTGACATACACTTCTTCTGAAATATAACCATTAAGGAATGCACTCTTGACATCCATTTGGTATAATTTGATAGAGTGATTAATAGCAAAAGATACGAGAAGACGAATAGATTCTAACCTCGCGACTGGAGCAAAGGTTTCATTATAATCAATACCTTCTTGTTGACTATAACCTTGAGCTACCAGTCGAGCTTTGTTTCTGACGACTTCTCCTTTCTCGTTCAGCTTGTTTCTGAAAACCCATCTGGTTCCAATGACATGAGTGCCTCTGGGTTTAGGAACGAGATCCCAGACATCATTCTTTGAGAATTGATCCAATTCTTCTTGCATAGCTGCCACCCAGTCGTTATCCTGAAGTGCTTCATCACAAGACGTAGGCTCAATCAGAGACACTAGTCCCAGAGGAATATCTTCAGCAGTTCTGAAGGTAGATCTGGTTCTGACAGGTTCGTCCTTGTTGCCCAGAATCAAATCTTCAGATACATTAATACGACTTTTGACTTTCTTTGGGATTTCTGGAGATTTTATTTCTTCAGAGTTCTGAGTGACAGTTGCTTCTGGAGTTTTATCAGACTCTACAAGAGTGATTTCCAAATCTGCAAACTTTTCAACTAGCTTTGACTTTTCAGGGTCAAGCTTATCATCAAATCTGACATGAATTGATTCTTCCACAATTTTGGTTTCTGTGTTGTATACTCTGTAGCCTTTAGAGCGTTCTGAGTATCCTAACATAATACCTTTCTGTGCTTTGGAATCAAACTTGTTCAGATGTTCTTTAGTATTTAGTATAAAACAAGAACATCCAAAAGGATGAAAATATGAAATGTTTGGTTTTCTTCCTTTACACAGTTCATAGGGAGTCTTTTCTAGAATAGGTCTTATAGAGATTCTATTCTGAATGTAACACGCTGTATTTACAGCTTCTGCCCAAAAGTGCTTTGCTACATTAGTTTCATTGATCATGGTTCTGGCCATCTCTTGGAGTGTCCTATTCTTCCTCTCTACAACTCCATTTTGTTGTGGAGTTCTAGGGCAGGAGAAATCATGGGATATTCCATTAGAATCAAATAATTCTTCAAAATCTTTATTTTCAAATTCTCCACCATGATCACTTCTGACTCTAATAATTTTAGAGTCAAATTCTTTTTGCACTTTGGAACAGAAACTGGTGAATACAGAGTGAGACTCACTCTTGTGCTTTAGGAATTTTACCCATGTCCAGCGACTGTAATCATCAACAATGACTAGTCCATACTTCTTTCCATTAACTGATGCTGTTTTCACAGGACCAAATAAGTCAATGTGAAGAAGTTCCAGAGGCTTAGAGGTAGAAACAACATTTTTCTTTTTAAAAGATGTTTTTGAAAATTTTCCTTTCTGACAAGCTTCACACAGAGCATCTGAAGAAAACTTCAGTTTAGGTAGGCCTCTGACTAACTCGAGTTTAGTTAGCTGAGAAAGTTTCCTCATGCTAATGTGGCCCAAGCGTCTATGCCATACCCATTGCTCTTCGTGAACTGACATTAGACATTTAACATTTTGATCTTTTAAATCAGAAAGATTTATTTTGTAAATGTTGTTTTTCCTCTTGCCTGTGAAAAGGACAGAGCCATCGTTCTGATTAATGGCTTTACATGTTTTTTGATTGAAGATTACATCATAACCGTTATCACTTAATTGACTTATGGGTAACAAGTTATGCATTAATCCTTCTACATAAAGAACATCAGATATAGAGGGAAGAGTACCATTACCAATAGTTCCGGAGCCTCTGATCCTTCCTTTCTGATCTCCTCCGAAGCCTACAAATCCAGCGTCTTTAAGTTCCAGACTTTGGAACATAGACTTTCTTCCCGTCATGTGTCGCGAGCATCCAGAGTCCAGGTACCATGACTGGTGTCTGAACTTTGCTGCATAGGATATCTGCAACATAGATAATCTTATCTTTCGGTACCCAGAATCTCTTGGGTCCTTTTAGATTAGTTTTCCCAGAGTTTCTTATAACTTTGGGTCTTCTAGCATTTTTAAATTTGTGTTCTTGTGTGTGTGTGTAGTGATATGAAAAAGGAGATTTAATTTGATCACTTGTAGAAGTTTTATCTTCCTTAGGATCATACCCAATTCCCCTTTTATTGTTCTGACTTACTCCATAAATCATGGATGCCATAATACTCCTATCTATCCCATTCTTCAGAAATTCTTGAAAGGCTTCTTCATATTTATAAATAATTTTATTTGAAGTTTGTGGTGCTTGAGACAGCGCTTCTTCTAATTCTGAGCTTTTTGTTTTTGCTCCATCTCTTTCTAACGTTAAAGATCTGATTGTATCTTCATGTGCTAGAATTGTTATCTCAAGTTCATTACATTCTTCAAATTTTGTTTTAAAACAGCCTTTAATGTTTTTAAACTTTTGTTTTAATTTCTGATAAGAGGTAAGAGTTTCTGACAAACATGATTCTAAGTCAGATCGAGAAAGTTCAGAAAATACCTCTTCAGATTCTTCGTCTGAGCTGCTGGATGTGGTAGCCATAAGTGCTACGTTGGCCTGTTCATCAGAGTCAGATTCTGATGATCCAGATTCACTGTCATCCCAGGTAGCCAACAGTCCTTTCTTTGTTCTGAAGATGTTTTTCTTGAAGCTTTCTTTTCTAGGGTTGTCTTTCTTTAGCTTAGGGCATTCATTCCTGTAATGACATGTTTCTTTACATTCATAACAGGTAATATCTTTGTTAGTTTTACCTTTTGAAGTTGACTCTGATCGATCCCCTCTAGGTCTTGGTCTTCTGAAATTGTTGTTCCTCTTTTTCCAGAGTTGCTTAACTCTTCTGGTTAGTAGGGACAACTCTTCTTCATCATCAGAGTCTTCAGGTTCAGAGTCGTCAGTATCTTCAGTTTCTGCCTGGAGAGCTTTGGTTCTGTCAGGTTTCCGTCTTTCAGATCTGGACTTTAGCGCTACGGACTTGTTCCTTTTCTGAGGTTCATCCTCCTCTAGTTCTATCTCATGACTTCTGAGAGAACTAACAAGTTCTTCAAGGCTAATATTGTTCAGATCCTTTGACAGCTTCAGAGCAGTAACCATAGGTCTCCATTTCTTTGGCAGACTTCTGACTATCTTCTTAACATGATCTGCAGTTGTGTATCCTTTGTCTAGCACTTTAAGACCTGCAATAAGAGTTTGAAATCTGGAAAACATAGCCTCTATAGCTTCATCATCTTCCATTTTGAAGGCTTCATATTTCTGGATAAGCGCCAGAGCCTTCGTCTCCTTGACTTGGGAGTTTCCTTCATGGGTCATCTTCAGAGAGTCAAGTATATCTTTGACTGTCTCTCTGTTGGTGATCTTTTCATATTCGTTGTATGATATAGCATTTAGAAGTATTGTTCTGGCTTTGTGATGATTTTTGAAGATACGTTTCTGATCTTCTGACATCTTATTTCTGGGAACTTCAGCTCCATTTTCCAAGACTGGAGGTGTATATCCATCTGTGACAATGTCCCAGAGGTCAGCATCATAACCCAGAAAGAAACTTTCGATTCTATCTTTCCAGTAATCAAATTTCTCTCCATCAAAAACAGGAGGCTTAGCATTGTAAGAATCTCTTTCATTTGAGTGGGCCATTGTTTTTCTCGTACTGGATCTCTCTACACGGTTAAGTGTTTGATTAGAAAATCAATAACAGAGCCGGAGCTCTGATACCAATTGAAGGTGAGAAAAAACAAGAAAGGGGGGTTTGAATTGTTTGGAAAAATAAGCGCTTTTCAAAATGAAATTCACACAAGGATTTTATACTGGTTCGCTTATAACACAAAGCTACTCCAGTCCACCCGGCCAAGGTGATTTCGCCTTCAACAAGGACTTAATCCACTAATCTTGAAAGATTACAAACAACGTCTAAGAGAAAAATCTCTTAGTCCTCTCAAGTTTACAGACTACACTAAGTCACTTGAGGAAATCAACAAACAATAAATGAAAGATTTATGTAATCTAGAGTGCTTCTAAGAAAGCAAATATTACAATAGTATGAACAAAGTGATTCACGTTATAAGCAAAAGCTTCGTGAAGATTTAGAGAGCAAGAAGGTTTTCTTATGTTGATGTTCCAGTATGATTTTTCCTTGTATGTGTGGTGTATTTTTTGAATGTTGATTTGCAATCCTTTATATAGATCAATGAGGTAGTAGTTGAAACTGATGAGTAATAAGATGAATTTACGCCATAACATAAACAGCTTCTGCAGGATAACTTTTTCTCCTTGAAATGACTACTTACCACAAGTAGTATCTTCTTTATTGAAATTGGAGATTAACGTCTCTTTCTCTATTAGGAAATCCATTTTGCAAATCTTTTCTTGACTTAAACGTTACTCTTTCATGATTAGCAATTCCATGCTCAGAGTATTTGTGTTTCTGGAGAATCTTGAAATCTTGCTTCTGATGTTAATCTCTTTTGAGTTCTGATGGATTTCTTCAGATAGCGCTGAGAGTTTCTGGAGTTAGACAACCGTTGTTCAAAGTCAGAACTTCTATAGCGTATTCTTGTTCAGATGCTTCTAATGTATTGCTGTTTTGCTCAGAGTTAGACTTTCTTGAACGTGTCTCCACTTCAGATGCTTCTGATCATTTGATAATTTGTATCTGATCTAGTTTTGTATCTGATGACATCATCAGATTTCTTCCTTCTTTCTTTAGAACCCTGCACACTTAGAACTTTTCGTTAGGGTGCCATTTTTGGTTTCATCCTTTGTTATCATCAAAATCAAGGAATCTGTTGTAGAACAATTTTTGTTCTTACACTATGTGTGCCTTGAAGCTTGATGCAAGAATTAGCAATTGAAAGCACTCAAATCCAGCTCAATTTTCAAGTTCCAACTTCATGTTCATGCTTATGAATCTGCTTGAATCTTGCTCATTTCCAACAAATAATGGTTGATCCTTGCTCAGAATTCCATGAGGATGAAGAGTCTTCAAAAATCTTGAAGAGTTGTGTGAAAAAAAATGAAATTTGAAATGAGAGAAAAATTGGAGGGAATGTATATTTTCAGATCTGAATTTGTTGTTATCAGCAAATTCAATTAGGATTAGGCTTTTATATGATTCACTAATGATGTTGTAATCATAATTAGGCAATGGTTAATTAAGATTAGTGAGAATTGGAATGAAGTGCAAAAATGCAAACGTGAGCTTGCATGGCTAATCCACACGTGAACAGTAACATGTTATGCGTCAAATTCACTTAAAACCAACTAACAAACATCATGAAAGTGGTATTTTGCTTGTTTAATCAACCAAATTTGAATTATTAAATTTCCCTCCAAAATGCATATGTATGAACAAATGGTCATGTGATCTTCTTTCATGCAAGGCAATGGTTGATTTGAAAAGTATTGGTCAAGACAAGCATTTTGCAAAAGGAATGGACCAATTTGGAATTTTGGATCAAAAGTTATGTCACTTTGAACCTCCATGTATACTTTGTGGTCATTTGGCCATAACTTCCCAACCAAGTCATCAGATGATCATGAAGTAGGGCTTTTTGAAAAGGGAAGAGAA
Organism: Lathyrus oleraceus; assembly: GCF_024323335.1. Lineage (NCBI taxonomy): Eukaryota > Viridiplantae > Streptophyta > Magnoliopsida > Fabales > Fabaceae > Lathyrus > Lathyrus oleraceus. The sequence continues at coordinate 334,580,745 of NC_066580.1, read as the reverse complement.
AGATCTTCAACTTTCATGTTCACCAAAAATCCATTTGAAGCATCTTTGATGTTGAAAAGTGAAGTTGAATATGGACCAAAAACTTGCCATTTTTGGAAACATGAAATTACAGGTCACTTTCCATTTTTGGAAACTTTTGCCATGACTTCAAAATCTTCAGGATAGATGTTTGAAATGCCAAATGGACCTATTTTGAACATGATTGAAGTGTTGAAACTCATTTCCCCACCTCATAGCCCTCAGTTGACTGCACAGTTGACTTTCTGGTCCTCCGATGACCTTGCAATGCCCTGGTCAGCTTGAGCCTCTACCACTTGAGGAATTTACTCAAAAATGAAACCCCAGCCCATGTAAGCTCCTTATGATAACCATGTGATCCTTGAGAAGCCCTGGCTGGAAGAAAGTCATTGATCAGGGTTGACCAGAGGTCACAACCCTAATCCAAAGGAACTTGAGGATGAACTTTGAAACCCTTGAGGATGATAGAACCATGATGATGGTAATATACCCTTGCCATCAAGATAATGCTCAAGACTATTGAAGAATCAGGAAACCCTAATTGAAGTGCAAACCCTCAGATGGTTGACAATCAATCCATAAAGACCCTCAGGCTTGAACCATGTAACTTCTCCATCTTCTGAAAAGACCTTGGAGGATGACTTTATTATTTTCATGAAATGCAATATGCAAATGCCTAATGCCCTAAAATATGAAATGGAATGTGTCAAACTAGTCCCAAGAAGAGGAGGGCAAATTTTAAGGTGTTACAGCTGCCCCTATTCAATCCACTATGAACCTGTCGATATGAACAACCTCGGCTTTCAGATGATCAGAGTGAAGAGTGGTTGAATACCAAGAACAGACGAACAATTTGCGCTCTGCTGGAGATTATTATTTTTTTGCTTTTCTTGAACCCCACAACTTTCTTTGATTTTCATTCTTTTCTTGAACCCCGGTACTTCTTTGATTTTTTTTCCCATGAACCCCAATACTCCTTTGATTTTTTTTTTGCTTTTCTTTAACCCCAAAACTAATATTTTCTCTTCCGCACGGGTGATCCCTGATCACCGCATTTGAACCCTAACAACTTCATGTCACTCTTGCTGCCAAACAATGAACCTCGTTCTCCATTTGAACTTTAGTCGCCTGACGATACCTCGCGATCGTCATTGTGAACCCCATTCTCCAGAAAACACCCTGTGTCTCCTTTTCTCCATTTGAACCCCGTTCTCCATTTTCCCGTGCTAATTCCGTTGGCAACGCCGGAAATAATACCAAACACCACTCTGATGGCGACATACCAGAGGGTACACCTTCACGACAGGAAGGTAACATGTGAGTTTCTTCCTCAGAAAACACCCGTAACGACTTCTCTTGGCCTCGCCAAAGTCTAAGGTGACACATGATCAGAAGACAATCCTGAGGACCTCATCCGGATACAATCTTCATCTCCAATCTCCAGTTGAACCCCGTTCTCCAGAAAATGCCCAGCACTTCCTTTTCTCCATTTGAACCCCGTTCTCTAGAAAATGCCCAGCACTTCCTTTTCTCCATTTGAACCCCGTTCTTCAGAAAATGCAAAGCACTCCCTTTTCTCTATTTGAACCCCGTTCTCCAGAAAATGCCCAGCACTTCCTATTCTCCATTTGAACCTCGTTCTCCAAAAAATGCCCAGCACTTCCTTTTCTCCATTTGAACCTCAATTTTTGCGCTGATCGCGTAACGTTCTCCGATCTTCATTTCCATCACCGCCCGACGGAAATTTTTCCTCCAATATCGCACTACTGGGGAATATTGTTGCTCCAACGTCATGATGCTAAACTCCTCAGAGTAACCTCTTCCAACCAGCTAAACCAATTCTCAAACGGTAACCACGGCTTGAGACTAGCTTATGCTTGCAATGCTGATGCATGATTTTTTTTTCCAGTGTAATGCTCCATAACCATGGAAATGCTACGCAATTAGCTATGCAATATGCTATGCTTCTCTAAATGATGAATGCATAAAAAGTATCCCCCTCAGGGGTCAACACGAGTAACTCTTGCTGAGGAACCCAATATCTCTCCAATCTCCACCCTGTTGGGAATAGCACTGCTGCTGGGGAAAGAGCAACCCTTACTAGGGATGACCTCCACTGAACCCGATCCGCTTGGGGACTTCGCTGGGGAAACTAACAACACACCTCCGTTAGGGAAACAGCAACCTTCAGGCCTGGCTGCTAGGGATACAACGACCTCGAACCTGCTGGGGAGATAACAATCTCAAACCTGCTAGGGGAAGCAACCAGCCTCAGGCCTGGCTGCCGAGGAAACACCGATCTCGAATCCGCTGGGGAGGTACGGAATTTTTGACATGGAACACCTGTCGACTCGTCGAACACTGGCATTCACCATCTAACCATAGTGTCAACTTTCCACTTTTGAGAGCTCCCAAACTCATCCGGTCTCTTCTGATTCATCACCTTGTGTTCTTGACTTCTCTCTACTCCGAGACAATCGATCTCCTCAGATCCGAGCCAACTCTCTAGTCCTCAGACTTTGAAGAGTCTTCTTGATTAACCCTCTAGGATCGTCGCAATTCTTTCGCCGTTTTTTCACCCTTCTCCAATTCCTCGTCCCTGATTGGACTCCAAAGCAATCTTTCGTCAAAAAGCTTCACATCACAACCTGCAAGTGAGTGAAAATAACCAACAACACCTGCAAAAGAGATCGTTAGATAAAAACATGCCCAGGCGTGCCAAAATTTCAACACCTCAGTCACTCAACCTTCCGAATAAGATTTCAAGTTTTCAATCCTATAAACATGCATCGGAAGGGACCTCCATATCTCAAAATGCAAAGATTCTTTATCAAAATAAACGGATGTTTTTGCAATCAAAGCGGTAATGAAAACAAAAACAAAATTATTTGATTGATTATGCATTTTATTGATTGAAAAAGGTGGCTCGTAACTGAGCAATACACAGGAAGCAATTCCTGAAAAGACGTAATTGCGCACAAAAGGAAAATCTATCTTAATAGCAATGTGAACCTGTGATCTCATCGAGTTCCAGCTCGGTTACACCCCATATATCCTCAAGACTCTCCGTGCTTTCTGCCTTCTGAACAAGACGCTTCCGACGGATCTCTGCCGGGAATTACCCACGTGTCATATCCAAAGCACAAAAGATCATGCTAGACGCAGTTGTTCGTTTCATTCCCTCTTTTGCCTAGACCGCCCTTTCTGGTTTTGAGTCCACCGGGATACCCTTTTTTGCCCAAGCCGCCCTTGTGGGGTTTTCGACTTGTCGGGTGTACAGTTTTTTCTTTTTATCCCTAATTTTTGCCCGAACTTTTTTCATTTTTTTGGTTCGCCGGGATGCCCATTTTTGCCTGGACTATTTTATTCTTTTCGTCCAGCAGGTCTCTTATACGAAGTATTTTTTAACCGCGTCCGGATTCACAGGGGATGGAAAATCTTCGCCATCCATGGTCTTCAATAATTAGGCTCCGCCAAAGAAAACCTTCTTGACCACGAATGAACCTTCATAATTAGGTGTCCACTTGCCTCGACGATCGTTCTGAGGAGGAAGGATCCTTTTCAACACCATATCTCCTACGTGGTACACACGAGGTCGCACCTCCCGGTCAAAAGCACGCTTCATTCGCTGCTGGTACAACTGTCCATGACAAATGGCTGCCAGCCTCTTTTCCTCAATCAGGCTCAACTCTTCATACCGAGTTCTCACCCATTCAGCCTCTTTCAATTTCACGTCCATCAGGACTCTCAACGACGGAATCTGGACCTCAACTGGTAGCACAACTTCCATCCCATACACAAGCGAGAAAGGCGTTGCCCCAGTAGATGTACGCACCGAGGTTCGATACCCAGGATATAAGCTTCGTACTTAGCCACATTGTTGGTGCACTCAAACGTTAGCCGGGCAACAAAAGGAATGTGGGATCCCTTCAGCGTAACCAAAACAGCACCAACTCCGCTACCATTCACGTTAACGGCCCCATCAAACATCAGAATCCATTCGGACTCAGGGTCAGGCCCTTCCTCCGGGATCGGTTCCTCACAATCTTTCGATTTGAGAAACATGATGTCCTCATCAGGGAACTCAAACTTCATCGGTTAATAATCCTCAATGGGTTGCTGGGCGAGGTAATCAGACAATACACTCCTCTTTATTGCTTTTTGAGAGGTGTACTGGATATCGTATTCAGTCAAAATCATTTGCCATCTCGCAACCCGTCCGGTCAATGCTGGCTTCTCAAATATATATTTGATTGGATCCATCTTGGAAATCAACAAAGTGGTATGAACCAGCATATACTATCTCAGTCGGCGAGCAGCCCAGGCCAAAGCACAACAAGTTTTCTCGAGCAGTGAATATCTTGTTTCACAGTCGGTAAACTTTTTGCTAAGGTAGTAGATTGCATGCTCTTTTCGACCAGACTCGTCATGCTGCCCCAATACACACCCCATAGACCCCTCGAGGACTGTCAAGTACAGAATTAACGGTCGTCCCTCCACAGGAGGCATCAGAATCGGAGGCTCCTGCAAATATTCTTTTATCTTTTCAAATGCCGGTTGGCAATCATTATTCCACCTGGCCGTTTGATCTTTTCTCAACAACTTGAATATGGGTTCACACGTGGCTGTTAGATGAGATATGAACCGTGAAATGTAGTTCAATCTACCTAAGAAACCATGAACCTCCTTTTCTGTTCTCGGTTCAGGCATTTCTTGTATTGCTTTTACTTTAGCAGGATCAACCTCGATTCCTCTTTCGCTTACAATAAACCCCAGCAACTTACCGGACCGCACTCCGAAAGTGCACTTATTCGGATTCAACCTCAGTTTGAATTGTCTCAACCGGTCAAACAACTTGGCCAAATCCACCAAATGCCCCTCTTCAGTTTGGGACTTTGCTATCATGTCATCAACATAGCATTCGATTTCATGATGAATCATATCATGAAACCAAGTCACCATAGCCCTTTGATACGTGGCACCGGCGTTCTTGAGACCAAATGGCATCACCTTATAGCAAAAAGTGCCCCATGGTGTGATTAACGTTGTTTTCTCCATATCATCTGGCGACATTTTAATTTGATTATAGCCAGAAAAGCCATCCATGAAGGAAAACACCGAGAATTGAGCTGTATTATCTACTAACACATCGATGTGAGGTAATGGGAAATCATCCTTCGGGCTGGCTCTGTTCAGATCCCGGTAGTGCACACACATCCTCACCTTTCCATCCTTCTTCGGTACTGGCACAATGTTCGCGACCCAAGGCGGATAATTAGTGACAACTAGGAAACCAGCATCCAACTGCTTATGTACTTCCTCTTTGATTTTCATGGCCATCTCGGGTCGAGTTCTGTGCAACTTCTGCTTCACCGGAGGACAATCTGCTCTCAATGGCAACTTGTGCACAACAATATCGGTATCCAACCCTGGCATATCCTGATAAGACCAGGCAAAGATATCAACATACTCTTTCAACAGCGCTACCATTCTGCTCTTGACATTCACCTCCAAAGCGGCCCCAACTTTCACTTCCTTCCTGACCTCCTCGGTGCCCAGATTAACAATCTCGACTTGTTCCTCGTGCGGTTGAATCACCTTCTCCTCTTGTTTCAACAACCTGACTAATTCTTCTGGCAGTTCACAATCTTCTTCGCCTTCTTCTTCGGCATGGTAGATTGGATTGTCGAAGTCATATGAGGGTGTAACAGGATTGTTATCAATGAGATCCGGAGAATGATCGCATCTGCATGAATGTTGATTCATGCATTGCTTTGGAGTCGGGACGAGACCAATCAAAAGGAAGGAAAAATGAAAACAAACATTGCCATTTTTATTTTTTTTAAACTGCAAAAATAAATGAAAAATAGGGAACACCGCTTTTAATGAAAAAACATCCTTTTATTAATGATGCAAACAATGCAAAATTAACACATGAGGTGACCCTTACAATGAACCATTACGTTTCGGGCAAAACGCATGGTTTTCATGCAAACAGAATTGAAAAATAGAAATATTACTCTTCACGTAGAGTGACAGTGATGATCTTTTCGCCCTTCCAGTTTTGGATCTCCATTCTTGGTACGCACGGTTTTATCCACGAGTCGAGCTCGCAGTCACTGTCAGTCTCTTCACCCACCATACAGACGTGATCTGGATCTAGCATTCCAGTACTGGTGAACGTGAACAGTTGACGACGTCCTCTATTTTGTCCAGACGAACCTTGGCCCGACTGATAAACAACCCCAAACCTGTCTCCTTTTGCCACAATGTCTATCATTCTTCCCCAACCTGGGGCTTTTCCACTTCTCACCAACTCCATGGCCTGTTTATAAGAAGCAATGGACGGCTTCTTCTCTTTCTTAGCAAAAATGGCATTCTCCACCTTGACGGTTTCAAACGCCTGACTCGGTGTTTCAAATATTTCACCGTCCATTTCCACATATTTGAACGATGACAGTTGGCTGACAAAAATATCCTCCTCTCGCCAATCAACTTTCTCAAATCGGAGACGTCTCCCATCCATCATTCTCTGAATCATCTCCCTCAACATTACACACCCGTTCATAGTGATAGTGCAAGCAGCACAACAATTATCACAACCAAGGAAAACTCCACTCTTCATCAGATGTCTCTTGACCACAGACATTGGAGTCCTCAATTGATCCACATTTGTCACCTCTATTTTTCTCTTATCCTCTAACATCACGTTCACCTTCATAGGACCATGCATCGGCATGGGGTTAACATTAACATTCGGCGTTAGTGCAAAATTGATGGCTTTAGAATCCACCAAATCTTGAACGACATGCTTAAAAGCTTTACAACCCTCAATGTGATGTTCGGGTGCACCAGAATGGAACTCACACTTGACGTTCTCATCATAACTGGCAGGCCTCTGATCCGGTCTCAACGGAGCCAACGTCCTCAGCTGAACCAACCCAAGATCTTTCAATTTTTTCAACAGAAAAGCATACGTCACGGGTGGCCTATCAAACTGACGATCTGTCATCCTTCTTCTCACTTGGCACCCAGCTCTCTGTGTTCTCTGGGTTTGTTGTGTCTGGTAGGGTATCTGTGCAGACGAGCTACGTGCAAGGGAATGATTCTGCGTGCACGAGCAATGATTCCTGTGTCAACCAAACATGTTAGAAACTGACACCTGCAAAAAAGAAAACAGGTTATTATGACTCACGCATGAATGCAATGTCTATCCGTATGAGGAACATTCTGTCCTTTGATTCTGGCTTCATCGAGACGGATAATAATTTGACAATAACATTCTGACATCAGGATGTCTCTCAACCAGAATCTCAATCGAGAATGTACCTTGAGTATGGATAGACATGAGTTGGATGCGGATGAATGCAAAATGGGAATGATGCAGATGCATGAATGCAATGCACAGTGCCATCCTCCAAGTCATCTGAACATCAACTGTACGGAAGCCCCGGTCCCTGAACGGATCACAACCATCTGAGGGAATAAATAACCACAAATCCAACTTGAGAGTTCCGAAATAAACGGAACGGAGGATACATCACCATCATCACAGAAAATCCTCTGAGCAGATAACAACAAGATCCTTTGAACAAGTACCCTCAAATTCAACCCGGGGATCCGAAATAAATAGAACCCGCTGATAAATACCGCGGACAACATTTCGGCGTCTCAGAAATAAATATCCATAAACTGACTTATAAACAGAACCTGGATCAAGAACTGAACCAACAGTCATCACCAAGAGTCACCAATAGAACCTGTACTATAAGAATCAAACCCTCCCCTTACAGGTGAATTCTAATAAGGTCATCCTAAGGCGGATAATCGGTCTCGATAATCGGACAAGATACTCAACGGGTTTGCCCTTTCGGGTGTGCCGTTGTAGCTCTCATAAGATCATCTAAACCAAAGATCCGAGAAAGAACGGTCGCCGAAGTCAATAGCTCAAAAGAGATAACCCAACCATAGTGGATACTCCACAAGAAGGGGTTTTCTCAAAAGAACCTCGTCCGGATATGGTATGTCACGTCACCAAAAACATGTTGACCTAACATGTGAGGAGACGTGAGACCACGCTAATCCCAGGTGTATACTCGGGCCTGGGTTTTAGTCCCACTCAGAACACCCACCCCAAATCAAAGGAACCACACCTGTCCAGAATCCAGCACAGTGATAATATGATGCATGCAAACATATATGCAAATATATACACAGTATAATAATCACAAATGCAATAAATAAAGCAGTAAAAGCAACCAAAACTACTCTAAGGAGCGCTAGGATTGACTCGCTTAGGGAAGATGGACCAGCAAGAGGTCAACTTTAGTCCTCAGCAGAGTCGCCAGCTGTCGCAACGCGAAAAACAACCGGCGGAAAAAAACACTTTTACAGAGCCGCCACCGACGCTATTCATCCTATGACGGAAAGGGAGCGCAGGACTAACCTAAGAACGGGAAAAGGAACGGTCTTACGACCAGAGAATGCAAGGCACGAGAGTCGGTTACGCAAGGGGAAGGTATTAACACCCCTCACGTCCTCCGTACTCGACGGGATCCACGCTCAAAAGAATAAGAAAAGGTTGCTGATAAACTGCTCAAAGAAATGCATAAACTGGAATAATAAAACAGGTGAAAGAAGATGGAGGAAGCGGACTCGGCAGGATGTCGCATCTTGGGCCTATGTAGTTTGTCAGAAACAAACATCAGAGTCAACGTAGTTCGGGGAAATGGGGAACATGCTCGCTAGGACATCGCATCCTATGCCTACGTATCTTCTCTATCAAGAGGAAGAATCAGAGCACTCGTAGCTCGGCTAACGCACACCGAAACAAAACACCGAAGAGAGACGCTGAGACGTCAAAAGAAAAACTCAACAAGGAAACAGAATGCCAATAGATGGACTTATATCTAACTCCTCAAAACAAACACGAAACAGAATGCCAATAGATGGACTTATATCCGACTCTAAACAACAAAAACAAATAGGAAACAGAATGTCAATAGATGGACTTATATCTAACTCCTAACAAGACACACGCTAACCAGCGAACACCGAAGAAAAAGGTTATCAGATTGACAAACTAATAGGGAGTCTGGAACTCGAGCCAAATAGTTGTCACACAAACACAAAAAGACGTTGAGACGTCAAAAGAAACAAAAAGGTTGAACACACACAAAAACAAAAGGGTGCCCAGAGAGATCTCGCTCGATCTCCTGCCTACGTATCTCATCTGGTATGAGAATCAGGGCGACGTAGTTCCCCTTAACAGGGGAGAAACTCTCTCCTAACCAGAGACCAGGGAATAACACACTAAAAGGGAGACTAGAGCTCGAGCCTAATAGTTATCATATAAAAAAAATCCCTAGTTTAAGGTCTCTACCAAGAGTTTGACTCACATAGAAAGCGAGTCAACTCAAGTCTATCTCTACATACACTCAACTTCCTCGAAAGTTAAACGTACGATTCCTACAGAAAAGGAGATGAGAAGTGGAAAGCAGATAAACATACCAAAAGCAATCATCACACTCTATATACAAACAAGAGGCTCAGACAAATGGTTGGGCTTTAGTCAAGAGGGGTCATATCAACCTTGACAAACAAGCCAAAACTGTAGGGGTATGCTGAAGCTCTTAACCACTAAAATTGAGAGTTAGGGTGAAGCTGATCAAATATGGAAATGAGGATTAGACCTCATGCTCTTAACCCTGGCCTGGGTGAGCTCAAATCAAAGAAAGCGTGGGGGTTCAGAAAGAGGGACCCTATTCCACTTGACTGACTCTATACAAGATCTTGGGTACATTGTTCAAGAGCATCAGCACATAGTGCGAGCATAATGAACGACTCACTGAATAACAGGGGATTGATTGTTAATCCCTTCTATCTGTCAAGTGCCTCATTTGGAGGTCTTATCATGTAACATGCCTCACTTGGAGGTCTTTGGCACAAATGTAAACAAACACAATCAGAGCCTCATAAGGAGGACTTCAGCCAAATGCCTGCCAAAAAAGTGACAAGGCTTCCAGACTACATGGAGTGAGAAGGCGAAACTACCTCAGTGGTGTATCAACCACACTCCAAATCAAATCTCAAGCAAGAGCTAAAAGCAAGCGACTAATGTACCTGTACAAAAGCTAACCAGTTAGTATCTCAGACAACCAATCAGAAAACAAACAGTGAAACTATCCAATATCTACACAATGCAAGTCATAAGTGCAAGCACTCAAGTGAGTTCATCACATCAATTGACCTACAAGACAACAAGAGTTAGTAATCAAAGGTATTGGCATCTCACAAAGTGAACCCAAACCAACCATTAGTGCCAAATGCTCAAACCTGAAACACAAAGCACAATTAGTATGTGTACAAACCACTAGTATAAAGACTAGGTTCAAAAGCAAGTCAAATGACCAAAACAGAATTCAATATTTTGCACAAAGCATATTCAATCAATCAAGAAAGAGTCCTCAAAAGGAGCAATACCAATTCATAAGGCAAGTGGCTCAAATAATTCATGTAAAGCAAAGGCAAGCAAGTGTACACAAAATGGACATCCAAATTAGAAAATCCAAATCAAAACAGAAACACATCCAATGAAAATGAAATTTTTTATGAGAGCTCAACATGTTATGAATATACATCATGCAAAAAATTAGATCCAGAAGAGTTCATATGATAAGTAAATGAAAATGCACAAATGCAATGCACAAAATGTGACACAAATTGTCACAACATATCTTCATGTGTCTAAAATAGTGATGTCAAATGATAAAAATGCCAAACCAAATCTCAAAAATCATGTCACATGTTAGGATCAAGCATGCAAAATTTCAGGTCAATTGGATCAAGAATGAGCATTTCACAAAGCATTGAATGTAGCATATCAATTTGGCATATGGTTCAATCAAACAATATCAAATAAAAATCCAGCAGCACACAAATCATGAAATAAATCCTATAAAAGACTAGAGATCAAAACAAGAATGTGAAAAAAAGTTTGGATCAATTTGGATTAATCTACTCTTTTTAGTGATTTTTCAAAGTTGAATGAAATAATTGAATTAATAAAAGAAATTGGAGGGAAAATGGAAATCAAATGAAAATCAGAATATGCCTCAGCCAAGTATTGAACACGCGCGTCGAAGGATCAAAATGAGCGCTCAACTTAAATTCTGAAAGCGCATGGCGAAAGAATCGAACCCACGCGAGGCAAGGTAAATGAGAAAGTTCAAAATAAATCAACAAAGCATGCAAACGCCAGGGATCGAACGCGCGCCTGGACGGTTCAGAAGCAGCATGAAACGCTGTGTTTCACACAAACCCTAGCCATCAATAACCAAACGCCGGAATAGTAGTTCCGGTCGTCTTCTCCGACCGTGTCCACGGCGGAGCTCATGATTTTTTTCCAGAAATTGGCAAAATGCATATGGTTCGAAAGCTCTTCTCACAAGGATTCCAAATCTACAATCCAAATCTCCTAATTCTCTCTAGATTTCACGGATCGAAGCAAAGAAATTTTGAGATCCAAACTTATATTTAACATAACTTCCTCATTTCTTCACCAAAATCAATTCTAAACATATCAGCATGATCACCTAAGCAAGATCTACATGTTTATGGCAAGAATTTGGCAAAAAAGAGAGGTCGAATTTTCACTTACTTGAAGTGCAGTGATCCACACTCGTGTCCTTAGATGCTATGGAGCTCCAGATCCACTCCTCTATGCGTGCCTTGAAGCTTGATGCAAGAATTAGCAATTGAAAGCACTCAAATCCAGCTCAATTTTCAAGTTCCATCTTCATGTTCATGCTTATGAATTTGCTCGAATCTTGCTCAATTCCAAGAAATAATGGTTGATCCTTGCTCAGAATTCCATGAGGATGAAGAATCTACAAAAATCTTGAAGAGTTGTGTGAAAAAAAATGAAATTTGAAATGAGAGAAAAATTGGAGGGAATGTGTATTTTCAGATCTGAATTTGTTGTTATCAGCAAATTCAGTTATGATTAGGCTTTTATATGATTCACTAATGATGCTGTAATCATAATTAGGCAATGGTTAATTAAGATTAGTGAGAATTGGAATGAAGTGCAAAAATGCAAAACTGAGCTTGCATGGCTAATCCACACGTGAACAGTAACATGTTACGCTTCAAATTCACTTAAAACAAACTAATAAACATCATGAAAGTGGTATTTTGGTTGTTTGATCAACAAAATTTGAATTATTAAATTTCCCTCCAAAATGCATATGTATGAACAAATGGTCATGTGATCTTCTTTCATGCAAGGCAATGGTTGATTTGAAAAGTATTGGTCAAGACAACCATTTTGCAAAAAGAATGGACCAATTTGGAATTTTGGATCAAAAGTTATGTCACTTTGAACCTCCATGTATACTTTGTGGTCATTTGGCCATAACTTCCCAACCAATCATCAGATGATCATGAAATAGGGCTTTTTGAAAAGGGAAGAGAAAGATCTTCAACTTTCATGTTCACCAAAAATCCATTTGAAGCTTATTTGATGTTGAAAAGTCAAGTTGAATGTGGACCAAAAACTTGCCATTTTTGGAAACTTGAAATTACAGGTCACTTTCCATTTTTGGAAACTTTTGCCATGACTTCAAAATCTTCAGGGTAGATGTTTGAAATGACAAATGGACTTATTTTGAACATGATTGAAGTGTTGAAACTCATTTCCCTACCTCATAGCCCTCAGTTGACTTCACAATTGACTTTCTGGTCCTCAAATGACCTTGCAATGCCCTGATCAGCTTGAGCCTCTACCACTTGAGGAATTTGCTCAAAAATGAAACCCTAGCCCATGTAAGCTCCTTATGATAACCATGTGATCCTCATCTCAATAAAATACTTCATCTCCTTGAGAAGCCCTGGCTGGAAGAAAGTCAATGATCAGGGTTGACCAAAGGTCACAACCCTAATCCAAAGGAACTTGAGGATGATAGAACCATGATGATGGTAATATACCCTTGCCATCAAGATAATGCTCAAGACCATTGAAGGATCAAGAAACCCCAATTGAAGTGCAAACCCTCAGGCTTGAACCATGTAACTTCTCCATCTTCTGAAAATACCTTGGAGGATGACTTTCTTATTTTCATGAAATGCAATATGCAAATTCCTAATGCCCTAAAATATGAAATGCAATGTGTCAAACTAGTCCCAAGAAGAGGAGGGCAAATTTTGAGGTGTTACACACTTCAAGCCTTTTACCCATATGGGACTCTAACCCACTTTGGGATCCACTGCCATTGGGTCTCAAACCCAGTTCATAAGTATTGGTACGTATATCCCAATTCTTACTCTATATAAGCATCAAATCTTGGGACGACACAATCAAGAGGTTGTTTCTGATTACATGACTAGATAGAAACACAACATGATTATATTCGACAATCAAAAGGTGGTAGTATTCACCAATTGTCATAATAACAAAACATGTTCCATAAAAAGCATATTAGTTATTGACTAAACTATAATTCTAGAGAATACTCATCCATGGTACACACCAAGGTAACTTTGCGTCCAAGCATCGTCATCTAACTCATTTTCATAACCTAAGTTATCTTTCTAGTTCATATACCTAGTAATAATCCTAGATTTCCTCACTCATCTTCATAAGGTTTTAATCATGTTATTTCATATTCAACACAATAGCAATATTTAATATACATCATAATATGATTCATAGCATTCATAAGGCACAAAAGGTAATATAACATGGTACATGAATAATAGTCCTATACGTTATCTTTCTAACGCATCGGTTTGCATCCAAAACGGAGTTACAACACTAAAATAATCTAACAATCTAACTTAACTCAAGATCTAGGTTAACACTTAATCATTACACAAGTATTCAACAATAAAAGCCTTAGCAAAGTGGTAAGGCATGCACCAAGACAAGGAGGTCCGGGGTTCAACCTCCACTGGTAGCACATTTCCATTTTTCAAGGAATTAATTTATGTCAATTTATTGACACCAACCAATCGACAACATGTACATTCATCATGGATTCACAAGCTCATGAATATGTAATCACATAACAATAGCAACATTCAATCACAAGAACATAATAACCATAGAAAACATGGTTAACTCATGGTTCATTACAATCTTTCATGTTTAAGGGTAAACACTTATCATATTATCATAGATTTCTCTAACTATCCTATTATTCTAACACAAACACTAATTCCTAAAATCATAAGGTTCTAACTAGAACTCATATGATTCAAGAATATGATGATGATATTGATGAAATGGAGGTGAAGTTGGTGATGATGATGATGAAGATGGGGATGAATCCATGCGTTTTCCCCTTCTTCTTCCTTCCTTCTTCCTCTTCTTTTCTTTCCATTTTATCATTTTCTTTCGCTTCTTCTTTTCTCTTCTTCATGTTTTCTTTTCCTTTTTTTTTTGATAACTCTCTCTCCTCATTCTTCTTATCCCCTTATTTTCTCACCTACATAATCCTCTCTTTCATTTTCCACCCCACAACATATATCTAATATATATCTAATATATATATATATATATATATATATATATATATATATATATATATATATATATATATATATTATACAATATTAGGTGATGATATAAAATATCTCAATGGATATTTTATCTTCCAGTATCAATTAACCCATTATTAATGTTACCAAAATTTACCCTCTTGTACTTATTAATAATGGCCAACCTCTTTTAATAAGGATTGATCTCTTCAGAATCCACTCATTACTCTATTTATCCCAACTGACAACATTTAGAACACATATGAGCTCAAATTGTTACAACTAACAGGAGATAGAGTCCATATGAACTCAGTTGGTCTCAACTGACAACCAATTGAGCATTTAAGGGTATATGGAATATTACATTCTCTCTCCCTTAAATTGAAATTCTCCCCCAAATTTTCTCCACTACATAATTAAACACTTGTTGCATCACCTTCCTAGGTCAACACTTGACTTTGCTTTAGTTCAATCTTCTAACATAGTAAATCTTTCCACTTATAATCACTAGCAATTCATTCTTTCATAATATATTTAAACTTCATGGTCTTAACCATATCTCTATTTCAAATCCTTGATTTACTTCTAACCCTTTTCCACTTAACTCATCTGATATACCACCATGTATCACTTGGTCACTTTCCTTCCAGAATCTACAACTCCCTTCTTCGAATTGAGTGACACAAAACATAGCCACAACATGTTATCTTACTTTGGGTAATCAATACTCATTAAATATTCACAAAATCACTTATTCATTCCTTTGCTGCACGCAATATTGACTACTTTTCTCTCATAATGCCTTCAGCAATTAAGAAAAACTGTATAATCCATCAATTGACATCATTACCAGTTTCACTTAATTTGGTACTATATATTGTAAGCATCTACACTTAATGCTTCACTTCTCTCTTACTACTCCAATAAGATAGTACATTTAGCACGAGATTGTCTTACTTCCATTCTTGCGAATAACTATCTCTCTGACCCTCCATAGACTTGATTGAGATCTTTCGTCTATCACCTTCCACTATGCTACTCTGATTCCAACAATGGAAGACCTAGGATTCCTAGGTACTGCTGGTTAGCTAACAATCTGCATAGAAGATCACTATTATCCTCTAGAGTATCCACCACCTAAAACAGTACTAGAACCTTATCGACATCCATTAGTAGAATAACTTTCTTGTTGACACACAAAACTTTAGAATAGGACCAACATTCTCTCAGAGACAAGTAAGCAGGAGTCACGCGACTACAACCATAAAAGTGTACAACCCTTAGATTTATCACGGGCTCAAAGAAAATAACCCAAATTAGTTTGACAATATCTGGCTCGGGTTACTATATTCCATATCAAATCCTCTTATAGGTTTCTGATTCATTTAACACTTTTGCCGACATAGGATCTTGACCAATAACAAAATAACACCATCAAATAACTTCAAATCATCAATGAGACACCACCTCCAAAGAGATTAAGCAATCTAGAGCATAACTGCGAGTGTCCATACTACCCATAGAGTCACATACAACACTACACACACATCTAAAGATAACATTTCACTTCCTATCTAAATTCATTCATCTCAATCGTCATGTTCCATCTTCCATAATTTTAGCTCATACTCTTACTAATATATAATCTAAGTGAAATGTTTAACTTCAGGAATATTTGATTCTCGTTCCTTCTTGGAAGTATAATTCACAAATCCTTTCAATAGGGTAGAGTACTGTTGTATACAACAAGTACTACTCTCCTGGAGGTCCACATATGAAGCCATGAATATGAGAATTCATCCAATGTTATACAATAACTAACCACTTCCACCTTACTAACACATATGCAAAATATTGAAATGATCTCCGCAAGATCACTACTTAGTAACTCTCTTCCAACTTTACTCCTGATGGTTCTCATTTGTCATAATAGTGATACACCCAAGGCATATTCACAATGAGTATGGTTCACTAGGTTGTTTCCTCCAAACATCAAACTCCTTTGACATATATATAGATGGTCAAATATGCAATATCCCTTTAGAAATTCCAATTTCAAAACTATTAATCTAGTTTGCATTAACTTGCATCTCCATCCTCAACTCGCACATCCATAATGGTACACCAATGAGATTTAGGATACCCTAAGTTCTAACAAGGTGTGAACATCATACTCCATGATCAACTAACCAAACAATACTCAGGAAGATAAATAACAATCGGACTTCCAATAAGCTAATCCAACTCTTGCAACTCAAACAATATCCACTTAAGACGAACCTTAACATTACCACACACTTATGATTGTAATTCTCCTCCAAACCAATACCCTATACACCTCTTCATCATATCAAGGTTACTTGTCTAGATGACTTGATACGGACAATCCTCATCGTCTCCTCATGAGTTCATACGACATAGTTTGTTTCACATTCTACACTTAGCCCTCGTATTCAAGCTTGACTTGTCTTCTGTAATTTACCATAAACTCAACTTCTCAGAACACAAGACTTACTAATCAACAAGGAGTTTGTTACTTCGCATCCATCTCAGGATAAGGAATCACTTACACATACTTGTGACCATAATTCTACTATCACATAATTCTCTTAATACAAAGGTTTAACTTTCTCCACTACTCCATCCTATGAAAATTCCTGTGTGCGAATGATCATCAACTACATGCTCATATGTTATCCTCAATAAAACAATTTTTGACTCCATAGTCTCCTTATCAAAAATGCATTCCATTATGGTATTTGTAATGCAAGGTTTACCATGCTCTCAAACTCCATGTTTTATTCTTTTCTAAGGTAATTATATTAACTCCAATTATAGAACCATTCTACTATAATTCCTTAAATCCAATTTACTTGCTCTTTTCCTCAACCAGATATCCTTCAACCAAAACCCACTAGAGCTTTCGTTGTTATATAATGCTTGCTCTTTCTTTGACACAAATCTCTTTCAATTGATTCTTAGGCAACTCAACATTTCCATAATGTCTCCTTACTAACACTGAATCTCTGATGAATTATCCTGAACCTGATCTCCCTTCAAAGACTGAATATTCTTGATTTATCTTCAACCCTTCATTAGGCATATACCTGTTACACTTGGAATAGGCATTCGTATCCTCGAGTATCATCTTACATTTACCCACTACCTTAGACTCTTACAAAGATGTTGAATTTCCTTATCTATCAAGCATTCAACCACTTGGAAGGTACCATTTTGAACATACTCCCTGAAGTACTCCCGTTCTTATAGTATTCCCTAATGACCTTAGAAGCTGAAACACTGTTATACTACCCCACTTCCAGTTCTTATACCATATGAGCACCAAAACCATCCTCCCTCCTTCACTGTATGGTATTAATTACAACACTTATTCCATACTAGTGAGTCAATCTTGTTCTACTAGAAGATTCACATATTTCTCAAAACTCTGACAATTCATCCGATAAAAATCCTCACCTTCCTGACTTCATCAGCATTAAAGGATTGCTTTGACCATACACTACCATTCAACTCCACATTATCCGAATCACAACTCCTGCTAAAACTTCAATTGAGCTATTTGGTTCTCCTTACTTTCTAATTCTTGGCTTGAGCCTACCCTCAAAGCATAAGTTCCACCAACACTTCTGAGTCATCATGGTCACTCAATCATGATCCTACTTACCATGCATATAGAATTAGGTTGATCAGGACCAATACTACATACAATGTTATTAAGAATCATGTTGTCTAAACACATACATGAGGCAAAAATAGATTTACTTATGATGTTTCAAGGCTAGGTCGAGAATCAGCCTGCTCATATACCAAATGCAACAACCCATATAATATATATCTAGAATAATATAATACAAGTGTTAACTTTTTTTGGTATTGTCATAACATAAGTGCCTAATGACATAGTTATATACATGTCCATAAAATAAAATAAAACACATGGCACATGTCATACAATACTGCCTAAAAAAATCTAAGAGCTATGTATAATATCTACAATTGTGCCAAATCCATAGTAGAAGATCACGATAAAAGCTTCCCTTGAAACATTAATGGAAATCTCCTCTTATATAATATACCTTGCAAACAATACCTGGAAAGCAAAAAAAATATTAGGGTGAGATAATAATCTTAGTGGGTTCTCTATCCTATGGGTCCACTCGGTTCTAAAGGTCTTAATCAAATCCTAACTCAAGTCCAAAAGGGGAAAAGACTTAAGTAAACAAAAATCGAAATGTAATGAAACATGCCTCTTGATTTCATCAACTCAAACTATCACTAATCGGAAACCATACCAAGGTATCTTTCCCCGACACGCCCTACGTCTAGGGTTATCAACCTAGGTCATGTATCCTTGTATCATACTTTTACATACATATGGACTTTGGATTCCAAGTGATAACATCCATTTCAATAATCGACACTTCCTATGGGACTCCAAACCCATTTCAAGCCTTTTCCCACATAGGAATCTAACCTACTTTGGGATCCACCGCCTTTGGGACTCAAACCCAGGTCATAAGTATTGGTGCCTACATCCCAATCATTACTCTATATAAGCATCACCACTTGGGACGACACAATCAATGGGTTGTTTCCGATTACATGACGAGATAGAAACACAACGTGGTTGTATCTGAAAATCACAAGGTGATCACATTCACCAATTCTCATAATAAAAAAGCATGTCCCATACAAAGCATATTAGTTCATGACTAAACTATAATTTTATCGGCTAATCATCCATGATACACACTAAGGTACCTTTTCTTCAAAGCATCACCATCTAAGTCATTTTCATAAACTAAGTTATCTTTCTAGTTCATTTGCCCAGTTATAATCCTAGGTTTCCTCACTCATCTTCATAAGGTTTTAATCATGTTGTTTCACATTCAACACAGCAACAATATTTATCATACATCATAACATGATTCATAGAATTCATAAGGCATACAAGGTAATATAACATGTTACAAGAATAATCGTCTTCTACGTTATCTTTCTAACGCATTCAGCAACGTCTAAAACGGGGTTACAACAGTCAAATCATCTAACAATCTAACTTAATTCATGATATAGGTTAACATTTAATCATTTCATAAGTATTCAACAACTATAGCCTTAGCCTAGTGGTAAGACATGCACCAAGACAAGGAGGTCCCGAGTTTAACCCCGAAGTTACAATAGTCAAATAAATTCTGACAAAATGCACTAAACCAATCGAAAATTGTTTAGTGTCATAAAATTTTCCACTTCTTCAAAATCCAGTAACACCACCCAATTGGTTGGCCCCTGCTTATTTTCCAAGAACCTTTCTCTGCAATTTTCATTTTCCCATATAGTATCGTGACTAGAGTCATGTTGAACTACTTGGTGTTATTCCTCGATCAGTGTCAACATGAGACGTCACACCTAGAGTAGATCCTTTTGGGAGCATCATTGTTTAACGATTTATTCATCCCAGGCAGTGATACCTCAAAATGGGTATGTGACTCTAGGGACTTCCTTCTTTGTAAACTAGTACCTACCTATGAGGGGATATTGGATTTTTGAAGGAAACCAAGACCTTATACCTTTATTCTCATGTATACGTTAGACCTTTTAACCTACAACAGGAAGTATATACAGATTATCCAAAATATGCTGAACTTTTGAATCCATGATATTGCTTACCATTACATCATATCAAAAGTAATTTTAGCATGTTCATTTTTCAGGGATTCCTCAATCTGTCATTCATAGCAAATCATTCAAATATGGAGAAGTCTGACCGAAGAAAAATATACCAATACAAACTCAAGGATTCTAAGATTCATGAGCTAAATAAGCCTAGATCACTTTTGATTGGTGATCACAGGGATGCCTTTAAGAAGGCATGTGGTAACTTGTTGGGTGTTCTATTGACCAAAGAAGATAACAATTTGATTCTTAGTTATACCCAGTTCTACGACCCCATGATGCATTTCTTTGCTTTCTAGGATTTCGTTTTAGCTCCCACTCTAGGGGAGTTTGCTCACATTGAAATTCTAGTTATCAGACTTTAGATGTCACACGGGTTGTTATGACATCCAATTCTGCACAGACAAGAATTATGCAGAACTTAACAGTAAGTGCAGTAAATAACACAAGTAATTGTTTACCCAGTTCAGTCCAACATGACCTACATCTGGGGGCTACCAAGCCAGGGAGGAAATCCACTATCAGTAGTATTAATTCAAAGCTAAACTCACCCGTTTACAACTTGTCACTTAATCCCTACCCAATGCAATTTCAATCTTACTCTAAGATCAGAGTTCCTACTCACTCCCCCTCAATCACCTCAGTGATTACTACCTTTAAACAATATTAAAGACAATTTTGAAGTCACACTTCAAACAACTCTTGATTGTGCTTAACAGCTTTAATCAAGATACATAGCACTCACGCTTAAAAGCTTTGAGCGACACAACACTTACAACTCAATGAACACCCTATGCCAAAGCAATCATCAACGTGATAAAGGCTTGGCTTACAAGATACGTCTAGTACAAGACTTACACAAATACAGCAGTGAAGTATGATGGACACACTTAATCTTCACGCCACAAAATCCCCAAAACTAAATGAAGGAACGACTTCCTTTTATATTGCAGTACCTGGGCTTTTGCACTTGTATTCTCCTGAATTTAAGGTCACGCGAGTTCCCATAAATTCAATATCTACGTTACTAACAAATAGGCTATTTTTTAGGTTCATTAAATGTAGCTTGGTTTTTGATTTCCTGGTTTTTCTCTAAGCTGTTGAATCCCTGAAGAATAGCCTAAGAAAAAGCTGAAACAGAAAACTGAACAACCTACAATATAGCATATGCTGTCAGGAATGAATGTCACGACATTCAGCTTGACATCAAGGATCATATGCTGAGTCTTTTTTTCCAGAAAACAGACTGTACAATTTTGCTGACCTGTACATGACCAAAATGACCATACTACAGTAACAGCTTACATTAATAAATGTCAAAGTATCCAATTTGAAATTTACACATTTGGCCTTAAGTCAGTTCTGTTATCCTCTTGAAGAACAGACTAAGAAACATACTGAAGTGTAGCAGAACACCACTTTGTCTATTATATAGTTTATACTGTCCATGATGAATGTCATAACATCCAGTTTGACATTCATATAGTAGGCCTTATGCCAGGTCTGGTTCTTCCTTGATAACCAGACTGCAAATGAATACTGAGCTCTTAACAGAACACCAATTGTTCTATTCCTCAGTATCTGCTGACAGGGATGAATGTCACAATATCCCGTTTGACATTCAATAAATCCTATATTAGCTAATCCTGCAGTAACTACTCAAGTCTGTCATGACATCAGTCAAGACATCAGAGTACAGTTAGATATTCTAACCTTCAATGCAGTCACACATACACACCATATCATGACATCAGTCAAGACATTAGAATCCAGCTAGTGTTTTACCATATAATGCAGCCAATTAAACACCTACAAACTCCCCCTTTGGCAAATTTTTGGCTAAAACACTTTGATCCCCATAACAAAGTTCATAGCAGCGGAATCACACATCTAGCAGGAGATAAACCTAGCTAATACACTCAGAGTGGCAGCACACTCACACACATGGAAGTTAAATAAAAACTTCACAAAGCAGCACACATACAGAGGAGCAGAAGTTAAATACAAAACTTCAACACACATCAGCTGCAGGGGAGGAATCTTCGAATCTGTCATAAACCTGTTTTAACAAAATAAAATTCTGTTGTCCTGGGGTATCACTTGTCACTTCCCCTTTTTGTCAAAAATGTTGCCAAAGCAACACTTTAAGTTATAGATCCACAAATAGTAAGCAGAATTACACACAAACGACAGAAAACACAAAAAGACAAGTATTTACTCCTCAGCTTCATCATCAGCCTCCTCCTCAGAACTAGCCTCCTCCTCACCCTCTGAGTTGTGCCTTGCAGCTCCATCTGTATCCTCAGCAGACATCTCCAATTGAAGGATCAGCTTTTCCAAGGTGAGCTTCCTAACCTCCAGCTCTTTGCATGTCTCTCTGAGCACAGCAATGACAGCAGCCTTGTCTGGATGGTTGCCAACATTGGATGTTTCTCCAGATGTCATGGCAATGTCAGGAACATGCTTACCCAGAAACAGTTTGTAGCTGAAGGCCAATGGACTCTCTCTTCTTTGCACAAAGTCATTGTCTGTCAAGATGTTTGGGAATTGGTTCAACACAATGCCACAAATGAGGGACGGAAAGGCTATAGGTCCCTTCACACTGAAACTTCCAGCATGTTTCATGGTCTGATCAAAGATGTAAGTACCATAGTCCACCTTTGCCTTGGTACCAACAGCATAGATGAACTTTCCTAACATCACAGACACAGTTGACTTGTGATTAGTAGGGACCCAGTTTGCAGCTCCAACTTTGTGTAACATGGCATATTTCACACTGAGTTGACTAGCCACCAGCTTCCCTTTAAGATGCCACTTCCTGACCTGATTTGCAGTGATGACTTGACAGATTCTGTTGTCAGTCACTTCAAGCTCTGGGCGCACTTCATCTGCTCTTCCCAAATACAGATTGATTACTGAGGGGGAAAAGGTCACACACTTGCCACGCACATAGACCTTTCTAAATTCATGGGACTTTCCATCTACACATTCCTCAGATAGATTGACAATGAACTCCTTCACCAAGGTCTCATAACACTTTGGGAGTTGAGTCACAGTCCTCATTAGCCCTGCTTCTTTAATCAGCTCCACAATTTCCTTACATTCCAAGGCATTCTGAGCTAGTTCCCTCTCCAAGGCCAGTCGTTTGTGGTAGACATACTTCCACCTGTTCACACTCGAGCCAAAGTGGAAGGACACATTGTCAATGGGAACCTCTGGAACACTAGCAGCCAACTTGCTAGAGGTTGGCTTCTTCTTGGACAGGGATGTTGTGGCATCACATGGAACATCCGAATCAGACTCCACCACAACTGCCTTGGTCTTCATTTACTTGGGCACCTCTTTGCTCCAAGATTTAGCAGGTCCATCTCCTTTTCTCTTGCGTGCACTTTCTGTCACTGTTTGCTTGGGAGAAGTTGTCTCATCAACTTCCTTGGATGGAGACCTTTGCATCACTGTCTTTTTCCCTCTCCTAGTCCTGACCCTCTTGGCTATGATAGGGATAACTGAGGCCAACAGTTCGTTATCAGAGAACTCTTCCAGGTTGACTGTGTCAGCTCTAGGGTTGGCCTCAACATCTTGAGGGACACTTACCTTCTCACCTCTCACCTTGCTTACATGTTTATCATTCTTAGGACCCTCTTCAGGTAATCCAGACACATTCTCCCTTAACACGACTGCGATTTAACGACATGCAACATCATCGGGTACGATAGTGTTCAAGGGAACGGAAACCCCAGGAACATTCTGATCACCAGACAGAATCTTAGTGACCATAGAGGCAATGGCATTGTGCACATACCTCGATCCTTCCTTGGAAGGGTTGTCCAGAGCGATAGCTGAGGAGATTCTGGAGACCGTTTCTTTTGGTCTTCTTGCATGGGACGACGTTGCAGCGTTGACACTAACTTCCTCCCGGTTGGGGTTGCCAAACTCCGTGCTGTGAGAATCGGACACGGTAGTGTAGGAGGTGGTATCGGATTGGTGTGCCATGCTGAATATCTCAGAGGGAAGTTGAACCGTTTCTTTGGAAGAGGGTTTGCACGAATGGGGTTTGAAGCGACAGAATGTGAAACGCTTTATGCAAGAGTAAGGTCTATTAGATTTTGACCACTCAGAGTTCACTATTTGTTGTTTAATAATTTGCCTTACTAAATAGTAGCTAACTAACTTCATTAGTTGCTATAAATTTTCAGACGTACGCATTCCCTCTTTGCCCTTACTATTGTCACACTTAGCAGCGTACAATGTCATGACATTCCGGGTGACATTGTACTCTATCTGAATCAGGTTCCTCCATACTAGGGTTGACCACCTGCTACCACACGTTAGGTATTGAGTTTCTGCAGACGACAATAATACACACCTCTGTCTATCCCTTGCTGTCATATCATTTGTATGATGACCAATAGGTGCCAATGGCTCATTACTTTCAATCAGACATTTTCCACAGTCCGTCCTTTTATCTAAAGACAGATATGAGACTCTTCTCATAGTTCTCTTGGAACTGCTCTTCTTCATTCCTTTCACCTGAAGGTGATCAAGTCTTCCATGTCCCAGCTTCCCTTCCTGATCTCCCTTGGCTAAAGGACACTTGGGAAAGTTGAGAGAGTCTTTAGATTTCCATAGATAGCAATTATCTTTGGATCGGTCTCCTCTTATCACTTCTTGATTGCACCCATTCAACACCACACATCCTCCCTTAGTAAATTCCACCTTGCATCCTTGGTCACATAGCTGGCTTATGCTTATGAGGTTCACAGTTAGTCCTTTTACTAACAATACACCACTCAATTTTGGAGCTTCAGGACAGTCCAACTTACCAACACCCTCGACTTCTCTTTTAGTTCCATCACCAAATGTCACAAACTTGGTGGTAGGAGGATGTAGATTCACCACTAGGTTGCTCATCCCAGTCATATGCCTTGAGCAGCCACTATCAAGGTACCAGTCTTGTCTGATATGTGCCCTTGAAGATGAGTGAGCAAGGTTAGCAACACATTGTTGATTCTCAGGATAGGAGTGAAGCTTAGATGCCTGCTGCTTAGGATTGACCTGAGATGTCTGCTTAGCCGCCCATGTTTGTTTCTTAATGGGGACATTATGCTTAGACACCTTCTTCTTAGGCCTACCTTGCGAGGTCTGGTTTGGGTAACCATGCAGCCTATAGCAGAAGGGTTTTATGTGACCGAATCTACCACAGTAATGACATCTCCATCTCTTAAATTTCTTCTTCTGATGATTGCTCATTCTGGTTCTCCGATGTTGAGACATTGGATGTGACTTCTGCTTGAATTTCTGAAATACAGCCTTAGGCTTTCTGAGTTCAGATGAAGAGTACTTAGTGCTTCCTAAGCCAGACATGAGTCCTGACTTCTGTCCCACCTTTAGGATTTCTTCCAAGGTGTCAGATCCTTTATTCAACATTTTGATGGATTTGGTCATTTGGTCTAGCTTAGAGGTCAGCAAGGAAATCTCACGCTTCAGACCCTCTATGACTTTCAGCTGCTCTAGTTTCTCAGCTTCTAGCTCTTTGATGAGTTTCTTCTGCTTTTCTCCTTGGATACAAACTTCTGCACTTTTAATACATAGTTCTTTATATGAGGCAGCAAGTTCATCCAAGGTGAGCTCATCTCCACTTGAGTTATCCTCTGAGGCACAGACACTGGTCAGAGCAGTGACATGTTTGGCAGATTCTCCTTCAGATTCACTCTCAGTATCTTCTTCTAACCAGGTGACAGATAGCCATTTCCTTTGCATCATGAGAAAGGTAGGGCAGTCAGCCTTAATATGACCATATCCTTCACATCCATGGCACTGGATTCCCTTTCCTTGGTTGAACTTTTCTTCAGAAGTTGATCTTTTCCTTATGTCAGACGGGATGTTCTTGACATTAGGTCTACCCTGTTGATCAAATTTCTTTATGAGCTTGTTGAACTGTCTCCCAAGCATGGCTAAGGCTTCTGATATACTTTCATCACCTTCAGTATATCCTGCTTCTGACTCCTCTTCAACATTAGATACAAAAGCTACGCTTTTGTTCTTCTTTTCAGCATTCTCACACAGGCCCATTTCAAAGGTTTGGAGAGAACCAATAAGCTCATCAACCTTCATATTGCAGATGTCTTGCGCCTCCTCTATGGCTGTGACCTTCATATCAAATCTCTTAGGCAAGGACCTGAGAATCTTTCTCACAAGTTTCTCTTCAGCCATTTTCTCACCTAGTCCACCAGAGGTGTTTGCAATTTCAAGAATATTCATGTGAAAGTCATGAATAGTCTCATCCTCTTTCATCCTCAGATTTTCAAACTTGGTGGTCAGCATCTGAAGTTTGGACATCTTCACCTTGGAAGTACCTTCATGAGTTACCTTGAGGGTATCCCAAACTTCCTTAGCTAGTTCACAGTGGTGCACCATCCTGAAGATGTTCTTACTGATTCCATTGAACAATGCATTCAATGCCTTGGAATTTCCAAGATCTAATGCCTCTTGCTCCTTGTCCCACTCTTCTTCAGGAATCTGCACACTGACTCCATCTTCACCTGTCTTCGTTGGAGTTCCCATCCTTTGTTGACAGCTCTCCAGACTTTGCTATCTAGAGACCTTAAGAAGGCTATCATACGAGGCTTCCAGTCATCATAATTAGAGCCACCCAACATGGGTGGTCTATTTGAGTGTCCTATATCCTTGTCCATGGTACTAGAAAGTAACTTCCCTAGATCTCACCCAGAAATTCACAGGCAGGGTGTCTGCTCTGATACCAATTGAAATTCTAGTTATCAGACTTTAGATGTCACACGGGTTGTTATGACATCCAATTCTGCACAGACAAGAATTATGCAGAACTTAACAGTAAGTGCAGTAAATAACACAAGTAATTGTTTACCCAGTTCAGTCCAACATGACCTACATCTGGGGGCTACCAAGCCAGGGAGGAAATCCACTATCAGTAGTATTAATTCAAAGCTAAACTCACCCGTTTACAACTTGTCACTTAATCCCTACCCAATGCAATTTCAATCTTACTCTAAGATCAGAGTTCCTACTCACTCCCCCTCAATCACCTCAGTGATTACTACCTTTAATCAATATTAAAGACAATTTTGAAGTCACACTTCAAACAACTCTTGATTATGCTTAACAGCTTTAATCAAGATACACAACACTCACGCTTAAAAGCTTTGAGCGACACAACACTTACAACTCAATGAACACCCTATGCCAAAGCAATCATCAACGTGATAAAGGCTTGGCTTACAAGATACGTATAATACAAGACTCACACAAATACAGCAGTGAAGTATGATGGACACACTTAATCTTCACGCCACAAAATCCCCAAAACTAAATGAAGGAACGACTTCCTTTTATATTGCAGTACCTGGGCTTTTGCACTTGTATTCTCCTGAATTTAAGGTCACGCGAGTTCCCATAAATTCAATATCTAGGTTACTAACAAATAGGCTATTTGTTAGGTTCATTAAATGTAGCTTGGTTGTTGATTTCCTGGTTTTTCTCTAAGCTGTTGAATCCCTGAAGAATAGCCTAAGAAAAAACTGAAACAGAAAACTGAACAACCTACAATATAGCATATGCTGTCAGGAATGAATGTCACGACATTCAGCTTGACATCAAGGATCATATGCTGAGTCTGTTTTTCCAGAAAATAGACTGTACAATTTTGCTGACCTGTACATGACCAAAATGACCATATTACAGTAACAGCTTACATTAATAAATGTCAAATTATCCAATTTGACATTTACACATTTGGCCTTAAGTCAGTTCTGTTATCCTCTCGAAGAACAGACTAAGAAACATACTGAAGTGTAGCAGAACACCACTCTGTCTATTATTCAGTATATATTGTCCATGATGAATGTCATAACATCCAGTTTGACATTCATATAGTAGGCCTTATGCCAGGTCTGGTTCTTCCTTGATAACCAGACTGCAAATGAATACTGAGCTCTTAACAGAACACCAACTGTTCTATTCCTCAGTATCTGCTGACAGGGATGAATGTCACAATATCCCGTTTGACATTCAATAAATCCCTTATTAGCTAATCCTGCAGTAACTACTCAAGTGTGTCATGACATCAGTCAAGACATCAGAGTACAGTTAGATATTCTAACCTACAATGCAGTCACACATACACACCATATCATGACATCAGTCAAGACATTAGAATCCAGCTAGTGTTTTACCATATAATGCAGCCAATTAAACACCTACACACATCCTCTGTATTCCACTCAAAGAACGATTCCCTTATATGAGTACATATGATTTTATAGAATCTGGTGTGATTTCTCAAGCCCTTCATCTCAAGAGGGAGGTGGTAGAATCCAATCTTCGTGCCAAAGGTAACATCAGAGGGTTTCCTTCAAAGTTCCTAATTGAGAAGGCCACTCTAATTTTTAAAAGTGGAAGTTGGGATGCTTTATATGTCGTCTTTCCTCTCCTTATATATGGTTTGATTCTCTTCCCAAACGTTGATGGGAAATCCAATTCCTACTCTTCTAGCTAATATGTTCTTCTCTTTCCATTAGAGGAAAAAAATAAGGGGGAACAATTAACTATTGTATTCCTTTGCTCTACAAGTGGTTCTTTACCTACTTACTGAGAAATGGACCTTTTACTGACAACATGGGAGCACTAAAGTGGTCTCAGAGGTTGATGTCTTTGAACGCTGAGCACATATTATGGTATAGTCGTGACTATGATGGGGTTGATCCTCTTTTTAGATGTGCTGATTTCCAGAATGTTCCTCTTATTGGTGCCAAGAGGGGATTTATCAACTACAATCCTTTTGTTTCACTTTGTCAGTTGGGTTATCTGTTAAAAGAGTAGCATGAAGACAACTAGTTGGAAGAATTTATGATTTCTGAAGGGGCTGATAATTCGAAGCTAGTGAAGAGAATACGTTGTGGCTGGGGAAAGATCCATCATATTTGGAAAAAAGAACTTGGTAAACACAAATGCATTGCATTGGAGCCATATACATACTGAGTTAGATCAAGAGTCAAGCTTTTCAAGCTTCCATATCCTTAGGAACCTTCTATGAGTCTCAAGCCTCCTGCACCTTCTATCGTTTCTATCTCGGACCTGAACAAACTCAAGTAGACCATCATGTAACTGTATAATGAGAATGATGATCTTCGATCTAACCTTGGTAAACTCACCCTAGAGAAGGAAAACTTGAAGTTCAACCTTAACAAGAAGAGGGAGCGAATGCTCAAAGCGGTTGAAAATGCTTAACTAGAACAAAACAAATGGATGAAAGTGGGTGATGCTCTAAAATTGACCTATGTTTACCTCTCTGAAAGTTGATGATACTATGAAAAGGCTATTGTTTGGGACCAGACTTTAAAATCTAGAAAAGAGATGTAGGAGAGCTACAAGGCCCAACTCGAAGAACTTCAATACCAGTTGAAGGATTGAAAGAAGGAGTTGAAGAGCGAACAAGACCATGCTGATAAGTTAATGGAAACTCTCTCTCAATGCCAAGATGAACTTGATAAGGTTTTCAAAGAAGTTAGAGAGTTAAAGAGTCAAGCGCACTAGAGCCAGGAAGATCCCAACCAAATCAACCAAGAGATCACTCATTGGGAAAGACATAGCTGTCATCTTCAAGGCATCTTGGATTAGAAGGAAGCATTCCTACAAGGCCTCATCCATGGCCCCAATCACACCTTGTTGCATAATCTCCTCAAGGATGCGCAATACTGAAGTGATATGCATGCACGCATGGCCAAGTTTCTTGACCACGCACTTGAAGATCTGTCGGGGTTGCTAAAGGAAGCCTATATTGACATGTTTCCTCACAACACTCCGTGGGTTGTTTTTCACTTTGTATCTATTTGTAGAATTGTATTTGAAAGCTTCAAAGTTGAGCTTCTTATAGCTCATTAAGTATATACTTGAGATTGTAATCATAATACTCTTTGTTCTTTCTTATTGAATAAACAAAGTATTTTCCATTATCGGCTTTATATTCTATCTTACTTTCTATAAGTGTATGACTACTTATATGCAATAGACAGGATTCCCTGTAAATATTAAAAACTTTTTGCATATGTTCGTGCATCATTCTGCATCTCATGAAATGAAACAAAGAAAACTCATTATCACTTGGCCTTTTTGTTCAGAATCTTCTACCGTCAACCTGACTTCCCAACATCGTTACAATACTCGTAACAGTCAAAGATTGTTGATGGATCAACTAGAGAAAAACCAAGCTGCGATGAGAGAAGACATGCTCACCATGAGGGCCCTAATGGTTCAACTTATGAAAGCTATTCAAGCTATGGCTAGAGGCCAAGAAGACTTACGAAAGGATAATCTGAGGGTTGCTGATGTGAATCCTCCTATGACACTTCCGGTGAATCCGCAAGTTGGTACCAATCCACCAATTATGACCCAACCACCTCCCGAGGGAGGTCCCGTGAATCATAATGTTGGGGATACATTCAACATTCCTGTCAATGGGGGAGATCAACCTGAAATAGATGATCCTCATGATGCTTTCTTCATTCTAAAGGCTGATTTAGTATATTATGCATTTGGACCATCAACTGCTGAGGTGGAGAAAATGTTTTGTGCCTTGGAAGAAAATATGAAGGCCATAGAAGGTTTTGATGTCTTTGGGTTAGATACTGCTAACATGTCTTTGGTTCCGGGTGTTAAAATTACTGTGAAGTTTAAGGTCCCTAACTTTGAAAAATACAAGGGAGTTAGCTTTTCCAAAACTCATATCAGATCTTACTGTAGGAAGATGGATGCCTACTCAGATGATGAGTAGTTACTGATGCATTTTTTTTCAAGATAGCCTCAGTGGGGTGTCTCTTTAATGGTACATGCAACTAGAGCATACTTACATCAAAACATGGAGAGAGCTGGTAGAGGAATTTCTTAAACACTATAAATACAACACTAGTATGGATCGTAATAGGACCCAACTTCAAAGCTTAACTCAAAAGATTGATGAGTCTTTCAAAGACTATGCATAAAGGTGGAGAGAGTTAGCTGCCAGAGTTCAACCTCCCTTGTTGGAGTGAGAGCTTGTGGACATTTTTATGAGTACTCTTTAGGGTCCTTACTTGGATAGAATGGTGGGAAGTGCTTCTTTCGGTTTCTCAAATTTGGTCGTTACGGTGTAACATATTGAAATTTGTCTAAAGAATTGTAAGATTTAAGGTGCAATCGTTGTTTCTAACAGAGTGAAAAAACCATATTCCGAATTTCCAAAGAAGAAGGAAGGGGAAGCAAATGCTGCCACAATAGTAAAAGGGAAAGTTGGAGCTTATCAGGTTCCTTATTACCAAGTGGCAGAGGTAGGTCAAAATCGGTACCAACAGCAAGCTTATAGAATCCCTACCGGCGAATAGCCAGTACAATATCAACCACCAGTGCAATATCAACATCCTTATGCTTAGCAGTGACAAAACTATTATAAGCAATGCCAACAAATACCAAGAACACCCGTGAGAAAATTTGACCCAATTCCTATTCGATGTGGTCAGTTACTTACTCATTTTCTCACTGACTCATTGGTTCAGTTAAGAGAGGTTATGCCTCTTCCAAATCCTCTTCCACTAAGTTATGATGCAAAGTTCAGATGCGAGTTCCACTCTGGGGAACCCGGAATACAATTGAGAATTCTAAGGTTTTCAGATACAAAGTACAAGACTTAATTGATTCCAAAGCCAAAACTTTCACGCCCAAGGGTCCCAACGTGAACAAGAATCCTATGCCTCTGCATACTGGCCCTTTTGTGAGTGTAGTAGAAGAATCTAAAAGATGTAATCTCGCATCGAAGGTGGATAAAATGAAGACTTCTTTGGCTGTCGTTAAAGAACAATTGTTGAAGAATGACGTATTCCCCGGTTATCAATATGACGGTGAGCAGTGTCTTTCTAATCCTCAAATATATAAAAAGCTGAAATATGGTATCCAGTAACTAATGAATCAAGGGACTATTCTGGTAGAGCAGGTTCTTACTGATGAAGACATGGCTACTTTGGAAATTACTTACTATCAAGTTTAGATACCGGTACGAGCAAATCTAGTGACTCTTTTGGTAATTAATGTACCATCCTCATTCCCCTTTGAGAGTACAAAGGTCATTCCCTAGAATTACGATTTTGCGGTCTACATTCACGGGAAGATGCAAGAAGATAAGCCGCTTGCGATCATGGAGTCAGTTGTTAATATTGTTGGAACGGGATGAATGACAAGAATTGCTCGAGTGTTTGGGTCTGCACCACCCCTGAGAATAATAATTTTGAAGCCTTAACTAATGGTAAAGGTAAATAGACTGTCAGTACCAATCAAGGGCATAATCCTCCTTTGAATAAATCTCCTCCAAAAGACATGGATAAACTCCTCCGAATGATAAAAAGAAGTGACTACAAGGTAGTTGAATAACTCAACCAAACACCGTCAAAGATATCCATTATGTCTCTACTATTGTGCTCTGAAGACCATCAGGATGCCTTGATGAAATTTCTAAGCGTATCCCATGTTCCACAAGAGATAACAATAAATCGGTTTGAAGGGGTTGTGGCCAACATTGTAGTG
The DNA here is from genome assembly GCF_024323335.1 of Lathyrus oleraceus. Classification (NCBI taxonomy): domain Eukaryota; kingdom Viridiplantae; phylum Streptophyta; class Magnoliopsida; order Fabales; family Fabaceae; genus Lathyrus; species Lathyrus oleraceus. The sequence continues at coordinate 334,547,907 of NC_066580.1, read as the reverse complement.
GGTTGTTGTCTGGGTTTTTGTGATTACGAGTTTGTAACGCCCCTAAATTATTTCATTGTTTTTATTTGATTATAATATTCTATGAATTATTTGATAATTTATTAATGTGATTTTGGTGTGTTTTGGGGTGTTTTATAATTTTTAGAGTATTCAGGGGTATTTTAGTAACTTAATAATTATTAAAATATTTGGGTGAGAGCGGTAGATTTTATTTAATTATTTAAAATAACGATAATAATTATTTGAGGTTTATAATAATAATAATTTAATTATTTTAATATAGTGTGACGCTTTATTTTATTTTATTTATCAATTAAATAAATATTTCGTTTGGGATTAAATATTTGGGAATTAATCTTAACGTTGGGTTAAACATAATATATATATATATATATATATATATATATATATATACATATATATATATATATATATATATATATATATATATATTATATATATATATATATATACATATATATATATATATATATATATATATATATATATATATATATATATATATATATATATATATATATATATATATAGTAAGTGAGAGTGTGAGGGTTAGGGAAAACTTAAGGTTTACCTCAAATATAGTTCACCAGAAGAACCATAAGATTTTGATACTTTTGGAAGATCCTTCTTGAGAATGTCAACCTTCTTGATCTCTAAAAATCCTAAAGGACATTACGAAAATTCATGATAGTAGTAAATGTTGGTATATTTTACTTTACTATAACTAACAATACATAGTCAGGTATAGATCAAACCAGATGCATCACCGTCACACTTGTCGAAGACTCTAAAAATTCTGTACAACTTGATGTTGTTAAGAATGTCATGATACCTTTTCTTCTGCGAACTGCGATAAAAGGTTGGTAGTAATATAATCAGAATATCCATCTGTAACTTAAAATGATAATTTTCAAAAAATCCTTTTAGAAAATATGCCTGGGACATTTCTTTAACTGTTCTAGTTCAAATTTTGTTTTTGCTACATCATGACAGTTGAACTTTTCTTATTTATAGTCATATCAATTTGATGATTCCAACTTTACTGTTATGAGAACTTGATAAAGCTAAGATCTTTTTGGTATATGGAGTTAAAAGTGTAGTTGTAACTTGTATGAATAATTGAGGTTATATTTGGTCAGAGGACTATATCACTAAAATTGATCAGGAAGTAAAATATGTCAACATCTAGTTTGATCTATACCTGACTATGTATTGTTAGTTATAGTAAAGTAAAATATGCCAACATTTACTACTATCATGAATTTTGGTAATGTCCTTTAGGATTTTTGGAGATCAAGAAGGTTGACATTCTCTGGAAGGATCTTCCAAAAGTATCAAAATCTTATGGTTCCCTTACCCTCTCATCAGAGTTAGGTCATTGTTATTTTTATCTCTGTAAAATGTATCGAATCAAAATACAAATATTTTATTGTACTGATTTTCTCTGACCATATGGGGTTTGGCCCAATCCCTTTGGTCACATATTCTATGATTTTGTATGAATAATATGTTTTATATTTAAATTTTGGATACAATCTGTGTCCAAATGGAATAATCCACTTGCTCACTTTTGGTGATCGATAAATTTTTTTTGGTGATTTGTTAATAAAATTGAATTTTGATGTTAAATCACAGTATAATGTTTGTGATTGTTTTATTAAAAAGTATGTATCCCTGAATGTTTGACCAAATTGGTTTTTCCCAAAACCCTTTTGGTCAATTCTATATGATAATATCCCACAAGTGTTTACAAGGATAATCCTAATTGGTCAATCTTTTTCCTTTTTGATCGTTATGTTAAGCTTAATCCACTTTTCATAAAAAAAAACTTAATCGATTTTTTTTTTGTTGTAAAAACTCTAAGATTAATCTTTTGGCAAAAATCATAACTTTTGCGAATTTGTCATTGGGAATTGTATGTTGTAAGAATTCGACCTTGGAAGACGGAAACATGGAAAATCTGAGGTAGGAGGGTTGGTTGCACGTATCGAAGGAGAAGTCGGGCATCAGAGCGGTTCAGCGGAATTTTACGCAAGTTTGGCGTCCGATGTCAGAATAATTCTTATTATATCTTTTTGGAAAGGGAATCGTCATAGGAGTCAAACATACCGCTATGTAGTGACTATTTGTATTTTAAGCTCGTTTAAGTTCTAAAAACAACGTTTTCCTATTTTCTAAAATTTTAGCGATTTATATTTTATTTGTTTTATTTATTTATTTTGTTTAGGATTAAAAGCCCATAAGAATCATTAGAGTTTCTTTGTTATATGTACTTAAAGACCTTTGCAAATGCCGTAAGGATTAACCTTTTGATTATAGTAAATTTCAAAGTTTTGTTTAATCTTTCTGGTGAATAATAATAACTTTTATAAATAAAGCTAAAACTAACAAAATCTTTGTTCTTAGTTGAAATAAGTATTTTTGTTGGAAAATTACTGATGTTAGTTTTGATAACTTTAACTTTTCGTGAGAAAGTTAAATTATATTTAATTTAATTTAATCCTTTTGAAGAATTAACAATGTTACGATGTTATTCTGGAGGCCTATGACTGGAATTTGGATTCATACTGGGAACATGTTATGATGATAATGATGAAATGTCAATTTTTGGTGAATATACAACCTTTGATGATGTTTGGGTGATTTTCTGGGGATGTCAGTTTGAATCCTTATAACATGTCATGCATTCATACTATTTCAGAGTTAGGTGGGACTTCAGTCTATTTTTGTGTTGCCTTAGATCCTATGGCGGGGATCGTTAGTCTATTTGAGGGACTAGAGGCATGTCTCAGATCCTATGGTGGGGATCGTCAGTTCAATTGAGGGGCCGAAGACTTTTTACGATGGTGGACAATATCAGTAACATACCTCAATTGTTCATAGAACTTTGGTACCACATGCATTTAGATGATTTAGTTGGTGAATATTAGTCTTGCATACATTGATGTGTACTGTGATGAATGGTTGTTACGATGTTGTGTTTTGTGTTTGTGGTTGTGTGATTATTATTCATGTTATGAGTGATTTATTGTTTCTCGATTATCATATTGTTTGCCTAAACTTTCACCATTACTATATGTTAGTGTATTCTAACCCCTTTCTTGTTTTCTTGGTGTGGTGTGCTTTGCACAGGTGATTAGCAGGACTGAGATTCATTGTTGCAATGAGATGGTTGTTGCCTCAACAAACTTTTATCTTTCGTATATTCTAGTTTTCGAATACGAATGCTCTGATATGTAACACTGAGGATAAGGGTGTTCGTTTGCATTACTTTAATTTGTTTGTAATAAACTATTATGAGATTTTTAGTATGATGTATTGATTCAGTTTTATTCATACATGTTTTATGGCGTTTCTAAATAAATTTTCGATATGCAACATCTGTTGTTTTATGATTTATGAAGTATTTATGATGGAGTAACATCTTTTTCCTGTTATTTTTATATAAGATCTACTATCCGGGGTTTAGGGTGTTACAAAATTTCCTACTGAATGGAAACCTCATAAAAAAGCGTTGCACATATCGATTGAGTGTGTGGACACTATTTTATCCAGGGTTCTGGTTGATACTAGATCTTCTTTGAATGTTCTGCCTAAGAATTCCTTGACAAAGTTAACAATATAAGGATTGTTGATCAAACCTAGCACTCTAGTGGTAAGAGCCTCCCATGGATCTAGAAGATTAGTGATTGGAGAGATATACCTCCCTATTAAAATTGGCCCACATACTTTCTTTATCACCTTTTATGTCATGGACATATATCATGCATATAGCTATCTCCTGGGCGACCGTGGATCCATTCAGCCGTGGCAGTCACTTCAACTTTTCATCGGAAACTCAAGTTCATTGTCAATGGAAAAATGATCACCGTAGAAGGTGAAAAAAATATAATGTTTAGGCACTTATCATCATTTAGCGACATTGAAGAGGATGGGGAGATTGACAAAACCCATTTCCAAGCTTTTGAAATAGCGAACATCATAATGGATCCTCTTCGTAGTGAAGAACCCCAAAAGCCTGAACTTTCTTCGTCTTCCTGGAAAGAAGCAAAGACATTGGTTGAAGTTGGTCACCCTGAAGGTTGGGGTAGAGTATTCGAGGTGCCGGTAAAGAAGGATTGATCTGGATTACGGTATCAATCACCTCAAGTAGCACAACAGAGGACCCCAAAAGCAGCTAAGGGGAAATTTCTTCCATTACCCGAGACTTTCACCAATGCTGTACACCTCTTTGAAAGGCATATTCATCTTGTGGATGACAAAGACGACAACATTGATAAAGTATACCTTGTGTACGAGAAAGTTCAAGGCGAAGAACTCAATAACTTGACTTCCGTGGACATTCTTGAAGTTACTTTAATTTAAGAGTAACTATCTTGTTTTGTTTCAAACCCATATGTTATGCTCAAGGCATAGTGGAAGCTTGCAGGGGGCCCATTATTATCAAACAAAGTTTATCATAAATAAAATGAACATTTTGCATTCAACTGTGTTCCATGTATTTCATTTTTATTTTATAAATATGGACATGTTTTATTTCATACTTTTTCTTCTCATTCAAAAATAATGCATGAATTATAATTCATGCAGATCCGTTTTGGATTCCATTGATAACAATAATGTTATGGCCCATTATGACTTTGATAATCCAATCTACCACGCCCTGAAGAGTTGGCCAAATTGTTGCGGTAGGAATCGAGGGTTCTTCAACAACACCAGGAATCAATTGAGATAATTAATCTTGGGACAGAGGACAATAATAAAAGAAATCAAAATAGGTTTCGTCCTGGAAAGTTGATGTGAATAAGAGGTTAATTGAGCTTCTGCACGAGTATGTGGATGTATTCTTCTAGTCATACCAAGATATGCTAGGACTCGATACAAAACTTTTTTGGTAACGTTTTGATATTCCTGATCCTTTTAACCGATCAAACTTGTCTGTTTCCGAGAAGTTTATATCGCGCTGATCATTGGGGTACAATCATTTTATTTTTTTAGCAGTTTTACGGAAGATTTTTATTCATTTTTTATTTTTTTTAGTCAAAATGATCGGCATAATTAATTACAATTAAGTGCATATAGTTTGATTTTATGTTATGTATTTTTATTTTACTTAATTTCCCAAATATATTTCTTATCATTCAAAACAATTAATATTAAGAGTTAGAAAAATCAGACTTTTATATGGCCAGCAAGAATAGGGCACGTGGAATTGACCTATTGGGGTTCTTTCATTTTTAGGATCCAATGTTACCTCCCTCATGGTTTTTTTGGGTTTACAATTATGAAGAGGAAATAGCCGGAAAATGCTGAAAAGAGGGGAGGAGACCATTTATCTTGCCACACGACGTTGTTTCATTAATTAGTATGGAATTTAAAAAACAAATCACCATAAGTGGACACGGAAACATGATGAAGGGGGGATCCAACGTTGAAGAAAAAGACAAAAAAACGTGGAGCTAAAAAAGAAAAGTTTTTTTTCGTTATGGAAGGATGTAGTGGGTTTTCGTTGGATACTCTTTTCATTTAACTGAACATAGTATTCTTATGCATTTTTTTCTCATAGGTTATACTTTCTACCATAACCCGCGACATCTCCCTCACCACCTTCCAACCAACGTTCTTCTTCCTTGGACCTTCACCGCCACCATATTGCACATCACACTTCCATTTCTTCTACATTATTCCCACCTTGTCATCACCTCAGATTTACCTCGAACAACCTCCTAGAAAAAAAATCCCAACCACCACGACAACACCTACACCAACCACGTCACCGAAAACGACAAACCAATAATACCACCATCAACCTGCTTCAGCATCTCCAGCCACTACTACACCAAAACTCACTACATAGTCTCCTTCCTTAACATGATAAACTAACGCAACTTGCATATCTATCTTTAACCACCAAAAGCATCATCACTTCAAATTTTCCTCTTTCGTATTGTTCACATATTGCAAACACATATACTTTTCCATTTCTTTTTCTCTTCAAAATGTAACACACTCATTTCAAAAGCATACTGAGCAAAAACGCAATGCATACAAAACAAACCATTCTACCGCCTCCTTGCAGAAACTTCTAACAACCATTCATCCCCACATCTCTTAACATAAAATATCACCATCATTGTTCACACGAACACAAGTAACCACCAACTCCGATCCAAAACCCACCACCAGTAGCCACAACGCGACACCAAGCTTGAACTGTATCGCCGCATATTCAGAGAATGTATAGTAGATGTTGACGGAGCATGGTGGATGGGATTGGAGTATTTGTTTGGATCTCTCTTTATGTTAGGGAAATGTAACAACCCATATAATATATATCTAGAATAAAATCATACAAGTGTTAATTTTTGGTACTGTCACAACATAAGTGTCTAATCAATGCATAACGGAAGATCACAATAATTAGCATCCCTTGAAACATCAATGCACAATATCCTCTTGTAATATAACCTGCAAAATAATACCTAAAAATCAACAACAACATTGGGGTGAGATAATAATCTTAGTGAGTTCCTCTATCCTATGGGTCCACTCGGCTCTACAGGGTTTTCTAGTCGAATCCTAACTCAAGTCCTCATCTCTCGCAACTTGTGTATCATTCACATAAGATAACTAAGACTTAAGTGTCTAAGGGATAATCACAATGTATGGAAATATGTCACATGAGTTATCGTAACTCAAAAAATCATTATTCAGATTCATGAAACATCAATCCCCGAACGGACCTACGTCTAAGAAAGGCTCGTTTCATGCATGCTCGTATGATTTGACTTTCATGGTGGATATCAGGTCCTGTATGAGACTCAAACTCGGTTCAAGTGACCGTCACCTGTATGGGCCTCTAACCCATTTAGGGTATCTTTCATTGTATAGGCCTCTAACCCACTTAGGTGTCCACCTTTCCCCCATGTCCTCCATGGTTAGGACTAAAACCCAATTGAGGCATGAATCATTAGTCCCATATCCCCACTTAGTGTTTTACCCAAGCCTTTGAAATGGTATATGCACAATCACATATGAATACGTATTTATGTCTCAATAATAAAATAAGACTTTAGGAGCAAGGCTTCTCACCTGATAGGACTTTTGGAACAAAGGTTCCTCACCAAATATCAACTGAATTATCATGGTATTCATTAAATACTAGGTGTTCATATCCACCTATTAACATATTATTCCACATGTTCCATACAAAGCATATTGATCCATTTATCATACGAGTACTTGTCTGCGATACACACCTAGGTACCGTTGCGTCCAAGCATCACCGTATACCCATTTCCATAACATATATATCTTTCGAAGTTGTTAATAATGTAATCTTAGGTTTCCTCACTCATCTTTATAAGGTTTTTAATCATGTTTTTTCACAATCAAACATTCAACCAATTCATAGCATACACATTAGCATAACAAAATGTCCTACATGAAACAATCATAGTAGCATAACATATGACAATAAACCTTAGGTAAATCCATCTCACAACTCACTCATCATTATCTTAGGTTATTCAAGTTGTTATGCACAAACAAATCAAACATAATCAAACATAAGTAGTTCACTTAAGACATATAATCATTATTATCCTATACCAAACATCCTTGTTTATTTCATGGTCTCTTATCACCATCTAATGTCCCATTGGATTATCTTTCAAAGCTTCAAGTCTCATAGCAATCAAATTCATGGTTCTTGAATTATTGTGGAAATAAGAACCATGGTATTTAATCCATAGTTCATAATAGTTCATCATCACTATCTTATAAATCATTGACATAAAATCAAGTCTTCACTTTACCATCTAATAAAGCATTGAAAGAACTTTCCAATGCTTCATACCGTGCGTCAAACGGAGTTACGAAACTCATGTTATGCCACAAACAGTGCAAAGATAAAAACACGAACCTGTCATCCGTGCTATGCCCTAGGAAAACATAAACCATGGGCTTGTAGCGTGATAACAACTTCTACAAGTGGTTGGGGTTGCACGTAGCTCCCACAGGTTAGACATAGCGTGAAAACCAGTTCCAACACTTATAAAACTCCATTTTTGCCATCTTTTATCCAATCTAAGCTATGTATAAACACCTCCTAACATGCCTAATCATCTAATACCATGTGTTTCATCATTCTTACATCCCTAAGCATCAATAAGACATGGATCACACAAATGTTCATGAAAGAGAACAAGAAAATCATGCCTCAAAGAATAACAACATAGTTCCAAAACAAATGACATGATTTCAACATAATAACATAGCTCATGGTTTTATCATAACATTAACAAAATTAACACAACACACAACCCTAATCCATCACAATACCTCAAGAACAACATGAAATAAATATCATCGTGTTATGATAAAAAATAACAACATCACAAAATCCTATTATCCCTTCATGAAATTCTCCCACTTAAGGCTAATTCTATCTATGAACCTCACCTTAAACCAAAGAGATGATGAATAAATTGAGATGGGGTTGATGATGAAGATGACAAAATGATGATGGTGATGAAGATAATGAAGATACATGGCTTTTATCTTCTCCTTCCTTCCTTCCTATTCTTCTCCTCTTCTCTTCTTTTCCCCTTTCTCTTTTTTTCTTCTTCTTCTAATATCTCTCTTTCTATTCCTTCTTATTCTTATCCCTTATTTTTCTACTTTCTTTCTGTACCACACAAATATATAATATGTAATTAATATATATATATATATATATATATATATATATATATATATATATATATATATATATATATATATATATATATATATATATATATATATATATATATATATATATATATATATATATATATATATATATATATATTATAATATTAGGTAGTGATACAAAATATCTCAATTGATATTTTGTCTTTTACTACTAATTAACCAATTATTAATGTTTTTTCATGTTTTGTTGTTCTTTCCTAATTTTACAAGGCATTGTATATTATATATTTATGGATGCATTTATTGATCAGAAATAGGACCATGGGGGAATGGTTGAAGTATCATGCCTCATGTCCCCATATATTGGGTTCAAACCCTTGCTGCAACTTTTCCTTAGAGTTTTTCCATTTATACATTCTTTTTCAACCTTATTTTTTTGTTTTCTTTCACAATTTTTTAACTATCCAAATGGTGTTTCTTTCTAATTTTTGTGACACATACTTCTCATTTGTGACATTATATTTGCAATTTAATTTTTGTTTTTATTTATTCCATTTATTTTATCCAGATTACGACCATTATAAATGCACTATTTGAATGTTCAAAACAATGCGATACTTGTTGGATTTTTGTCTTGTTCCTTTGAATATTTGTTAAACATCAGATTTTAATCGATAGATTCGACATTTCCCAAGTCGTTATTCCACCGATTATTTTATCGATACATTGGTGGTATTTCATCGCGTTTGGACCCGTTGCATACGACGTTTCCATTATTGTCAATATGCATAAATCGACTTTGAGTACATTACCTAGGGTTTTGCTTACACCTCTCATTTTCATTTTTGCTTTTCATGTCCTTGCATTATGTGACTTTGATTCGCATCCTTGCATCACAACTTTAATCCGTGCAGGCTTCAATTTTACTTCTTTCGATTTAATTTGTTGAATGTGTTATAAATATAACTTATGTACTGCTATTTACTTCACATGGCTTACTCTTTGGCCTTCTTGTAATGAGACCATTTCTTTGTGCACTTACAGTAATCTATTTATGTTTTTTGATTGGGTGTGATTTAATTGTTACATTATCTTGTATCCTCATTCAATAAATGTACCCCACTTCCTATGACGTGTAATAATTTTTTTACCTCTTTTATTTCTTTGTTTGTTTGCTTGCTTGATTATCTAGTTCTAACACAAGAATAAAACCAACCATTTCTTCAAAAAGATCAAAAATAAAAACTCTATCCAACGACGAGTACTTCCTCAATAATAAATCAATCCATTTCAAACTCAATCCTTTCTATCCATTACAAATCTTACAAGCCATTTCATTCAAATTATTTTGCAATCGCTCATCAAATTCTTGATCCAACGTCAAGCCATTTTCTCAATAAAACTAAAAAATACTTAATGCTTATTAAACATCTTTCAATAAAGATAATAATAGAATGGTGTAGATACCACGAGCTCTTAGGACTAAGATTCAAGATGCATCTCTCTCCCATCCTAGCTCTTGCCATCATTCAAAACTGTCAATGCGGTTATCCAAAACCTTTTTCAATCAAACTTGAAAAGACCTAAAGATATCAAACACTTTTTTCAAATAAGATGGAAATAGAATATGGTGGATACCACACACTTTTGAGGCTAGGATTAGAGATGGATATCTCGCTCATCAAAGTTTTCTCCATTATTGAAAACACATTCAACCAATCAAACTCTTTTCTCGCCGTCCTGCGATTGATTCTCAAACCCTTTTCTCAAACGAAAGGTATTTTATCTTGACGATGCAAAAAAATGTTTCTTACATATGAACTCATGAATAAGCTTGTGATGTTGCCCATAATTGTTGATTTGTAAATCCATTTGACTGTGATGCAAACGTCCCCTTCTCCACTAGTTTTGGACAATCCAACAATGTTTCCATTGATTGACACAAAGTAGCTTTGTGTAAAATAGACCAACAAACAAACATTTTCTACCTAGAACTACATAAGCCTTGAGTTCTCTATTTCACATGGAGATACGTAGGAGTAGGATTTGTAAATCTTGTCAGACCCATTAATAAAAAACATAGATTTAGTCCCCTTCGTTGCAAAATCCAGGAACATTTTCTCTTTTATTTTGTTCATATTCTTCTTTTCCCTTTTAATAACTTGAGAAGCCTATCATTTATAAGGTAAACCTAACTTGCACAACTAACCTAATGGTTCTCGTTGAGTACAACGAACGTGAGATGTGCTAATACGTTCCCCTTGCGTAATCGACTACCGAACCCTGTTTTGGTTGTGATGACCAATATCATTATCGTTATTTCTTGGGGTTTATTGATATTTCCCCTTTCCTTTTTAGTAATGAATAAAGTTCGGTGGAAACTGTGTTAAGTCAATTTCACGAGCGTGCGATTATGCTTCATGAAGTCGTGCTTCTCATTTTTCAAGGTGAAAGAATAATACGACTCAATTCCTTACATCGAAATTATGATGGGTCCGAAAGACATGGAAAAAACTCAATTCCTTACTCGAGAGAACTTTTAGTTACAAGATCATTCCTTTCGGGTTAAAGACTGTCGGTTCAACATATCAACGGGAAATTGTGTCTCTCTTTCATGATATAATTCATAAGGAGAACAATATATATGTAGAAGATATGATTGCGAAGTCCCGGACTGAAGAAGAACATCTTTTCCATCTACAAAATCTGTTTTCACGATTGAGAAAATTCAGGCTGAAACTAAATCCCAATAAACAACTGGATTTCATTGTAAGCCAATGTGCGATTGAAGTTGATCTTGATAAGGTTAAAGCCATACAGAGTATGCGAGCACCAAGAACATAGAAAGAGGTTTATGGTTTCCTAGTAATATTGAACTACATTCTAGATTCATATCGCACCTTACAGCCACATGCGAAACCATATTCAAGCTACTCCGTAAAGATCAAGATGTCGAGTGGAATGATAACTACGAAAAAGCCTTCGAAAGAATAAAACAATATATGCAAGAGCCACTGATCCTAATGCCTCTAGTGCCGGGTAGACTTCTTATCATGTATCTGACAGTTCTCGAAGAATCTATGGGCAGTGTATAGCGGTAAATTCATGACCATTAAGCTATGGATAAACTTAACGTCAATAAAACCAGAGTCGCCACCGCGCTTTTATTGTTTCCAAAGGAAAAGGGAAAAGTACGAACAAAACCCAAAGATAAGAATTTTTCAAATCAAAACTAATAAAATGCCAGAGATTACAGGTAAGGGGGTTGGTTACACATGGGGAAGGTGTTAGCACCCAAAGTGTCCTAGGTACTCCTAGGGAGCCCTTTTTTTATGTGTATGTGTTTTGGTATAAATATGTTTGAAACAAATAGAGTGTGGGGATGAGAAAAGAATCCATTAATTATATTTTTTTGTTTGACACTTTGGACTTGTGCCTACGTACCAACATAAAAATGAGGGGTCAAAAACTCGTAGTTCGTGGTATCAATTTCAAGATGAGTGGATTGTTTTTAACAAAAGTTTAAATTTAAAAGAGGCACAAAGGGCCCAAAAGTTTGAATGAGTGTTAGTTCCTTTTGTCTTTTTAAATTTTAAGTCAATATGATTATATTCATTTACATGTTTGATTTAAGAAAAGAGTTTTAAAAATGCAATGGCATAAAGCCAAAGTTTCTAATTTGAAATAAGGTCTAAGTTTTGAAATCACAAACAAAGAAAGTTTTTGAAAAGGGGGAGAGATTTTGAAATTTAAGAATTGGGAGGAGATGAAGAGACTAATCCTAAGCATACAATTAAAAGTTAAGAGTTGAAAATATCTGACCAATGGGATGCAATCCAACAGACAAGAATGTTATATAGAAAACCAAGTTTCCCTTTGGACTTTGAATCAAGCAATAATCAGCAAGCAATTAGCAATATGAAGAGCAAGACATCAAATAAATATGACCACATCCAAGCAAGCAGATCCATAGCTGATAGTCTTCTCATGTATCAGATGAAATACTTCTTGATTTTTATTCAAAATAAGGTGTAACATGAGACCAAAATAACAGTTGCATCAAGACCATGTAGCATATGAATTCAAGTGGATCCCAATACTTGCATCAGATGAAAGCTCAAATCACAATAACTGGGTCTCAGAAATGTTGGCATTAGCCAAGTCCTTTTGCTCATGGAATGTTGGCTAATTCTAAGTCCAAAGCTCAAATCAAACCCAATAATCCACACAAACATTTCTTTAGGGTTTTTGTTCTTTATTAAGTATTTTAAGGTCCTAAGACCATAAACATAAACAAAATACACAAACAAATATATACAATCACAATATATGGCTCAAATGAGCAAAGTGAAAAATGACATAAACATAAACAAATTAAAATGCTATGTAAATGACAAATGAATGGTAAATGACTTGAATTTTAAATTGCATGAAGTAAATGACTTGAATTTAAGAGTAATCTTAATACAAGTTAGTCAAATATTAGTTGATTAGATGTTAGTGATGTTTTGCTTTTCAATTGATTAAGTCATTCTTTGGAGAACACTCAACCATCTATTCACAAGCATGGATCCTTCAACCAAGACATCTTCCAAAGGAAGGAAACAAGGCCAAGTTTCCAAACAATATCATGAAATATGGGAGACTTACAATCTCAATTACTAGAATGCTATGTTTTTAGAGTCAAATTTAGCTCTATGTTAAACAACCGTAATTGGACTTATGTAGAAGTTACAACTATCTGAGGTTGGGCAATAAAAAATTAGGTGCGCATGCATGTTAGAGATTTGGTATAAAGAACCAAACTCCTAATATATACCACACACTAAAAGAAAAGACCAAAAGGATGGACCTATCTCATCCATACTTATATTGGTTCATCTAACACAAGGTTATTGATAAACCAATTAGCCTTAGGATATTGAGATTTCATTTGTCAATGAAAGGGATGGGAAAGAATGGGATTGAAGATGAAGAGGGAGGGGAGATGAGAGAAACACAAATTGGTCATGGGAGGAATTTTATCAAATTAAAATCATTCATTCATTTTGGGAGATGAAATGTATATTTCATCAATCCCTTAAATCCAATGATTTTAACTTAACAAAAATCAAATCAACCTTGACCAAGGCCCAAACACATAGTCAAACATCACAAGTTAATAAAATTGGCTTAAATTAATTTCTATATAATTAATCAATTAAAAATCAAATTAAAAATGCATTTAAATTAAATTTAGTTTGGTCAAAACCTAAAACCTCTTCAAAACACTAAATAACTGGCCAAGAGATTTATCCTAGGTCAAACAAGGTCAAAAAACCTTAGATTTTTTTTCATGATTTTTGAAAAGTCAGAAATATTTTTAAACAATTAAAAATATGTACAAAAACAATTAATTCACGAAAAATATCAAAATTAATCCAAAAAATAATTTTAATTCAGAAAATGAAAGAGGAAAATATTTAAAGATTTTTGGTGAAAGTTCCATATTTTTTGGATTAAAAATGAAATTAATATGAATTAAATAAAATAGCACAATTAAATGAAAAATCAGAAAATATGGAAAATCAGGGGCCATCAGATCTCCCTCATTAATTGAAGTGGCAGATCTGATGGCCACACGTGTGCAGTCCACCAAAGACCAAGTCAAACGCGTTGGAAGAGTGATAATCAAAACCAGAGGATGAGATTAAAATGTTTAAACAAGATCTGATGGCTGAGAGGTGTGACAACACACCACCGGAGCTAGGGCTCCGGTCTTCTTCTCCGGTGGACTTCACCAGACTGGTCCACCATCAACCATCACTAAAATAAAAAACAAGGACATGGATTCAAAGAAAAAAAGCTCAGAAGCTCGAATTTGGCCTCAATTTTCTCCAATTCCAAGTATATAAAAAGATACAAGATTTAAATTTTGAGGATCATGAACTGAGTTCCTTCGATTTGACCTCAAAGCAACTCAATCTTCTTGCCTACATTGGTAGGACTTCATCCAACTAAAAATCACAAAGAATAGTGAATAATTTAGGGAGAATCGAAGAGATGAAAATTCTGAAAAATTACCTTCGAGGGAGCTTCCACCTTGCTTGATCTTGATTCCAATTGTGTTTGGCTTTGTTTCAGAAGCTTGTAGGAAGTGATTAGGATCAAGAAATGGCCTGGACTCTTGGAGTTTTAATCTCAAAAAATAATGAGGTTTGAAGCTAGATTTTCAAATGAAAACCTTCAAGATTATCCTTTAATGGTGAGGGTTTGGATTACAGGTTCAAATCTTGGGCATGAGGTCCTTAATTTTGAACAATGAGGGTTGTATTTATAGGCCAAGAGATTCATTTCCAAACACTTCCAAAAATTGCCAATTTTAGTAATTCACCTTGCATGCTTGAATGGGCGTGTGATAGGCCCATCAAGTGACGTATTCAGGTACAAAAATGAGTGAGAATCATGCTGAAATCATGTCATGTGGTCATGCATTTGTGTTTGAAATGTGGAAGTGAAAATCATCCAAATGGTACCTCACATTGCACCCATACGCAAGTCCTTCATTCTTTGGTCAATCAAGGTGATATTTGACTTTTTGGAAAGGTAAGATCAAGGGGAACAACTTTCATGTTGAACACTTTTTCATTTGAATCTTGGACCATGATGAATATTGAGGTGGAAGTTTGGTAAATCAAACATATTGGAAAGTTTCTAAGTCCCAAGTCAGATGTTCACTTCTTCCACCTTGAATAACTTTTTCTATGGACTTCAAATGAAAAATGTTCCTTAATAAAAGTTGTATCTATTTCAAACCTATTAAGTTTAGTCACAAATTTGACCTCATTTGGATATGGCATGATGGATTTATGGATTTTAGAAGTTGAGGAAAATCACTTGTTCAATGACATTGGCCCAAAATGACCTATAATGTTTCCTCTTGGAACATGCATTTACAAGTTGAATTTGAACTCCCTCCAAACATAAAAGTTTAAGTAGACATATTTAATTTGATCATGGAATTTTAGTGGCTTTCATCTCATAATAATTGGGAAAGTTATGGTCTTAAGAAGTTGACCTCCTAACTAGGGTTCAGACAAAATGACCTATAATCGTTCACCATAAAAGATGACTTTAAAAGTAAATTTAGCTCTTGACTTAAACATGAAAGTTGTTTGTAATGTCATTTTGAGTAACGTTTCTCTTGGAATAAATTTCATATGACAAAAATTGTAAGAGATAGGGTCTAAGGAACCCCAGTTTTGACTAGTTGACTTTCTCTGGTCAACCACCATGAACCATCTTGTTAGCTTGATATTCTCTTGACTTTTGGGACTCATGGATGATCATAAATGTGTAGGATGATGTAATATTAAGTACCCCTTTAAATACTTGATAAATGTTGAAGAAACTTGTTGAAGAAGTCACACAAGATACCCAAATGAATTAGGGTTTCCAAGGCAAACAAACTCCAAACTCTTGATGATTTCTTGATAAAAATGTCATGTGAAGATCATGGAGATCTACATATGATGCCTAAAACCAAATTGAACATTTATTGATTGAACTCCTTGAATTTAGGGTCTCAAACCCTAGATGTGCTTTAGAAAACATGTTGCGTACTCGCATGGGCTGCCAAACACATGAGACAATATATGATAACGCATACGACACGGTTGATATCCAACATGGATCCGATCAAGTATATCTTTGAGAAGTGCACTCTCACTAAAAGAGTTACCCGTTAGAAAATGGTATTAACAAAATACGACATCCAATATGTCACTCAAAAGGCAATCAAAGGGATTGTGATGTCAAATTATCTCGCGCACCAACCCGTGGAAGATTATCAACCAATGCGGTTTGATTTTATAGATAAGGATATCCTGTTTATCAGAGACTGTGCAATTCCAGGCCTTGATGAAGGACTCGAACCCGGATCATTATGGACGCTCGTGTTCGGTGGTGCTTCCAATGCACAAGGACATGGGATTGGGGAATAATCACTTTTCCAATTGGCTTTCATTTTCCTTACACTACAACATTGTGTTTTGATTGTACCAACAATATGGAAGAGTATGAAGCATGTAGCTTATAGTATCAAAGTAGCCATTGATTTAAGGATTAGGAAAGGAGATTGGGAAACTCATGATCACAAGTTGATCCCGTACAAAGAACATGTATTGAAGTTGATTCCTTACTTTGAGGAAATTACGTTTCAACATATCTCGAGGGAAGATAACCGACTCGCATATGCTCTTGCTACCATGTCATCTATGTTCAAGGTTAAATTGACCTACGAATCAACCTCAATTATTATTGAACACCTGGATGAACCTGCATATTGTCTAGAAACTGAGGAAGAATTTGATGATAAACCTTGGTTCTATGACATCAAGAGGTATCTCGAGAAACAGGAGTATCTTGAGAATGCATCCATTATAAATAAGAAGACACATAGAAGGCTCTCAACCAAATTCTTCTCGAGTGGGGACGTGCTTTACAAAAGGAATTACGACCCGGTCTTGCTCAGATGCATGGATACACCCGAAGTGAACTAGATTATAACAGAAGTCAATGAAGGCTTCTTTGGGACTCATTCTAGTGGGCAGAAAATGGAAAAAAGGATCTTGAGGGCATGTTATTACTGGTTATAAATGGAAGTTAATTGTTATCTCCATGTATAAACGTCCCATAAATTCAAGATCTATGCAGATAAAGTACATGTGCCATCAATGCCTTTGAACGTCCTGATATCACCTTGGCCTTTCGCCATGTGGGGCATAGATGTGATTGGACGCATTGAACTAACTTCTTCGATGGACAACGGTTTATCTTGGTAGCCATTGATTACTTCACCATATGGGTGGAGGTTTCTTCTTAGGCAAATGTCACCCAAGAGGTGGTTGCTCGCTTCCTAAAGAAGGAAATCATATGTCGTTACGGGATTCACAACAAGATCATTACTGATAATGGATCAAACATTAATAACAAAATGATTAAAGAGTTGTGTAGGAGCCTCAAGATTGAACATCATAACTCGTCACCATATCGCCAGAAGATCAATGGCACTTTTGAGGCAGCAAACAAGAACGTCAAGAATATTGTTCAGAAGATGGTGAAAATATACAAGGACTGGAACTAAATTCTACCTTTTTCTTTACATGGATATTGTGCTTAGGTACTCTCATCCACTAGGGCAACCCGATTTTCTCTTGTATACGGTGTAGTGGAAGTGCTTCCCATTGAAGTAGAGATTCCCTCCCTAAGGATCTTAGCAAATGTCAAGCTTGAAGAATATGAATGGGTTCAAACGAGGCTTGATCAACTCAAACTCATTGAGGAAAAGTGCACGATAACCCTTTGCCATGGTCAACTATACCAAAAGCGACTGAAGAGACCATTTGACAAGAAGTTCATCCTCAGAATCTCCAAGTAGAAGACGTGGTGTTGAAAAAGATTATGCCAATTCATACATATTCATTGGGCAAGTGGACACCAAAATACAAAGGGCCATATGTTGTGAGGAAGATTTTCTTCGGAGGAGCCTTGATTATCTCAATTATGCATGCTGAAGACCTTGCATCCCCATAAAATGCAAACGCTATCAAAAAATACTTCACCAAAAAAATAGACCCACTAAGTTGAAAACCCTAGGGGAAACTTAGGAAAAAATGGGCATCCTAGTGGACCACAAAAAGAAAAGGTCCATGCAAAAATTAGGGATAAAATCAAAAGAAATGAAAAAACCTCTAAGTTGAAAACCCTAAGGGGCGGCTTAAGCAAAAAGGGTATCCTTGTAGACTAAAAACCCAAAAGGACGGTCTAGGAAAAAGTTAGGGATTTAAAAGGCAAGAGGTTGCAGTATGTTAAGAATCTATGAATCAATCACTAGAACTATGGAAACCCCGGACGGGAGGAATCAATCCAATCACTCTCCTCCATAGGAAAGTATAAGGAACTTCAAGGATAAAATGGTTATAGCATAATTGGAACTCAATAGAAATCCGAGCTTATTGCCATTGTATTTTTACTTTTTATTGCAATTACCTCTTTTAAGAATCGCTTCCTCATGTAATCTCCCATTTACAGGCCAATTTCTCATCAAAAAAAATTGTTTTACCAAAAAAGTGCTCCTTATTTTTATTTTTATCTGCTAGTTTGTGAAATGTGAATTTATTTTTAATAAACAACGCATTGAAAATTTTGAGGATAATAACAAAAATCATTTTAAGAAAACACGAAATTACTTTGATTTTGAAATGTCTAAAGGATAACCATAGTTTCTAAATACCGCATACGATGCACAAGGACACAACGTCACATTGGTCATCTTGACGTAACAGATTACAAGAGTCTTCGTTCACTCAAGGCAATCAACAGTCAACTTGCCTGATCAGATCAAGCTTGGGGAACTAGAAGATCCAAATACTTCTCAATACTACAACAATGTGAAGAAACCAATATGTTGGGAATTCGGGACCTTCTTAAAAGCAAAGTCAAAGCCCAAACTTTCTTGGCACCTTCGAAGCCCAAACATCATTGGCATACCTGAAAACCTACTTCGCTGTTAACACAACACCGCAATTTCAATTGATAAACCTAATGGTCATTGGTGCTTTATATTCCTAACCTTCATCGTTTGGAAAAAAGCATCTGGCTATGCATATCCCCATACATACCACAAATCCCGATCATACATTGACATCTTGTATATAGTATTTATCATTACATATCAGTGTATCACTAAAACACGTAGCATATACATCAAAATGGAGCATTACACCATACACAATCAAACATGTATACTTAGCATAAGCCAGGTTCAAGCCTTTCACAAAAGTACGGAAAAATCCCCAGTTAAGACAATATTATCTCTAGAGAACATCATCCTCCAAAAAATCCTAACTGGTCTTTTGTTAGTGTCTTGCCTTTTGCAAGTCATCCGTGCCTTTTGCAAGGAAAAGACTTTGTTGTTTCCAGTTACCTTTTATAAATTCCTTTTCTGCCTTTTGAACGAAGTTAGGTCTCCACACTTACCTTTTGTAAGTCCTCACTGCCTTTTGCACAAGAATGTTATCCTTGTAAAAACCTTGCATCCTGAGTACAGAATAAGGGACTCGATGAATGACCTACTCCATTCTCTATTATTTAGAAACCTGGCGTAGGTTTGGTAGTCCAAGTAATTTCCTATTTTCCTTTTGCATAAGGTTATCATGTTTTGTTTCCAGCCGCTATGCTGATGCCATTAAATTTCTTTGTAGCCACCATGATGATGGTTTTCATTTGCTTTCCATCTGTTGTGCTGATGTTCGTCCTTTGTTTCTTTCCAGCCGTTGTACTGATGGTA
This sequence comes from Lathyrus oleraceus, assembly GCF_024323335.1. Lineage (NCBI taxonomy): Eukaryota > Viridiplantae > Streptophyta > Magnoliopsida > Fabales > Fabaceae > Lathyrus > Lathyrus oleraceus. The sequence continues at coordinate 334,527,860 of NC_066580.1, read as the reverse complement.
TTCATTTGCTTTCCATCCATTATGCTGATGATTTACGCTTTATCTTTCCATCCATCGTGCTGATGTTTGACCAATTTACTTTCCATCCCCCGCGCTGATGTCTTATTTGTTGCTTCCCCAACCGTAGAGTTGATGTTGATCAGGTGTTATCCCAATCCATAAAATTGATGTTGATTAGTTGTTACCCAAACCGAAGAGTTGATGTTGGTCAGTTGTTACCCAACCATAGAGTTGATGTTATTCATGGTTACTCTAGTTGCATAACTGATGATGCTACAGTCGTAGAACTGATGATGCTCTAGTCGTAGAACTGATGATACCCCAAATGCAGAATTGATGTCGATCATCTTTTACCCCAAACGCAAATTTGTTAATAACCGTTTTTACCCCAACTGTAGAGTTGGTGATAATCACCGTGTCTAGTTACATAACTGATGTTGGTCATATTTTGTCTCCAACTGTAGAGTTGATGTTGATCAGTTGTTACTCCAGTCATAGAACTGATGTTGATCACTTTTTTCCTAGTCGTAGAACTGATGATACCCTAGTCGTAGAGCTAATGTCTACCATTCCTACTCCAAGCCACATAACTGATGGTGATCATACTTTTATCCCCAACTACAAAGTTGATATCAATCATTATCCCCAGTCGTAGAACTGATGTTGATCATATCTTATCTCTAACCGCAAATTTGATGATGTCCAGTTTTTACCCCGGTCGTAATAATGATGTCAAATACATTTCTATCCCCAATAGATAATGTTGGTTGTATTTCTATCTCAAACCTTAGAGTTAATGTAATAGTTTTTTTTCCAAACGCCAAGTAATCGAGTCGCCACCTCATTCACAATACTAATGTTAATCATTGTCGTTCCCAGTCACCATCCTGATGTCACACAATTTAATCCCTATGTTGTCTTGATTCTCCAGCCTAGCGTTGCTTGCCTTTATGGAACCCCGCATGAATATCCTTAATAGTAATACTTTCCAAAGCTCATCAGTGGAGGAAAAACAAAAACCATCATAAACACCTCTACCTGCCTTTTCTCTTCGGAGGTCAATTTTTTTGGTTCAAACATCCAGGTTTGTCCTAACACCAAAAGAGTCTCACCCTTGTAGATACCATACTCACACTGCTGCATAGCATACATAACTTAATGCATAATGTAAATCAATCATACATTACACATATCATGCATATCAAACATCTTTCTTACGATTGACCTTGTTTCCATAATAGATATTTTAGTCAACCCCCAATAGATAAACCTACAAAAGTTTGTCCGCCATTCCATATCCCCAATGCACTTACCTCATATTACATGCATTCTCAACAGGAAAATATTTGGATACTTTTGTATTTAATCCTCTTCTACCTTGAATGCCTGAAAAGCTATCACCATTTGTACATTCAGGTCCAAGATGATTAAACAAGGGTAGTTATCATACCCCAAAATTTTCCCTACCCTTTCCACTTTTCATCTGGCTTATGTCCTTTAACTCATTTGTACATTCATTCCATATTCATATCATTCATTCATAATTTCATTCTTAAACATCATTGATTCAAAGGTTGTTATTCATGGCACAAATGTTTGATTTATGATAATTAACTTGGCAAGCTCCCTGAGCTATGGATCTTCTATAAGGGACTTGAGAATCAAACTTAGGGGATTGTGTGGCATTAGATTTGGGATTCTTATCTTGGGGACTCTAATATTTGGTTTATAATTTTGATCTTATGGGCTTACAAATGGGCTTTTGCATACACAAGTTCATTGGATGTTTGGTTGGATTCAAGATATGGAAGTGCAAGATCATAACTCATTCAAAGAGGATCATTCTTATTACAAGTCACCAAATCAGTCAATATAACTTCCAAATCCAAATTACAGAGACAAATACACAAAGTTACACATTTCATTCAAGAAAACGTTTTTATTACAAAATGTCATCCATTACATTACAAGAAAACAAAACTATATCTTTTTACACATGTTGACCAAGAGTTGACTATGGTCAACTATTGACTTTTTGGTCAACAATTAATCAAAATCAAGCTAACCAGCCAAATCCCTATGGATCTTCCATCCTTGTATTCTCAGTTATTCCATGCCTTGCCCACTTTGGTCACCCCAAATGCCATGAAAGTCATCCCTTCAATATAACCATAATGCATAATTAGGATAAACATTAAGGCATTCATAGCATACCAACATAGATGATTAGAACCCATACACAAGCCATGTGCATGTATACATTAACACATAAACATTATTGTATAACACCAAACCATGTCCATTCAAACTTCATTAACAATAACAATTAATTAACTTTTTTTTTCTAAAGCTAAAATTAGAACTCATGCTAACTAAATCTAAAAAGAAATAGGTCTAACAAGTCATAACCAACTTGAACTCTACATCGTTTTAAAGGTTTTAACATGTGAAAATAATAGGTTGAACAAATCCTAGCTCAACATCTTGTTAATTATCAATAACTAATTGGTTTTTCAATTCATTCCCTAACCTAGTTCACTAACTAACCCAATTGTCCAAACATCTTCAACTGATTATCACATGTACCATTCTACACTCAATGAACCAGTCCTTGTATCGCATCAGAAAGTTATAACCAAAGTCAGAACTGAAATAAGCTAAGATAAGTATTCAATATGATTCAAAATATAGCCTCGTAACAATACCACTTCAAAGCAGATAACCCCCATTTATATGGCATTCAAGCTTAATTCACATCTTTTAGAAGTAAACCAATTCAATCCAATACTACCCATCTTATTCAATTTAACAATTAACTGTTTGGTTATGCAATAACAGTTCTAACACCAACAGCTCCATAAAAAAATCCATTCACACACATTTTCAGTACCTTCACTTTATTAAAAGTTCAAACTTTTGTTCAACTACACTAACACATTCTATGACTAATAAAGCAAAATGCATATGTGTCAACAATAGACATCTAAACACAAAAAAGCTAATTGATTCCTACATCAATTCAAAATTTACATAGTTTAGCAAATTCTAATCAATTGGATGCATTAACTTGGTTTTCATTTTAAATGAACTTTCAGTTCAGTATAGCAAGACCAATTTAGCATAACAATAGCATACTTTAAACAATAACAGTTCAATTTTAAGCAATTCACTGTCAACTAATTTCAATGAATCAACCACACTGCATAGTAATGCAGGGGGACATTTTAAACAACTAACAGTCCAAAACACCTCCTAACTAATTTTCTTCATATTTACCCTAACATCAACTAACTTTTCACACTAATAGAACTACTAGCTTTAACCATTTAGCAACTAACATTTGATTCAAGGCATAACTGACTTAACAATTGATTAACATAACTGATTCAAACACTTTCTAACTGAACTTAATAGAAATTCCTAATAGAGTTTAACACTTAACTAACTTTCATAGAGAAGATTAACAGAGTTACCTTGCCCAAACGGTTGCCCAAGGTGCCCTAAGTAGTTATAAATTCATCACCTTATATAATCATTCAATCACTGCAAATTCGGATTCATTCAATCATTAGCTGACAAAAGTCCACAAACTTTACAAATCTCTCACTGTCTATCACTCTCACTCTGGAGCAATCTCTCGTTGCTTTTTCTCTCTGAATCCTATCAATCTTTCAGCATTAAGTCACATTCATGTCAAGCTTAATTCAACATCATTTGATCAAGAGAAGTTCAAATTTTGTGCATGTTTTCAAAGTTGATTCAAGTATGGTTAATGTGTTTATTTCCATGCCATCTCAATCCAATTTTCAAGTAATTATCAAGATTCTTCAAAGGAAAATCAAGTTTCTTTCATTTGGTATTCAAGTGTTCATCATTGGTCCTTTGGATTCAAGAAAAGGGCAAGAAATCACAAGTTAGCACATGTTTGGTTGACCTAAAATCAAGTATGGCACTTGGTACAAACACCATAACTCTTTCATTTATCAATATTTTTGGAATCTACTTTGAGAAAAATGTTACATTTGAACTCCTCTACAACTTTTCTTCAAGGGACAAACATCAATTTCCCTCTAATTTCATCAATTTTGGAAATTTCCAAGATTCCCATGTTTGCCCAAATGTAGGCCCAAGACCTCGTTGACCTAATGCATGGCCTAGAATTTTAGGTCACGACCCCAACTTTCCATCCATGTCATTTTTAACTCAAGCATTCTTTTGATTTGATTTGTCTTTTCATTTTATTCTTCACCATGAGGAGATCATTTGGCATAAAGAATATCTCAAAAAGCACAAGTGAATTTCATTTGGCATAAGCTCTAACATGGTACCATGGAATTTGTTTCTTGCGTAACTTTCAGGTCACGAATTTCATGCCATTTTCAATTTGAGACCACCTGCACATGTGCAACTCATTTGAGGACCTAGAACACATCTGAACAAACAAAAAACGACTAGTTTCAAGTGCTAATTTACACATTTCTCCCTCACTCTCACACACTTGGCAAACCATCAAAGTTCTGACCTAATTCACACGAATTTGTCTCCATTTCACGCGTATCATGATCTCACTCCATTTCCTATAAATAGATGAAGCATTTTCCTTCATTTAAAAATCTTTGATAGCCAAGGAAACTCTGAAACCATTTGAACCTGATACCTCAAAAAACTAGTTAACCATTTATTTGATCGAAGCTCTTTTAGCTTTGAATCTTCTGAAGCTGAATGAAGCATGGTAGTGGCTTGAAACTCCTTAGAACCAGGCTCCCAAATCCACCATTGTTGACCTCTGAAGCTTCAACAGTTAAGGTAGATACGAGTTACATTTATGAGTAAACAAGTTACCAATATGTTCGTCGTGATTCACTGATCAAAAGCCCTCAATTACTTCGAATTTATTCTTCGTATTCATCATTTAATTTTACTTTGAAGAACTAGAGTTCTTTGTGTTCTTGGGCAAGTTCTCTTTGCTCAAATCCAATCAATGACTCTGAAGCAAAGAGACATGAACGATGATGAATGTTAATGCTTAAACACGTGTTGTTTGAACTTAAAACTCCAAGTTCACGAAGCTTGCAAAATCAACTCAAGGTTGAAGACAGATTTCAGTGCATGCGTTGAGGTTCCAAACATTTGAAATCATCCAATCCTAGCCTAACACACATACTAACCGTTGGCGTGCTCTTTTTCAAACATTTTCTTTTATTTTATTTTGCATTTTAAATTCCTTTTATTTTTTGATTTAATTTTTATTGATTTTTAATTCATTTTTCATCATTTTTTTTATAGAAAATCCATACAAATATTTTGTATCACATATATTTTTTGTGTAACTTTTAAAATAATTTTTGTATTTAATTGATATTTTCCTTTATTTTTTATAATTTTCATTTTTAATTTTGTTTTTTATCATTTTTAAATATTTTGCTTTTGACTTTTGAGGTCCTTTTATTTGTAATATTTCTGACTTGTCATAATTTTGTCAACCATTTCTTTGTAATATTTCTGACTTGTCATAATTTTCTCTTTAATTTCCCTTTTTAACCTGTTTTAAATCTTTTTTAATTGATTTTTGTGCAACTTGATGTTTGAGATTCAGTTGTTGACTTGGTTAATTAATGATTCTACATTTCAAATCAACCATAGATAATCTCTTAGGTTTATTCAATCTTCTCTAATTCAATATGTTGATAGGTGATCATTTGATCATATTTTTGACACTTTGAGTTCGTGATAGGTCATTCCTAGACTGTTCCATATGTTTGAGTCTCTTAACTTATTTGATAGTGGATCCTAAGTCAAACACTTGAGCTTGCTTTCATTTTTTCTTTTGGTCTCTTCTTTCACTACAAAGAAACGGAAAATTATGGTGGTTAAAATTTTCATATTATGGCGGTTAAAATTTTCATATTATGGCGGTTTTAGGCGCCGTAATCAATCTAAATGACGGTTCTAAAATGCCGTATATTTTGATGCCGATAGGTATAAAATGACGGTTATCCAAAGACCGTCGGTCAATCCGCCGTAATGTATTTTGTTTAAAACCGCCATAACTTATATTATTTTCATAATAAAAAAATCAATACAAATACTAAATCAACTGTGTAACGTCAAAATGATAAAAGGAAGAAAACCAACCATTCAGTTGGAACAATAGATATAAATATGTATTTTTTTGATAGTCTTAAATGAGATTCTGTTATATAGTTCTCCATCATGTTAATTATTACAAACTTAAAACAAAATTTAATCTTTCAGTAACATAATCACAAAAACATTATTCTGACTCTTATTAACTACAACCTACAATTTCTAACTATAAAAAATCATATCAATTACTTACAGAAGAACACAGAGTCCCAAGCTATGACCACAAATACCCATATCTATTGTAAAAATAAATACACTAAGAATTTACCATGAAGACATAGTAAAACTGCTTCACTTGAAATTTCTTATGCAATAACATGTGGTGCTTATAAGAACCCTTTGTGCTTCTACAAGGATTAAAAAAATGAAATTGGAGATAAGTTTTCTATCATCTTGCTTTTCATTTATGCGTCCAAATATAACAGTATTCGAAGTATATTATTTAGAGATTCATAAATAATTTTTTCAATGCTATTAAGTATCCCTAAGGAACTATGTTTTTGAGTTTAACCCATTACATGTCAAAACTTTTCAAGCCATTATAAAAATATTTCTCTATTTTTTTAGATTAAGTTCCTAAATATGTACGATATAGATGAATCAAATCACCTTCCTAAATATTTACATAATGAACAAGTATCATTTAACAAAAAAAATCAACAATTAAATTTGTGAGTGAGCATAAATACAATGTCTAATCAACTTTATAAACCTGCATATTGAATTCCCTAAAATACAAATTGTTCACCAACATTCGTTCTAGTTTCTAATTGAGTTAGTTACAAGAAACACACAATTTAAGAACAAAATGAATAGCCTTTGTATTTAATTTGAATAAGGCATATAGGAAAAAAAGATAGGATATAACTTATCTAACTATTCTTAATACATAGGGCCTAAAATGCAATGAAAAGAATATCTCATAATAATTCCCTACAGTGAGGTGTGAAAAGGGAAACAAATGACTATAAGGCTCCATCACCTATAAAATAGGATAACTATAATGTTAGAGATATAAATTAAGTCATTCTTATTTGTTACAACATTTCATATGAACCATCCATTTTTTATACAAGTTATGCAATGATAAATGGATATTATATTTCTAGTAGACCAATAAACCAATAGTTTATATTAAGTAGATAAATAGACAAATTCTAAATAGAAAAACAACGCCTGAAAATATACCAAGGCATAAAGACACTACACTTTTCTATTTAGTGGTTGTTCTAGAGTTTAGTTTTACTCATTAGATAGAATCAGCAAAATTCAAATTCAACTTTAGAGCCTGAAATATAAATATGCTTGCTAGAAAATCAGTTTGATTCTTATAGTAAATCCACAAAAGAAACATCATCATATGGAAAGACAAGTAAAAGAACACATCTTAAATAAGACACTTCTTATAATGTTTCTTATTTATGAACTCAAATTGAATAGTTAAAGAAACCAACACCTATATCTAGTAGATCGGAGATAAATCGCATAGATCCGAGAGAGTAATACTTCGCAGATCGATGGTGAGAGTGGCATCAAAAGTGTAGCAAAAAAGAACGAAACTTAGATATTCTTAAATAAGACACTCCTTATAATGTGTCATATTTATGAACTATTGGAATAGAAATTGAACACACCTGAGACGAGACGGTGAGTTTCACAGATGAAAGGTGAGGGAAGATTAAGACGACGACGATTCATAAAATATAAAAAATGGTGGATGGATTCAACATGTTTCAATATGTTTAACTGTTAGGGTTCCATGTGAGAGAGACACAAAGAGGTGTAAAGGCTTGTCCTTATCTCTTAAAAAATAAAAAAAATAACATAATTTAATTTTTGAAATATTAAAAAAAAAAGTCCACAGAAAATAGATAAATTATTTCGTTAAAATAAAAAAATATGAAATAAAAAAATTAGCATAAAAATAGTTAAAATGAATAAAAAGAGAAAAGTGAAACGTGAGATATATTATAAATTGGACTAAAGTGAAAATCGGCGGTTGAAACCGACACGCGGCCTACTGGATTACGTCGTTTGACTAAACCGACACAATTTTTGATAAGTTGTGGCGGTTTATGTAATTGACCTAATAAAACCGCCACAACTTACCCAATTTTTTGTAGTGCGGTTTGTATTTAGTTGGAACAAGTTGACATTATTCTGGGAATGAAATGGTTGGAGTTAAACCAAGTGTTTACAAATTGTTTTGATAACTTGGTGTAGTGTGCCACTATTTGCAAGAGCTCAGGTGATGCTGAAGCCGTGTTGTTCTTGACAATAAAGATGTTGTGGATTCGAGATTCCTATCTGCAGTCCAGGTTTGGATTTCTTTAGGGAGAACGATCAGATATTGTTGATGTCGGCTGCTTAGAGAGTAGAGAGCAATATGACGGATAATGTTATGCCAGTGGTGTGTAATCCCTGATGCAGACATTGAAAGAGAACCAGTTGTACGCAAAGTTTCCTAAGTGCGAGTTTTGTTTAAGAGAAATGAGTTTCCTTGGTCATGTGATTTCTAGTGGTGGTATAGTGGTGGATCCATCGAAGATAAATGATGTGTTACAATGGGAGACTCTGAATTTTGTCATTAAGATTAGAAGTTTTATTGGATTGGCTGGTTACTATTAGAAGTTAATTTAAGATTTTTTAAATTTAGCATTGTTGTTAACTCGGTTGACTTGAAAGGGTCAAGCCTAGGTTTGGGATGTGCATTGTGAAGAGAGTTTCCAAGAACGTAAGAAGAAGTTGACGTCTGCTCCAATTTTGATTTTTCCGAATCCAAGTGAATCCCTTGTTGTATATTTTGATGCTTCGAAGATGCGTCTGGGAGGTGAGTTAATGCATAATAGTCAGGTTGTGGCTTATGCTTCGAGACAACTGAGTGTTCATGAAAGGAATTACCCTATGCATGATCTTGAGTTAGCAGCAGTGGTATTCATGTTGAAGATTTGGAGGCACTACCTATTTTCCTCCAAATTCAAAGTGTTCAGTGATCACAAGAGTTTGAAATGTTTATTTGATAAGAAGAGTTGAATATGAAGCAGAGGAGATGGCTTGAACTTCTGAAGGACTGTGATTTCGATTCGAGTTATCATTCGAGTAAAGCTAATGTTGTACCTGATGCAATAAGTAAGAAGTCTTTACACATGTCGATGTTTACAGTTCGAGAGTTAGACCTGATTGAAAAATTCATATGTATGAGTTTAATGTGTGAAGAAACTCCTAATAGTGTGAAGTTGGGTATGTTGAAGCTGACGAGTGGTATCCTTGAAGAGATCAGAGTGGGCCAGAGATCTGATTTGAGTTTGATAGATTGTCACACGTTAATAAACCAAGGTAGCATAGGTGATTTCCGAGTCGATGAGAATGGTGTGATGAGGTTCAGACATATCGTTGTTTTCCTGATGTACCTGAGCGTAAGAAGAGTATTCTTTAAGAGGGTCACATGAGAAGTTTGAGTATTCATCCCGGTGCTACAAAGATGTATCAGGTTTGAGAAATATGTTTTAATGACTTGGAATGAAGAAAGAGATTGCAAAGTCGGTGTATGTGTGTCTGACTTGCCGGAAGTCAAAGATTGAGTATCAAAAGCCATTGGGCTTGATGCAACCGTTGTCTATTTGTGAGTGGAAATAGGACAATATTTTGATGGATTTCGTGTTTGGATTGCCGAGGATTTTGAATAATGGTGATACTATCTAGGTAATTGTGGATAGGTTCACGAAGTATGCTCATTTTATTCCGACGAGACTCGATTATCTGTTGGAGAGGTTGAAGAAGCTGTATATCGAGAGGATTGTCAGTTTGCACGGTATTTCATCCAATACTGTATCTGATAGAGATATGGGGTTTACGTCGAGGTTCCAGGAGAGTTTGCAGATGGATTTTGGTATGAAGTTGCATCCGAGTTCTGCTTTTCATTCGTAGACATAAGGTCATACTGAGGACTATTTAGTTGCTAGAGGACTTGATGAGGCTTTGTGTACTTGAACAAGGAGGTGCTTGAGATGCCTTTTTATTGTTGATTGGGTTTACCTACAACAATATCTTCCATGCTAGTATTTGGATAGCACCGTATGAGGCATTGTGTCGTAGGAGGCGTATGACTTATTTGTGTTGGTATGAGTCAAGTGAGAGTGTTGTGATCGGACTTGAGATTTTTCAGAAGAAGACCGAGAAGACCAAGATGATCTAAGAGGAATAAAGCACTTGAGTTCCAGATGTAAGTCATGTGTTTTTTTAGAGTTACCCTGTTAACTAGTGTTGGTATAACCTTGAAGTCTTGAAAGCTCACTCCACGCTTCATCAGTCCTTACTAGATTTTGTACAGGATATGAGGAGTAACCTATCCGATTTCCTTATTGAAGGTAGAGTGGGGCGGACTAGCTGGTGAAACGTAACTTGGGAGCTTGGAGAGCCATATGAGGGATTCGTATCTGAATCTGTTCACTTGAGGAAATTTTCGAGGACGAAATTTTTTTAAGTGGGGGGGGGGAGTTGTAACATTCCAATTTTTAAATTATTTTATTTTGAATTATAGGTGATTCATGATGATATTTGTGTAAGCGCAAACTTTCATACAACATACGATCATAGGTTTCGATGATGACAAATGACCACCATGGATGAATCGGCATTGTCGATTCCACCTCTAAAAAACAAATGCAACATATCACCTATCATATCCTTTTCTATGCCCATTTATACTGTTATATTTTATACAACATATGTGGATAAAATGTGGTCATGACAAAATGCATGAAAACCACAAAAATCTGATTTTTTGCAGATCTGCAGGGTATGAGTCGACCGTAGGGTCGACGCATAACATAGTGCATTCCCCACGGGTCAGCGCATGAACACAGTGCTTTTCCCACGGGCCAGCGCACAAGATGGTTGCGTCGATCGCAGGGGTCAGTGCATTAACCACGGGTCAGCGCACGCCGACCTATGGTCGACGCATACTGATGTATTTTTTAGTCTGACCAAAACTGCAGGCCATGCGTCGACGCATAGTCCTGCTATGGTCGACCGTTCGTGCGCAAATTCAGTTTTTTGATGTTTCCCACTCTGTTTGAAAAGTTGTTAAGTGGGTCGGTTGGTTGGTTACTATAAATAGAAGTTTAGCTACTTGTATCAACCAACATTTGTCAAATTGATTCAAGTGTTCAAGGAAACAAGAAAAAGTGAAATAGGTGTCCAAGATTCATCATCTTCATCTTCAACATCTCACAACACATCAACTACACACAACCATTTTTGAAGTGCTTTGTGATTGGTTAAAGGTGATAAGGTTCGAAGCCGTGATTGGGGAATCCGGTTCGGGTTGAAGCTTGTGACAGGTTTTTTCTCGAATAAAACGTTTAGGGTTTTGTCCTCCAAGACTGGTTTGATTTTGGGGGTTTTTGGACGAATTTCTTCATCAATTTTCAGCTGAGCGAAGGTGATTGAGAAGAGGAAGTCTTCGTCAATCTAGTAGCGGATTCAGTGATATTGAAGGGAAGATTTCGGGTTCGATTTGTTGTAGTTGAGATCAGTCGGGCCGAGGGTTTGAAGAACTGAGAGTTATTCAACAAAGGGGATGGAATCGGAGGTCTATCAACAACAATCAAATGACTTGATTCACCTTGAATCAAGGAAAAAGGAGTGGAAGCAACATTCAATGTCTTGAGAGTTCTGTTGTATATTTGCTTTGCAATCCTTGTATAAACGGTTAAATTCAACAGGTGATATCTATTAAATCATCTCAATTCTAGTTTTAGAATTGAGGGCAGACGTACCCCGAAGCGAGGTTGACGGGGGAACTGCCTCATCAAATCCTTGCCTTCTCTAATTTTCTGCATAATTGTTTTTAGCTTAAAAATTAAGTGATTTTAGTATAAGCACTTTTATCAAACCTTGATATTAATTGAGTAAGAGGTTAAAACTCTGTTTTTGAATCCAAAGTACAATAGGATATTGTACTAGATTAATTGGAATCACTTACTCAACATAAATATCACTTGGAGTGTTTTTACACACCAAGTGTTTGATAATTTTCCTAAACCAAAATTATCTTAGTTGTGTATCTAGTTTGGTTTGGTCTTTGAATCATTGGTTTTATCATGTTTTTGTTCTTTTTTATTATGCAATGGCAATAAGTAAATGACAATGAAATAAAGATGCATGAGATATATACAATAATGATAATTATGATGTTGGGTGCTTGAAAGTAAATGACAATACAATAAATTAACAAGAAAATAAATCACAAGATGATAAATTAGGTCAACAATATCAATGGTCACAACACTATCAAATAGAATCAACAAGTAAATATCATACAAGTGAGGGTCTCATCTATAACGCCCCGATTTTATTTAAATTATTTTTCATAATTTAATTATGTGATATATGTGGTTGTATTGTGTTGATTCGTATTTTGATGAGTTGTGTACCCCTGGTGTAGGGTAGTTGACTTAGAAATTAAGGTGTTGGGGAGTGTGTGAGAAAAAGTGTAGAAAGGGTGGTGTGGTGTGTAAAACTAATTAATCATATTAGTTATTATTTATTTAATTAATTAATATTATATGAATATTAATTTAATTATTTAAAACTTGAGTGGATTATTACTATTATTATTATTATTATTATTATTATTATTATTAGTATTATTATTAGTATTATTATTATTACTATGATTATTATTAAGAAATATTGATAATATAATAAGTTAATAAAACAATACGAATTATAATATAAGGAATATAGAAAAGGGGAATTGGGATAGAAATTTAGAGTACGTTGGATTTAGTAGAAAAGAGGAGAAGTAGAGAAAGAGAGAATAAGAGTCTAGAACTCAAGGGTAGATTCACCTTTGGTGAAGGTTAAAGAAACTATTGCTAGGAACTCTAAGGTAAGGGTGTGGTTCTGATTATCTAAGGGTTAATATGATGGTGGTGGGTAGATTATGCCATGTAGGTTTTATGTTTTCTTCTCTATGTTGAATTGTTAAATGATGAATGTTGAATTGTGTTAATGATGAAAATGTTGTTGTTAAACCCATGAAATTTGATTGGATTGTGTGATGTAAAAGTTATGTGAATTGGTGTGGTTTCCGGTCAGAGTCGGAATGAGGTTATGAACATTTTCGGGGTAAATAAGTTGGGGTTTTTGAACTTTGGAAAAGTGATTTTCAGGTTAAAATGTGGTGTAAACGATTTGGGAGAAAAATAGGGTTTTGGGATGATTTTCATTTTGAAAAAGTTACAGAAAAGTGATTCTACAACAGTGTAATTGGTTATGAAAATTGGAGTAACTGGTTACACTACTTTGAAAATACATTTCTAGGGTAAAATTGAGGGGTGTAATCGGTTACTGGTTTTTGAGTAACCAGTTACCCTATGTAAAAGAGGCCACATAGAGGCTGGAATGATGGGTGTAATCGGTTACCAGCTTTTGAGTAACCGGTTACCATGCACGTGTTGGCAGTGAGTTGCGCTACTGGAGGTAGTGTAACCGGTTACTGGTTTTGGGTTAACAGGTTACACTATGAGTAATTTCTTAAAAACTTTAAAAATTCATAATTTTTATTCCAAGTGGTCGATTCGAGTTTCGTTCGAAGTGTTGGAAAGCTGAGGGTGTGTGTTGTCATTTAAAATTGGTCTCGGTACTTGAAAATTAATACTTTTCTGTGTGACGGTGTTGGAATGCAATTTTATGTTTATATGGTGGTGTGACATAACCTTAAATGCATTGTTGTTGCTTACTATGTTGTATCTTAATGTTGTTGAGTTGTATAACATGTGTTTAATGCATGATAGCCAGTATTGATGGTGTACATTGACTATGGAGGTGGATCCTTGTGCATGTTGTTATTGTTGCATGTATTGTATGTTGCATGCATTCATGGTGTTGGATAAATGGCCAGTTGTTAGTGAGCCTGAAATCCCATTATGTGCATTGGGCCATAGTTGATTTTGAAGGTGATGGAATCAGTGACACGTTAGGTGATGGTAACAAATTGATGACTTTCATCCTAGGAGGTGAGCATCGAAGTGGTGAACCTGAGTGTTTACATATTGGTACCACATGCATTGAGTCGAGTTGTTGAGTCTTATTGCATTGTATATGGGCTGCATTTGATATTGTATGGATGGTTGATTATGTTGTTGTTATATTGAATGGTTGTTATGTTTCTATTATGTGTGAATAAACAATGTGTGGATTATATGGAATTATATTGTGGAAAGGGTGATGTGCATGTGATAATATGATTGCTTACATATTATCATGTTTTCCTTTATATAATTATGATATCCCACCCCTTATGTTTGAATGTTTCCTCCATGTGGGTAACGTGCATATAATCCGCAGTAAGAGTTCATATGTGAGTGGAAGATGAGGTCTTCCATTTTATTTTTGTGTCAGTGTCTTCTCTGATTGGTAACACTGAGGAATTGGAATGTCGTGTCTTTCTTTATGTTTTAATATTCATTGTATGACATGTTATGTTGATGTTAGTTATATTGAGTTATTTGTTTATTATTGTTGTTCCGCTGCGATTTAATAAAAGTTAACATTCAGACATGTGGTTATTATTACTATTTTTATAAATGCAAAGTGTTACATGTCTTTATAACTAAGGAGGTTGATTGTATGTTGCAGTGTAGCATCATAAAGTGCATGCTAATTTGTTTTACTCTGATAAATGTTTTAAAATTTATGTGGGGAAAACTTACTCGGTTGAATATTTTAAGAGTAGAAGAGTGTATCACCCAAATAAATAAAAGTTAAAAGTTCAATAATGTACAAGTTAAACATTCAAGTCCAAGAGTTAATGGTTAGTAGTCAATGGACACAACACAATCAAATAAAATCAACAAGTAAGGATCATACAAGTGAAGGTCTCATCTATGCATAAAATGGTTCAAACATGGTTAAATAGGGACAATCTATAAACACCTCAAATTGTCATGAATGATCCATTGATCATTCATTAACATGTTTGAAACATTGAAGATTAAGTCAACCCTAAGAACAATTACCAGGATCAATAGAATCTCATCAACCACCACCAAAAAGAAGGATAAAAATGTCCAATTAAAATGATAAAAATAAAATGATTCACAAATAAACAAATATATATATATATATATATATATATATATATATATATATATATATATATATATATATATATATATATATATATATATATATATATATATATATATATATATATATATATATATATATATATGAAGTGTATTTACAAAAAAATATTTGATTAAAAAGAAATAAATGAGGAAAGAATTGTAATTAAAATGGAAAGAAAATAAATAAAAATGAAGAAAAAAAGAAATAATATAACAAATAAAGAAATAATATAACCAATGGAAACACGCCAACATGAATTTTTGAATTTAAAACTGAAAGAACACGCGTAAAGCAACGACTAAACACCGTCTTCAACCTTGGAATTTCTGAAATTTGAAGCTCTGCAACTCAAAGTTTTTGGTTGAATCAAACATGGATTCCACTCAAACTTGGGTCATCGTTTTCTTCTTCATACTCATGAGTCATTGATTGGCTTTAAGTATGGAGTATTTCACATGAACACGAATGAATACTTAAACCTAAAAATAAAATTAAACGGTGTATACTCAATGATTGAAGCTCAAATCTTGGGGCTTAACATCAGTGAATCAAAAGGAGTGGAGTGGTAACTTGTTTGGATGGAAATGAAAGTTTTAACTACCTGGTCCAAATCAGTGAATCATAAGGAGTGGAATGGTATCTTGTTTTGGCTAAACTGGTTTCGGGGTGTGCAGCATGATTGAACATAGATTTTGCACTTGGGTCATTTAAAATTGGCTAGTTAATTTTGAGTAAAAATTAGCCAAAAAGAACTTTGTCATACCCTTAACATGTTGCAAAAAGAATCAGGTCAAAAGGAGTTGTGATGTGGAAATGGAATTGGTGTAAAGTGGATGTCAGGAACATGATTTTAGGCCTGCTAGGCAACTTGACCAACTTGGCCAATCCACATTTTGAGGTCCTTACACATTGAATTAGGTCTTGGGCCTTGAAACAAAATTCGATAGGGATTCATTTAGGATATTTGGCTCCATGTAGATCCTCAAAAAGGTTAAAATATGAAAAAGTTATGGAGTTTTGACCAAATGGTAGGCCAAACTTCCTAAAACTTGACCAACCAACATGCCCTGAAATGAAATTTTGGAGTTTTCTTGAATTCCAAGAAACAATGATGTTTTTTTGAAGCTCAACTGATTGGGGAATCCGGTTCAGGTTGAAGCTTGTGACAGGTTTTTTTTTTTAATAAAACCATTAGGGTTTTGTCCTCCAAGACTGGTTTGATTTTGGGGGTTTTTGGACGAATTTCTTCATCAATTTTCAGCTGAGCGAAGGTGATTGAGAAGAGGAAGTCTTCGTCAATCTAGTAGCGGATTCAGTGATATTGAAGGGAAGATTTCGGGTTCGATTTGTTGTAGTTGAGATCAGCCGGGCCGAGGGTTTGAAGAACTGAGGGTTATTCAAAAAAGTGGCTGGAATCGGAGGTCTATCAACAACAATCGAAGGACTTGATTCACCTTGAATCAAGGAATAAGGAGTGGAAGCAACATTCAACGTCTTGAGAGTTTTGTTGTATATTTGCTTTGCAATTCTTGTATAAACGGTTAAATTCAACAGGTGATATCTATTAAATCATCTCAATTCTAGTTTTAGAATTGAGGGCAGACGTACCCCGAAGCGAGGACGACGGGGGAACTGCCTCATCAAATCCTTGCCTTCTCTAAATTTCTGCATAATTGTTTTTAGCTTAAAAATTAAGTGATTTTAGTATAAGCACTTTTATCACACCTTGATATTAATAGAGTAAGAGGTTAAAACTCTGTTTTTGAATCCAAAGTACAATAGGATATTGTACTAGATTAATTGGAATCACTTACACAACATAAATATCACTTGGAGTGTTTTTACACACCGAGTGTTTGATAATTTTCCTAAACCAAAATTATCTTAGTTGTGTATCTAGTTTGGTTTGGTCTTTGAATCATTGGAACTAGGAATCCTAGTAAGTGAAACAAATCATTGATAGTGTGACTAGTGTAGTGATTCTTATTCCACATTATCACTAATCCATAGGCTTGACGCATATCCGGTTTTCCAATAACAGTTCGTTTTAGACTATATTTTCCTCGGCCGCTTCTGCACTTAAAACAATTTTTCAAAACCAATTTTTAATTGGTAGCGCCGACTTATTTTTTAATTGGGATCTATTCAACCCCCCCCCCCCCTTCTAGATCCGTGCCATAGTCTAACAATTTGGTGTTTTATTTATTATTAGATGTTGGTGTGATTTAAAATAAGTTATTTGAATATGTGTTGTTTGGGTGTGGTAGAAATAGTAGAGTGTAGTGAGATGATTGAGTAAGTTAGAAAACTATTATAATAATTAGAATTTTATTTATTATTATTGATAAATAAGAAATTTGAGTGAATAGGAGTCTGGGACAATTGTGGGATTTGAGGAAAGTTTATGTTAAGAAGATGGAAGCTAGAGTTAAATTGAGAAAAGATAATAATTTAGCAAAAGTAAGGAGGTTACTATATATTTAAAAGTTTGGAGAGAAACTAGGTTTTTGGGAGATTTTGTCAGTAAGTTAGATTGGAGCAAAAGAGGCAAAGAGGGAGGAAAAAGCTTGAGATTGAAGAAGAAGATCAAGGGTTTTTGCTGGAGATCAGGTAAGGGTGGGAACTTGTTACAAAAGTAAAGGGTATGATGGAAGGGTAGAATGAAGGAACCCTTAACCTCCTTAGGGTTGGGTGTTTTAACTTATAATTTTGAATTGTGATGCTATTATGGTATTTATATGATGATTATATGCTAAATTTCGTGTGCCTATATGTGTACAATTTTCTGTTTTGAGATATTGATATGTTCCACCATGTTTGAGGGTGTAGAAGGTTTGGGGTACATATGAATTGATGAAAATCAATGGTTATGTTGATGCTAATTTATGATATAATGTGAATTTGTTATTTTAATCATTGAATAATTAAAGTATGTTGAATTCTGAGATTGGGAGTTTTTACAGAGTCGAAATTGGAGGTCCAAAAGGCCCGTAACGGTGAAAAATGCAAAATCTGCAATCTGAAGGTTCGTGGCGAATGCCATGAAGCTCTTGGTGGTGGTCGCCATGCCCATGACGCTTCCCCATCATGGTCAGGCATATTTGGGTTCCTACATGGGTTTGATCACAACTTTTGATCTGTAAGTCCAAATTGAGTGTCGTTCGAAGCGTTGGAAATCTAACCTGAATTATTATCTAATGAAATTGTTTTTAGGGGCTGAATATGTTGTGATAATATGATTATTTGATTACATGGGTTGGTGTATTATGATGAAATGTTTAGATGATGTTGTTCAATGATTGATTTAAACATGCTTATGGTGGTGCTGGTGTGCGAATGATGTTGCTTGTTTATATATATATATATATATATATATATATATATATATATATATATATATATATATATATATATATATATATATATATATATATATTGAAATGTTTACATGATGTTGTTCAATGATTGATTTAAACATGCTTATGGTGGTGCTGGTGTGCGAATGATGTTGCTTGTGTATATATATAGTATATAAAATGAGTTATATAAATCTAAAATAATAATATATATATATATATCTATATATATATATATATATCTATCTATATATATATATATATATATATATATATATATATATATATATATATATATATGCATGTTATTAGTTATGTAGATTATGTTGATTGTGGCATACACGGTCAAAAGAGGGGCCAGTGTGTGTCATTACCGCGAAAAAATCGACTAGTCGATAAAACTCTTAAAAGAATAAAATGAATATATTGATAAGGATTGATCTCACAATCAAATATGAGTTCAGAAGTCAAATACACAAGAGGAATGTATTAGCACCTCCCACGTTCATGATACTCCATGGGAACTATTTAAGTTGTCTACATGTGTGGGTATTTATATTTTACAAATTTATCTTTATTATTGGGAAAAATGGGGAAAGAATGAGATTTAGATTTTTTATTATTATGCTCGTCATGGATTGGGGACCTTGTGCCTACGTATCATTCATCGGGGATGAAAAATCAGAGCTCCGTAGTTTGGAGTAGAAAGTGTTTGTGTGTTGGCGAATTTTACCTTGAAAAGGGATTTTCGATGTGATGCCCTAAGACACAAAAAATAAGGTTTGATGAGTTTAAGTTGTTTTTATAGTTTTGAAAACAATTTTTTTATTAGAATTGCACTACAGACTATGGGCAGAGGTAAATATTTCAAACAAATAAGTCAATTGTCTTGTATCCAAAATACTCAGAGTAAGGGTAGGAAAACTCTATCCTTAATCATTCCACACCATTAAGGCTCGTGGCGCACAATTCTAAGAGTATTTTAATTGTATTTATAAGTTTGATTAAGAAAATGCCACTAGACGTTGGATCAAGGGTTAAGTGCTTATTGATTTTTTAATGGTGATATACATGGATATTTATAAAGTAACAAATGTGGGAAATCAGGGATATCATTGTAAGGTAGACCAATAGAAAGCCTTGTGTGTGTAAATTGACTTATGCTAACAAGTGGATAATGGTATTAAAAGCATGTCTCCCTAGGGTAGTGCCATGAATATCATTCTTAGGATAAAAAATTGCAAGTTATAGATGAAAATCCAAGTTCATGCATTGGGTCAAGAATTAGGGCAAGGTCCACATGAAAGGGTCCTAATGAAATCCTCTAAGTCCCACACTAGTCACAGATGAATGCATTCTTTTTTTCCTTTTGGTTTTATCATGTTTTTGTTCTTTTTTATTATGCAATGGCAATAAGTAAATGACAATGAAATAAAGATGCATGAGATATATACAATAATGATAATTATGATGTTGGGTGCTTGAAAGTAAATGACAATACAATAAATTAACAAGAAAATAAATCACAAGATGATAAATTAGGTCAACAATATCAATGGTCACAACACAATCAAATAGAATCAACAAGTAAATATCATACAAGTGAGGGTCTCATCTATAACGCCCCGATTTTATTTAAATTATTTTTCATAATTTAATTATGTGATATATGTGGTTGTATTGTGTTGATTCGTATTTTGATGAGTTGTGTACCCCTGGTGTAGGGTAGTTGACTTAGAAATTAAGGTGTTGGGGAGTGTGTGAGAAAAAGTGTAGAAAGGGTGGTGTGGTGAGTAAAACTAATTAATCATATTAGTTATTATTTATTTAATTAATTAATATTATATGAATATTAATTTAATTATTTAAAACTTGAGTGGATTATTACTATTATTATTATTATTATTATTATTATTATTATTAGTATTATTATTAGTATTATTATTATTACTATGATTATTATTAAGAAATATTGATAATATAATAAGTTAATAAAACAATACGAATTATAATATAAGGAATATAGAAAAGGGGAATTGGGATAGAAATTTAGAGTACGTTGGATTTAGTAGAAAAGAGGAGAAGTAGAGAAAGAGAGAAGAAGAGTCTAGGACTCAAGGGTAGATTCACCTTTGGTGAAGGTTAAAGAAACTATTGCTAGGAACTCTAAGGTAAGGGTGTGGTTCTGATTATCTAAGGGTTAATATGATGGTGGTGGGTAGATTATGCCATGTAGGTTTTATGTTTTCTTCTCTATGTTGAATTGTTAAATGATGAATGTTGAATTGTGTTAATGATGAAAATGTTGTTGTTAAACCCATGAAATTTGATTGGATTGTGTGATGTAAAAGTTATGTGAATTGGTGTGGTTTCCGGTCAGAGTCGGAATGAGGTTATGAACATTTTCGGGGTAAATAAGTTGGGGTTTTTGAACTTTGGAAAAGTGATTTTCAGGTTAAAATGTGGTGTAAACGATTTGGGAGAAAAATAGGGTTTTGGGATGATTTTCATTTTGAAAAAGTTACAGAAAAGTGATTCTACAACAATGTAATTGGTTATGAAAATTGGAGTAACTGGTTACACTACTTTGAAAATACATTTCTAGGGTAAAATTGAGGGGTGTAATCGGTTACTGGTTTTTGAGTAACCAGTTAGCCTATGTAAAAGAGGCCACATAGAGGCTGGAATGATGGGTGTAATCGGTTACCAGCTTTTGAGTAACCGGTTACCATGCACGTGTTGGCAGTGAGTTGCGCTACTGGAGGTAGTGTAACCGGTTACTGGTTTTGGGTTAACAGGTTACACTATGAGTAATTTCATAAAAACTTTAAAAATTCATAAATTTTATTCCAAGTGGTCGATTCGAGTTTCGTTCGAAGTGTTGGAAAGCTGAGGGTGTGTGTTGTCATTTAAAATTGGTCTCGGTACTTGAAAATTAATACTTTTCTGTGTGACGGTGTTGGAATGCAATTTTATGTTTATATGGTGGTGTGACATAACCTTAAATGCATTGTTGTTGCTTACTATGTTGTATCTTAATGTTGTTGAGTTGTATAACATGTGTTTAATGCATGATAGCCAGTATTGATGGTGTACATTGACTATGGAGGTGGATCCTTGTGCATGTTGTTATTGTTGCATGTATTGTATGTTGCATGCATTCATGGTGTTGGATAAATGGCCAGTTGTTAGTGAGCCTGAAATCCCATTATGTGCATTGGGCCATAGTTGATTTTGAAGGTGATGGAATCAGTGACACGTTAGGTGATGGTAACAAATTGATGACTTTCATCCTAGGAGGTGAGCATCGAAGTGGTGAACCTGAGTTTTTACATATTGGTACCACATGCATTGAGTCGAGTTGTGGAGTCTTATTGCATTGTATATGGGCTGCATTTGATATTGTATGGATGGTTGATTATGTTGTTGTTAGATTGAATGGTTGTTATGTTTCTATTATGTGTGAATAAACAATGTGTGGATTATATGGAATTATATTGTGGAAAGGGTGATGTGCATGTGATAATATGATTGCTTACATATTATCATGTTTTCCTTTATATAATTATGATATCCCACCCCTTATGTTTGAATGTTTCCTCCATGTGGGTAACGTGCATATAATCCGCAGTAAGAGTTCATATGTGAGTGGAAGATGAGGTCTTCCATTTTATTTTTGTGTCAGTGTCTTCTCTGATTGGTAACACTGAGGAATTGGAATGTAGTGTATTTCTTTATGTTTTAATATTCATTGTATGACATGTTATGTTGATGTTGGTTATATTGAGTTATTTGTTTATTATTGTTGTTCCGCTGCGATTTAATAAAAGTTAACATTCAGACATGTGGTTATTATTACTATTTTTATAAATGCAAAGTGTTACATGTCTTTATAACTAAGGAGGTTGATTGTATGTTGCAGTGTAGCATCATAAAGTGCATGCTAATTTGTTTTACTCTGATAAATGTTTTAAAATTTATGTGGGGAAAATTTACTCGGTTGAATATTTTAAGAGTAGAAGAGTGTATCACCCAAATAAATAAAAGTTAAAAGTTCAATAATGTACAAGTTAAACATTCAAGTCCAAGAGTTAATTGTTAGTAGTCAATGGACACAACACAATCAAATAAAATCAACAAGTAAGGATCATACAAGTGAAGGTCTCATCTATGCATAAAATGGTTCAAACATGGTTAAATAGGGACAATCTATAAACACCTCAAATTGTCATGAATGATCCATTGATCATTCATTAACATGTTTGAAACATTGAAGATTAAGTCAACCCTAAGAACAATTACCAGGATCAATAGAATCTCATCAACCACCACCAAAAACAAGGATAAAAATGTCCAATTAAAATGATAAAAATAAAATGATTCACAAATAAACAAATAAATAAATAAATATATATATATATATATATATATATATATATATATATATATATATATATATATATATATATATATATATATGAAGTGTATTTACAAAAAAATATTTGATTAAAAAGAAATAAATGAGGAAAGAATTGTAATTAAAATGGAAAGAAAATAAATAAAAATGAAGAAAAAAAGAAATAATATAACAAATAAAGAAATAATATAACCAATGGAAACACGCCAACATGAATTTTTGAATTTAAAATTGAAAGAACACGCGTAAAGCAACGACCAAACACCGTCTTCAACCTTGGAATTTCTGAAATTTGAAGCTCTGCAACTCAAAGTTTTTGGTGGAATCAAACATGGATTCCACTCAAACTTGGGTCATCGTTTTCTTCTTTATACTCATGAGTCATTGATTGGCTCTAACTATGGAGTATTTCACATGAACACGAATGAATACTTCAACCTAAAAATAAAATTAAACGGTGTATACTCAATGATTGAAGCTCAAATCTTGGGGCTTAACATCAGTGAATCAAAAGGAGTGGAGTGGTAACTTGTTTGGATGGAAATGAAAGTTTTAACTACCTGGTCCAAATCAGTGAATCATAAGGAGTGGAATGGTATCTTGTTTTGGCTAAACTGGTTTCGGGGTGTGCAGCATGATTGAACATAGATTTTGCACTTGGGTCATTTAAAATTGGCTAGTTAATTTTGAGTAAAAATTAGCCAAAAAGAACTTTGTCATACCCTTAACATGTTGCAAAAAGAATCAGGTCAAAAGGAGTTGTGATGTGGAAATGGAATTGGTGTAAAGTGGATGTCAGGAACATGATTTTAGGCCTGCTAGGCAACTTGACCAACTTGGCCAATCCACATTTTGAGGTCCTTACACATTGAATTAGGTCTTGGGCCTTGAAACAAAATTGGATAGGGATTCATTTAGGATATTTGGCTCCATGTAGATCCTCAAAAAGGTTAAAATATTAAAAAGTTATGGAGTTTTGACCAAATGGTAGGCCAAACTTCCTAAAACTTGACCAACCAACATGCCCTGAAATGAAATTTTGGAGTTTTCTTGAATTCCAAGAAACAATGATGTTTTTTTGAAGCTCAACTGATAAAATATTAATAGTAACCAAGCCTTAATGTCTTGTGGGATGATTATGGGCCATGCTTAAGGATGAAACCAATGATTTGAAGTTGATGATTCAAGAATAAAACCAAGAACTTTCACTTGCAATGCCATGTATGAAGAAGTGGATGGAGATTTGATGAATTAGGATTAAAGTTGGAGAAATTAGGGTTTTGAAGAGGTGTATTGACTTTGGTCAAGGTTGACCAAAAAGTAAATTGTTTACCAAAGTCAAACTTTGGCCATAATTGATCTTTTGGATTCCTTGGGTGAATGATGAATGGAATAAGCTTGAATTTTGGGTTAATATACCAATGGATGATGAAGTGATCAATGGATGATGAGGTGGTAAAATGAAAAGGCCCAGCATATAAGAAAAGGAGCAACATTAGGGTTTCTTGGACCAAAAGGTTACTCAAAGTCCATGGTCATAGAAACAAGGGTTTGGGTGTATGTAGTGTCTTGGAGTAGTTTCACAAGGTTAATGCATAATCAATGTTTGGATATTAGGGTTCCCCCAAAGACAAGTTCAAAGTACAAATCCAAATGATGACTTGTACAAGCCACAAAGGACCAAGGGACTATGGTTTGGATCCATGGATGACCAGATGAATAAATAAAACTTCCAACCAAGGCTCACCCTTAAATTAGGCTTTAGAGGTGAGAGGGGGGACTTGTGTAGTTCCCCAAGGTCAAAAAATGCTTGAAGATAACAATTAGGGCTTAAGGTTGATTGGACACACCCCAACACGATCAAGAGATATTGATGGTTCTCAGATATGAACATCATGCTTTGTGTTTATGATTTCTTATTATGACTGTAAATGAAAATGATGGGATGAGATGATGAATGTATGCCTATGCATTAGGGTTGGGGAAATTGTATAAGAGGTAGGGTAAATTTGGGGGTATGATAGTTGCCTCTATTTAATCTTCTCGGACCTGAATGTATGGATATCAACGACTTTCACGCATTCAAGGTAAGAGAGGATTAAATACAAAAATATCCAAAAAATTTCCCTACTCGGGATGGAGGTGATATGATATGGGTATACGTGAGGAAGTGTATTGTAAGACCCCAATTTTGACCCTAGGATCCCTCATGTTATCCTCATCATATGCATTAGCATTGGGATCACACCTTGGCATCCTCCTTACCCCTCATTCATTGGTTTGCTTTGGGAGAGATCACCAAGCACCATTTGATTGTATCATACTTTGTATTTTATCGCCTTTACTAACCAAAATACCAAAAATATGTCTTTGTATTTGTCTAACTCTTTTGTAGGTAGTGCACATGATCACGTTTGATCTATCAAGCTCACATCAGGGTTTAAGACCCTCTTTGCCAAGAGCACAATCAAGGAATGGTCTACAATGGCTCTAAGCATCATATATGAATCCCCATGAGCTCTACATGTTATTTTGATAATCAAATCATCAAGAGTTTGGAGTTGGTTTGCCTTGGAAACCCTAGTTCATTTGGGTATCTTGTGTAACTTCTTCACCAAGCTTCTTCAACAATTGGTCAAATATTTCAAGGGACGCCTCAAATTTCATTATCTTATGCATATATGATCTCCCATGAGTCCCAAAAGTTAATATAATTGCAAGTTAGCAAGTTGGTTGTGGTGGTTGACCAGAGGAATTCATCTGATCAAAACTGGGGTTCCCTAGACCCTATAGCCTACAATTTTTATCATATAAAAATGATTCCAAGATCAAAGTTACTCTAAATTACATTCCAAACAACTTTCGTGTTGAGGTGTAGAGCTAGCTTTGCTTGGAAAGTCATTTTTTATGGTGAAAGATTATAGGTCATTTTATCTAAACCTTAATTTGGAGGTCAACTTCCCAAGTCCACAACTTGCTCAATTTTTATGAGATGAAATATTTACAAGTTGCACAATCAAATTAAAGGTGTATAATTCAACTTCGATGTTTGGAGGAAGAGATAATTCAACTTTTATGAGCATGTGATATGAGGATACATTATAGGTCATTTTGGACCAATACCATTAAACAAGTGATTTTCCTCAACTTCAAAAATGTATAACTCCTTCATATCAAATCCAAATGAGGTCAAATTTATGACCATTTTGAAGGAATTTGAAATATATACAACTTTGATGAAAGGACTTTTCTCATTTAAAGCTCACATAAAAAGTTAGCCAAGGTGGAATAAGTGAACATATGACTTGACACTTAGAAAACTTTTTGATATGTTAAAATTTCCAAACTTACACCTCAAAATTCATCATGATACAAGATTCAAATGGAAACATGTCCAACATTAAAGTTGTTCCTCTTGATCTAACCTTTCCAAAAAGCCCAATTTCATCCATTTTGGATAAGATTTAAATGGGTTGCGCATGGATTGAACATTGCATCATCATTTGGCAAAATCAAAACTTCAAACAACCATACACAATTGCCTTGCATTCCAAGTTGCTTTCAGACTCATTCACACTTTATTATGGACCTAAGAGAGTGACTTCATGGGCCTGTACACGCACATGCAAGCATGCATCATCCATTGCCAAATTTGGAAGTTTAATTTGAAGGTGCAAATAACATGAGCTACAACTATAAATAAAGACCCTTGGCATCGGAAATGAGGATCCCTTCGCGCCAACTTTGCTCCAATACCCCAAACCCTTCCATTTGAAAGGAGAAACCTGAGAATATTTTTTGAAAATTGAGTTTGAATCTCATTGTTTTGAGATTCAAAATTCTAAGGATCCAAAGCCTTGGGTTGATTCTAATCTACTTCTGCAAGCTTCTTGAGTGAGATCAAGCAAGAATCAAAGCAAGAGCAATCGAATTACGCACTGCATTGAAGGTATTTTCCAGAATTTTTTATCTCTTCGATTCTCACTCAATTCTCCATAATTCACTTGGTTCCTTGGTTGTCTGAAGTCCTACCCATGTAGGCAAGAAGATTGAGTTGCTTTGAGGTCAAATCGAAGCAACTCAGATCATGTACGTCAAATTTCAACTCCATGTATCTCTCAATATACTTGGAGTTGGGATGAATTGAGGCCAAACTCATGATCAATGCCATTTTTACTTCAAAATCATGTCCTTCTTTTTATTTTAGTGATGGTGATGAGTGGACCAGTCCGGTGAGGCTCGCCTGAGAAGGTGACCAGAGTTTTACTCCAGTGGTGAGTTGGCATGGTCCATAGCCACATGATCTTTTTGAATTAATCTAATCACGAGTGTTGGTTTTGAATACCTTGTTTGTGGCGTGCTGACTCAAGTCCATGGTGGAACCCGCGTTTGGATCCACTTGATCTGCCACCTCAATTAATGAGGGAGATCAAGTGGTCCACGTTTTTTATGATTTTCCAATTTTCATTTTATTTGTGTTATTTTCATTAATTCATTTTAATTTTAATATTGATCCAAAAAATAAGAGAGTTTCACCAAAAAAAACTTAAATAAATTCCTCTTTCATTTTCTGAATTAAAATTATTTTTTGGATCATTATTAATATTTTTCATGATTTAATTGATTTTGTGAATATTTTTATTTGTTTAAAAATACTTTTAAGTTTCCAAAAATTATGAATTTTTTTATCCAAGGTCCTTTGACTTTGTTTGACCTATGATAAATCTCATGGCCATTTCTTTGGTGTTTTGATGAGGTTTTAGGAAATTAACCAACCATTATTTAATTTAATGCATATTTTGATTATTTTTAATTGTTTAAATGCCAAATAAATCGTGTAGAGCCATTTTAATTGACTTGTTGAGTTTGACTTGTGTTGTTGGGCCTTGGTCAAGGTTGATTTGACTTTGGTAGGTTAAGATCATTGGATTTAGGGGATTGATGGAATCCACATTCCATCTCCCAAAATGAATGAATGATCTTAATTTGGTAAAAATCCTCCTTTGACCAATTTGTGATTGATCTATTCCCCCTCCCTCTTCATCTCATTCCCCTTCTTTATTCATTCATATCATAGACCTATGATATCTCTATATCCTAAGGCTAGTTGATTGCAAAATCAACATGTGTATGGATGAGATTAGGTCCACCTCTTTGAATATTCTTTTTGTGTGTGGTATGTTTCATGAGCATAGTCCATTATACTATGTCTCTAACATGCATTAACACTAAAATTCTAATGTCCTGCCTCAAATAGTTGTGACTTCTACATAAATCCAATTACGATTGCTTAACATAGCGCTAAATTTGTGACACAAAAGGCATAACATTCTAGTAAGTGAGATTGTAAGTCTCCCGTCTTTCATGGTATTGTGTGGAAACTTGGCCTTTTTTACTTCCTTTGGAAGATGTCTTGGTTCAAGGATCCATGCTTGTGATAAGTTGGTTGAGTGTTCTCCAAAGAATGGCTTAAACAAAACAAAGCAATACTAACTTCTAATTAACTAACAACTAACCTTTAATTTCAAGTCATTTACTTTTATGCATTTTAATTTTGAGCTTTTAATTCATTTGCCATTACTTATACCATTCAATTAATTTACTTAATGTCATTTTCACTTTGCCCACTTGGGCCATAATTTATGATATATTGTGTTTGTATATACTTGTTTATTGGTGTAGTCTTTTTACCTTAATGTACATAATAAGAACAAAAACCCTAAAAAACATTTTATGTGAACTGTTGGTTTGATTTGAGACTATTGGACTTAGAATTTAGGCAACACTCTCTATGCAAAGGACTTCGCCAATGCCAACTTTCATGAAACCAATTGCTTGTGAAGTGAACATTCATCTAATACAATATTGAAGATACATTTGAGTTCATCCGCAACATGAT
Source organism: Lathyrus oleraceus (assembly GCF_024323335.1). Taxonomy (NCBI): domain Eukaryota; kingdom Viridiplantae; phylum Streptophyta; class Magnoliopsida; order Fabales; family Fabaceae; genus Lathyrus; species Lathyrus oleraceus. Next base: position 334,498,903 of record NC_066580.1, on the reverse strand, counting down.
CATATTGAAGATGTTATTGTGAACATGTGCTTAATGCCATCTTTGAAGTCATCTAATGCATGGGAATTTTTAAGAAAGATCATGGAGTTAATAAGCTTGGATGTGGCTATCTTTATTTGATGCCTTTCTTTTCACCTTGCTATTTGTGTATTGATGTTGCTTGATTCTAAAGTCCTAGGGAAATTTGGGTTTCTATATGACATTCTTGTCTGTTGGATTGCATCTCATTGGTCAGATCTTTTCAACTCTTAACTTTTAAATTTGTGCTTAGGATTAGTCTGTTCATCTCCTCCCCATTTATTTAATTTCAAAATCTCTCCCTCCTTTCAAAAGATTCTTTGCTTGTGTCTGTTTTCTGAACTTAGACCATAATGCAAATTAGAAACTTTGGCCTTATGCCATTGCATTTTTAAACTCCTTTTCTTAATCAAACTTGTAAATAAACTTAACTATACTTGACTTAAAATTTCAAAAGCCAAAAAGAACTAACACTCATTAAATCATGTTATACCTTGTGTGCCTTTATTAAACTTAATTTTTTATTAAAACCAATGCACTCATTTTGAAATTGATACCACGAACTACGAGGTTTTGATCCCTCATTTTATGTTGGTACGTAGCCACAAGTCCGAAGGTCTTACCAAACACAAAAATATAATTAATGAATTATTTCCTCATCCCTCCATTCTATTTTGTTGCAAACATCATTTATACAAAAAACACATATGCACACAAAAAAGGGCTCCCTAGGAGTACCTAGGACACTTTGGGTGCTAACACCTTCCCTCTGTGTAACCAACCCCCTTACCTGTAATCTCTGTCATTTTATTAGTTTTGATTTGAAAATTTCTTATCTTTTGGGTTTTGTTCGTACTTTTCCCTTTTCCCTTGGAAACAATAAAAGCGCGGTGGTGACTCTAGTTTTATTGACGCCTGGCTAATCCATGGCTTGAGACCCATCTACTCAGTGGAGACCCTTTTGGAGTTATGAATGTCACACAAGTTATTTGTGGTTAGGAATTACTATCTCTGATTTGGGGTCCGAGAGGCTGAGGACCGTAGAACATTTAACCCCTCTTAGCCTATTTAAGACGTAGTGCGGAGACTGTTCAGGTGTAGACTTGATAATAGTTGTTATGCGATACTACACTCAGACAAGTGTCTCTTGAGAATATTATGGGTTGATGAGCCAATCATCCTAACCTGTAGTATTCGATAGATGGAATTAAGACTCTGGGAACTTTTTAGAACATGACCTACAAGTTTTTTATCCTTAGTACACTCCTCCGAGATGGTTCATACCCAGACTCCATGCTCGTGACTCACAACAAACCCTTGATTCTTGGTTGGTCCAATCAAGTCTTGTCAACATCAATGGAACTTGGGTGTTGATAAGGTGAAAATCATAATCCACAAAAATGGATGATTGATCTTGACAATGACTTGATTCATCCCTTGACCTTTGTTAGTTTGCCTTGTGTGTGATCCCTTATTTGTGATTGTTGCGTTCATGCGCATCATAACATTCATCACACCAAAAATTTCAAGGAACTGAGGTTTTATTTGCAAATATTTCCAGACCATGGATTATGGACGAAGGAGCACTAAGAAGTACAGTTTTAGATGTTCTGACTTGAAAGAGTTAAGGAAGCTAGCATCCTTTGTATTAGATCCCTTGGACTTCAAGCAAACTCATGGGAAGCTTATGTCTATCTTGTCTGTTGATGCGGTTGAAGGACTTTTGAGCGTGTTGGTTCAGTTTTATGATCCTCTCTACTGCTGCTTCACTTTTCCTGATTGTCAGCTTGTGCCTACGTTGGAGGAGTACGCCCATCTCTTGCGAATACTTGTTTCTGACAAAGTGCCTTTTAGTGGATTGGAAGAGATTCCCAGATCTCATCTTATTGATGAAGCTCTTCACCTGAAGAAGTCTGAGATTGAGGCTCATTGGGTGAAGAAAGGATGGTTGTTTAAATTGACTTCTGAGTTCCTCATCAAAGAAGCTACTTCCTTTGCTCAAGTCGGAAGTGTGGATGCTTTTGAAGCTATCTTCGTGTTGCTCATCTATGGTTTAGCTTTATTCCCAAGATTGACGGTTTTGTTGACGTTAATGCCATTAGAATCTCCTTGATTGGAAATTCTGTGCCTACTCTGTTAGGAGATATGTACTTTTCTTTGCATCTAAGGAATTCTAAAGGTGGTGGAACTATCGTCTATTGTGTTCCTCTTCTGTACAAGTGGTTTATTTCGCACTTGCCTCAGACACCTGCTTTTATGGAGAACATACAATGTCTAAGGTGGTCTCAGAGACTTATGTCTCTCACTAAAGATGATATAGTTTGGTATGATCCTTCATTAAGCAGTTTGGAGATTATTGGTTGTTGTGGTGAAGTCTCTAATGTGCCTCTCATTGGTAAACAAGGAGGAATTAACTACAACCATGCTTTGGCTCGTCATCAACTTGGGTTCCCCTTGAGAGACAAACCTAATAACACTTTGTTAGAAGGTCTTTTCTAGAAAGAGGTTAAAGACCCCCAACATTTGAAGCAGAAGATTATGCACGCTTGGCATAACGTGCATAGGAAAGGAAGATCTGAGCTTGGTCCGTGCAATTGTGTAGCTTTGGAGGCTTACACTCTTTAGGTGGAGAAGAGAGCTTTCGAATTGAAGATGTCATATGCTTGTGAGAGACATATGTCTATGGTTATGGTTGAGCCATTAACTCTCCCTAACTAAGTTGTAGAGGAGTTGGAAGACGCACTCACCAAGATGAAACAAGAGAATGACATATGGGAAGAGTGTTTCCATGCTTTGAGCAGAAAGCATGAAGAGTTGCAGCTTGAATCTAAGGACAAAGATGCACTTATTGAGCTACTTGAAAAGCGAGTAACGAAGAGACAGAGAGAATCAAAAGTTTCATCTTCCTCTAGTATTCGTCAACCTCCCGTTGCTTAGAAGAAGATTGTTGATCAACTTGTCCTCAAAAAGACTCAGATGAAGACTTCTTTTGAGACCGAGATCCGACGCATTCAAAGGAAGTACGCGCCTCCAGCTAGATCTTCTGACATTATTGTTAGGGATCCTTAGGATGACTAGTCTCCTTTTCTCTTGTGTTTTGTATTTTGGTTTCTGAAATTGTACTCAATGTAATCCTTCCAATTATATAAATAAAAGAGATTTTTATGGTCATATATATATATATATATATATATATATATATATTTTTTCAAATAATATCGTAAGTTCCTTGGAAATAGAAACAATCAAGCATTGCATTTCATGCATCATTTGCATATCAGGTTTCTCTTTCCCCAAATGTCTTATCGGTATTTCTTATGTGCTTAAGCCAAGCTGACTCATCGATACAATACCCGCACCAATCACTCAAAGATTATTGAGCATCTAGAGCAAAAGAACATAGATTTGAAGCACAAGATCTCCCGCCTGACTGCCATGATAGAGTCAGTCCTAGCTGCTCAAAGATAATCTTCTCCAACATCTGCAACTCCTCCTCCTCAGAGGACCTTTATTTTAGAGGTGTCTACCTCTACCATTCCTGCTACTACTTATCATTTTGCGCCTAGCATGCCTTCCGGATTCCCATGGGGAATGCCGCCCAATTTCATGCCTGAAGGTTTCGCGCCTACTTTTGCTTCCATGCCGGTATCTAGCTCGGTCATGTCTGTTCTGCCTCTAGTTGTGCATACTCTACCCCGTGTTGAAGACACCATCTATCATTTCGAGCCTTCTGAGGGTCTCGATGTTTATGAGAAAATGGACGAAATGAAAGATCAATTCCTTAAGCTGCGAAAGGAGTTGAAAACATTTAGGGGTAAAGACCTATTTGGTAAGAGCGCTGCGGAGCTTTGTTTGGTTCCAAATGTGAAAATCTCGGTGAATTTCGAAGTGCCTGACTTTGAAAAATACAAGGGGAATACCTCTCCACTTAGTCATCTTGTGATGTACGCTAAAAGATGTCTACTCAAACTGATACTGATCAGTTATTGATCCATTATTTTCAAGACGGTGTGACTGGTGCCGCATTGAGATGGTACATGGGTTTGGATAGTGCGGGCATCCATATATTCAATGATTTGGGTGAAGCATTTGTGAAGCAGTACAAGTATAACGTAAATATGACGCCGGATAGAGATCAATTGAGGTCGTTGTCTCATAAGGATAAGGAGACGTTCAAGGAGTATGCTCAAGGATGGAGAGAGCTTGCTGCTTAGATTACCCATCCTTTAGAAGAAAAGGAAATGACCAAGATCTTCCTTAAGACCCTGAGCTCATTTTACTATGAGCGGATGATTTCCAGTGCCCCCAGTGATTTTACCGAGATGGTAAACATGGAGATGAGGCTAGAAGAAGGTGTCCGAGAGGGACGGTTAGCTAAGGAGGAAGCGTTGTCTAGCAAGAGGTGTGGTAATAGTCTTGGTAAGAAGAAGGAGAACAAAGATAATGCAGTGTCTGTTGGGAGGCAGAGGAGACCTCATGTAAGAAGAAGTCAACCACCCCGTCAACACAATCATCAAGTATCATCTGTAATCCTAGTATTTTCTAACAATCAGTCAGCACCAATTAAACAACAACAACGTCAACAACCGCCACCGTAACAAACAAACACCTACAACAACAACCATACAACAGTCATCAACAACAACAAAACTTCGTGAGGAAAAAGCTCTCTTTTGACCCAATTCCTATAACATACGCAGAATTGTATCCATCATTGGTTCTCAAGAACCTTTTGCAACGAAGAAACCCACCTCAAATCCCTGAACCACTTCCATGGTGGTACAAACCGAAACTCCGTTGTGCCTTTCACCAAGGAGCATTCGGTCATGATATTGAGAATTGATACCCCCTGAAGTATGAATTATAAAAGTTGGTTAAGACTGGAATGGTGTCCTCTGGAATGGTGTCCTTTGACGACTGTCATGGGGAGTTCAAGGTATTTGATGTACGCTTCATTAGAAGGTCCTTGGTGACGATGCACAAGGATATCTGTTTGGTAAGCGATTGTGAGCATGACCATGATGGTTGTGCTATTTACAGTGTCAATCCTAGAGGTTGTATGGTTGCAAAGAGAGACATCCAGAGGTTGGTGGATGAAGGTATGATTCAGATTATCCAGTCCCGTCATGTAGATGACGATGTGAATGTATTGTTCCCATTTTCAAAACTCCTGAAAGAGTAGTAATCTAGTACGATAGCAATAACAGTAATAGTGTCATCAATATATCGGTATCACCGTTGGTTATACGGTTAGTGTAAGACCCTAATTTTGACCCTAAGATCCCTCATGCTATTCACATCATATGCATTAGCATTGGGATCACACCATGGCATCCTCCTCACCCTTCATTCATTGGGTTTGTTTTGGGAGAGATCACCAAGCACCATGTGATTGTATCATACTTGTTATTTTGTCATTTACTAACCAAAATACTAAAAATATGTCTTTTCATTTTTCTAACTCTTTTGTAGGTGAGGCACTTGAACACCTTTGATCTATCAAGTTCACATCTAGGGTTTAAGACTCTCATTGCTAAGAGCTCAACCAAGGAGTGATCAACAATGGATCTAGGCATCATATATGAGTCCTCATGATATTTACATATCATTTTGATCAAGAATTCTTCAAGAGTTTGGAATTGGTTTGCCTTGGAAACCCTAGTTCATCTGGGTATCTTATGTGACTTCTTCACCAAGCTTCTTCACCAATTGGTCAAATACTTCAAGGTACACTTAAAATTTCATCATATTATTCATATATGATCTCCCATGAGTCTCAAAAGTCAATAGAATTGCAAGCTAGCAAGGTGGTTCATGGTGGTTGACTAGAGAAAGTCAACTAGTCAAAATTGGGTTCCCCTAGACCCTATCTCCTACAATTTTCATCATATGAAAATGATTCCAAGAGAAACGTTACTCTAAATGGCATTCCAAAAAACTTTCATGATGAGGTCTAGAGCTAGTTTTTCTTGGAATGTCATTTTTTATGTTGAAAGATTATAGGTCATTTTGTTTAAACCCGATTTTGAAAGTCAATTTCCCAAGGCCATAAGTTCCTCAATTTTTATGAGATGAAAGATTTCAAAGTTTCACAATCAAATTCAAGGATTCTAATTCAACTTTGATGTTTGTAGGAAGAGCTAATTCAACTTTTATGAGCATGTGATATGATGACACATTATAGGTCATTTTGGACCAATATCATTGAACAAGTGATTTTCATCAACTTAAAAAATGCATAACTCATTCGTCCCAAATCCAAATGAGGTCAAACTTATGATGAAGACACTTTTCTCATTTGAAGCTCACATGAAAAGTTAGCCAAGGTGGAATAATTGAACATTTGGCTTGACACTGAGAAAAAATTTTAACATGTCGAAATTTTCCAAACTTCCATCTCAATATTCACCATGATACAATCTCGAAATGGAAAAGTGTTCAACATAAGAGTTGTTCCTCTTGATCTAACATTTCCAAAGAGTCCAAATTCATTCATTTTGGACAAGGTTTGGGGAGTATGCGCATGGTCTGAACATGACTGCATCAATTGGCAAGGATCAATCTTCAAACATCAATACACTCTTGCCTTGCATTACAATCCACATTCAGACTCAATTACACTTACATATAGACTGAATTGAGTAGCTTCATGGGCCTGTACACGCCCATGCAAGCATGCACTTCACTTTGCCAAATTTGGAAATATTTCGAAAGGTGCAAATAACACTTGCTTGAGCTATAAATAAGAGGCCCTTGGCATCAGAAATGAGACCCTTGACAGTCTTGTGATTAGACCGAAGACTTCTAGAATGCTTTTGACAGTATCAAAGAGTATCTGCTTGAGCCTCTGATTCTGTCTCCGTCTGTTGAAGGAAGACCGTTGATCATGTATCTAACTGTGCTTGAAGAGAGTATATGTTGTGTTCCAGGTCAGCAAGATGAAACTGGATATAAGGAATTTCCAATTTACTACCTCAGTAAGAAGTTCACTGACTGTAAGACTCAGTATTTTACGCTTGAGAAGACTTGTTACGCATTGGCTTGGGATGCTAAGTGTTTGCGTCAGTATATGTTGAATCATACCACTTGGTTGATATCCAAAATGGATCCAATCAAGTATATATTTCAGAAGCCTTCTTTAACTGGGAGGATTGCCCGTTGGTAGATGTTGTTATCAGAGTATGATATTGAATACCGATCTCAGAAAGCAATTAAAGGTAGTGTCTTGGCTGACCACTTGGCTCACCAACTGATTGAAGATTACCAGTCAGTGTAGTATGATTTTCCTGATGAAGAGATCTTGTACTTGAAAATGAAAGATTGTGATGAACCATTGCTTGAAGAAGGGTTGGAACCTGGTTCCTGTTGGGGCATGGTATTTGATAGAGCTGTTAATCAGTATGGTAGTGGCATTGGGGTAGTGATTATTACTCCTCAAGGCATGCATTTTTCGTTTACAGCCAGATTAACTTTCAAGTGTACAAATAGTATGGCAGAATATGAAGCTTGCATTATGGGGCTTGAAGATGCCATTGATCTCAGAATCAAGTATTTAGACGTCTATGGAGATTCAGCTTTGGTTGTGAATCAAATCAAAGGTGAATAGGAGACGAATCAATCCGGTTTGATACCATATAGAGATTATGCGAGAAAGATTTTGACTTTCTTTACAAAGGTTGAATTTCATCATATCGAGAACTGGATGGTAGATGTAACACCCTTCTAAAATACCCCAAATATTTAATTAAAATAATAAAATATCAATCAGAGTAATTATGCCCTGAAGGGTGTCACACAATCATTTCACACCAATCATCAAAATATCCTGTCATGCTCATTTATTTAATCTAAATAAGACATTTTTGCATAATTCGCAGCGGATACAAAAATAACAACATTCAAATCATGTACTACATTACATGTAAAGTTGTTCAACAACTGAAAGAAAACATAGTAAAACATCCCATCCCGATGTTACATCTACCAGAGCATGACCCACTAAGGACTACACTAGACGCCAAGGACTAGCTTCTATTCAATCACTGCTCGTTACCTGAAAACATAGTTGTAAGGGTGAGTTCCTCAATTGATATAATAAGCATTATAAAATATCATGTAATGCTAAGTAATATAACACATATCATCACCCTAATCAGATTACACATATTCATGCAACGGCAATATCAACTCATAATCATCACCATCATCATACTCAAACTCAAAACAACCATAAAACACACGTATAATATTGGAATGCATCCATTCATATTATACGCCATACATACATATATTATGCAATGAGACTCCATGCATGCGGTACCGACTACTCGTGAACATATAGTTCAACCTCACCGACCAAATCCAGGTACGGCTACCAAGCTCACTAGTCCCACTCATTTGAGACCTAGTGACTCACATCACTAATTCCTCACCATGGGAATTAGCTACCACCCCAAGGGCTATGCTATGCACGCTAAATCACCTAGCATGCAAACATCAACAACAATCCACAATAACTCATCACTAATTCCTCACCATGGGAATTAGCTACCACCATAAAGGCCACAACATGCATGCTAATCACCTAGCAATGCTACATCATCAACAACAATTCAAGAATAGATATATGCTCACACTCTAAGCCATAAAACAGTCTATTCACCAATGCACACATAACTGATAAATTCACAGCATCATGCATACTATCACACATCAGCAGTATTTTATCACATAAGCATATCATATCATGCCAAATAACAACCACAGTATTAGCACACTCTACTAATACCTATACTACTCAAAACAACGGGAACTGATCCCTAATATATCATACATCATCTGAATTACGTTACTCAGCTGAACAGTTAAAACTGCACAACAACAGCATCAGGAAAATCACAATCCTGCCCATACGCGTATTGCCTAACCCCATACGCGTATGGCCCATCTCCTGACCAAATCCCATACGCGTAACACCATCTCATACGCATATGCTACGCGTACCACTTCCCCATACGCGTACCAACAGAGACCAAACTACGTTCAAAACATCATCTTCCTCATCCATACGCGTATTGCCTAGTGCCATACGCGTACCATGCCATCTCATACGCGTATTGCCTAGTGCCATACGCGTATGACCAGAAACCAGACTTCCAGATCTGCTATGGCTTTCTCTGCTACGAGATCTACCCAATTCAACCTTCCACAGTCCAATTTTTCACATTATTCGTTCATATCCTCTAACACAAATCATACCCTATTCGATTTCACAAAATCTAATATTTTTACATCTAATTCCTACGAATTCCTCTCAATTATAATCCAAATTCGTTCATCCAATATTTCACAATTTCATCATAATCATCCAATTCAGAGATCAATCAATGGTTTATCACTACCCAGTACATATTATCCCATAATACCCATTAAACGATGATAAACCCCCCTTACCTGAGTTAATCCGGCAATCTCTGAGCTTCAAGCTTTTCCTTCCTTCAACCCTTGTTCTCTTTGCCCTTTTTCCACCTTCTGTCTCTTTTCCCTTTTCACGTGAAAATGAACCTTTTTACTAAATGGGACCTTTTTTACATTCCAACTTTTATTCCAATAAAATAATAACCCAATAATAATAATTCCAATAATATAATAATTCCAATTATTTAATTAAATTAATAAATATATTATTAACTCAATTTAAATAATTATTTATTTTATCGGGGTGTTACAACTCTCCCCCACTAAAAGAGTTTTCGTCCTCGAAAACATACCTCAAGTGAATAACTCAGGATAAGACTCCTTCATCTGACTCTCAAGTTCCCAAGTTACATTGCCACCTGCTGGTCCTCCCCAAGCTACCTTTACCAAAGCAATCTCTTTACCCCGCAACTGCTTCAACTCTCGATCCTCGATCCTCATAGGTGACGATTCAACAGTCAGGTTATCTCTCACCTGTACATCATCTATTTGGACTACATGCGACGGATCATGAATGTACCTCCTCAACTGAGACACATGAAAAACCTCATGCAAATTCGCAAGTGACGGCGGTAAAGCGATACGATAGGCTACCTCTCCTATCCTTTCCAAAATCTGATAAGGACCAATAAATCGAGGTGTCAACTTTTTCGACTTCAAAGCTCGACCAACCCCAGTTATCGGAGTAACACGAAGAAACACATGATCTCCCTCTTGGAACTCAAGTGACTTCCTCCTCTTGTCGTGATAACTCTTCTGACGACTCTGAGCAATTCTCATCTTCTCCTGAATCATCTTAATCTTTTCCGTAGTTTGTTGAACAATCTCCGGTCCAACCACCGCACTCTCACCGGACTCATACCAACATAAAGGCGTCCGACATCTCCTACCATACAAAGCTTCAAACGGTGCCATACCAATGCTCGAATGAAAACTATTGTTGTAGGTAAACTCAATCAAAGGTAAATAACAATCCCAAGCACCTCCTTTTTCCAAAACACAAGCCCTCAAAAGATCCTCTAGTGACTGAATCGTCCTCTCAGTCTGACCATCAGTCTGCGGATGATATGCAGAACTCAATCTCAGCTTAGTTCCCAAAGCCTTCTGCAAACCTTCCCAGAACTTCGATGTAAATCTCGGGTCTCTGTCCGAAACAATACTCGACGGAATACCATGCAAACTTACAATCTTCTCAGTATACAACTCGGCTAATCTCTCTAACGGATAATCCATTCTGATCGGAACGAAATGAGCCGATTTCGTCAATCTGTCCACAATCACCCAAATGGCTTCAAAATTCTTACTTGTCCTCGGTAAACCAGAAACAAAATCCATACTGATACTATCCCACTTCCACTCTGGAATAGCCAACGGTTGCATTAGCCCAGACGGCTTCTGATGCTCAATCTTTGACTTCTGACAAGTCAAACAAGAATAAACAAAACTCGCAATTTCTCTTTTCATTCCCGGCCACCAAAATAACTTTTTCAAATCATGATACATCTTCGTAGCTCCAGGATGAATACTCAGGCCACTACGATGTCCTTCCTCCAGGATACTCTTCTTAAGTTCGGTAACATCCGGAATACATACCCGATTACCAAATCTCAAAACACCATTCTCATCAACTCTGAATTCACCACCTTGACCTTGATTCACTAGAGTCAACTTATCCACCAAAAGCACATCGGATTTCTGACCCTCTCTAATATCATCCAGAATACCACTCGTTAACTTCAACATTCCCAATTTAACACTATTGTGAGTACTCTCACACACCAAACTCAAGTCTCTAAACTGCTCAATTAAATCCAATTCCTTAACCATTAACATAGACATATGCAATGATTTCCGACTCAATGCATCAGCCACTACGTTTGCTTTACCCGGATGGTAATTCAAACCAAAGTCATAATCCTTCAGAAACTCTAACCATCTCCTCTGTCTCATATTCAACTCTTTCTGATCAAACAAATACTTTAAACTCTTATGGTCGCTGAAAACCTCAAATCTTGACCCATATAAGTAATGTCTCCATAACTTCAGAATAAATACCACGGCTGCCAACTCTAAATCGTGTGTCGGATAGTTCCTCTCATGAACCCTCAGTTGTCTCGAAGCATAAGCTATAACCTGCTTATTCTGCATCAACACACCACCCAAACCCAACAATGAAGCATCACAGTAAACCTCAAATAGTTCTGACGGACTCGGTAATATCAAAATAGGAGCAGTAGTCAACCTTCTCTTTAACTCTTGGAAACCTTCTTCACATTTTGAGTCCCAAACAAACGCTTGCCCCTTTCTAGTCAACATCGTCAACGGTAACGCCAACTTAGAAAATCCCTCAATGAACTTCCTATAATAACCAGCCAAACCAAGGAAACTTCGAATCTCAGCAACAGACTTCGGAGCTTCCCACTTAGACACCGCTTCTATCTTAGAAGGATCAACAGCAACACCACCTCTTGAAATCACATGTCCAAGAAAACTAACCTCTTCTAACCAAAATTCACACTTGGATAGTTTAGCAAATAACTTCTTTTCTCGTAGAACTTCTAAAACCACTCTCAAATGTTCAGCATGCTCTTCTTCAGATTTCGAATACACCAAAATGTCATCAATAAACACCACAACAAACTTGTCTAGGTACGGATGGAAAATCCTATTCATATACTCCATGAATACTCCAGGCGCATTAGTCACACCAAAAGGCATTACAGAATACTCATAATGTCCATACCTTGTTCTGAAAGCAGTCTTCTGAATATCCTCAGTTTTCACACGTATCTGATGATACCCAGATCTCAAATCTATTTTGCTGAACACACTCGCACCAACCAACTGATCCATCAAATCATCAATCCTCGACAAAGGATACCGATTCTTGATCGTCACTTTATTCAGTTGCCTGTAGTCCACACACAACCTCATAGTACCTTTTTTCTTCTTAACCAATAACACTGGTGCACCCCACGGTGACACACTCGGACGAATAAATTTCTTATCCAACAGATCTTCCAACTGACTCTTCAATTCAGTTAACTCAACAGCAGACATACGGTACGGAGCCATCGATATCGGTCTAGTACCAGGCACCAAATCAATCGAGAACTCAACTTCACGCTCTAGCGGTAATTCATTCACTTCTTCAGGAAACACCTCAGGAAAATCACACACCACGGCTAGATCGCAAATCACCAGTTTATCTTTCGCCTCCAAAGTCGCTAACAACATAAACAACTCCGCCCCATCTGCCACTGCCTCATTCACCTGCCTTGCTGATAGAAACAAATCCTTTCCTTCCTCAATCTCAGGAAAGATCACAGTCTTATCAAAACAGTTGATATAGACTCGGTTAAACACCAACCAGTTCATACCCAAGATAACATCAATCTGCACTAGTGGAAGACACACTAGGTCCATTCCAAAGTCTCTACCAAAAATACTCAAAGGGCAATTTAAACAAACTGAAGTAGTAGTTACTGAACCCTTCGCAGGAGTATCAATCACCATACTTCCAAGCATCTCAGATATCTCTAACTTAAGTTTCACAGCACAATCCAAAGATATAAAGGAATGAGTCGCACCTGTGTCAATAATAGCTACAAGAGGAAAGCCATTAATATAACACGTACCTCGGATCAACCGATCATCTGCAGCAGTCTCAGAACCCGATAAAGCAAAGACCTTGCCTCCCGACTGGTTCTCCTTCTTTGGCTTAGGACACTGTGGACTGATATGACCTACCTCTCCACAGTTGAAACAAGTCATAGTCTTCAACCGGCACTCTGCAGCCAAGTGACCACCTTTGCCACACTTGAAACACTTCTTCTCAGCACTGGTACACTCGTGGAAACGATGTCCCGCCTGACCACATCTGTAACACTTAGCAGGAGCACTAGAGTCTCCCCCACTAGGCCTCTTCATCCCACTCTGTCTCTGGAAACCTTTGCCAGCCGCATACGGTTTCCCACGATCATTCTGATTCTTGCCTTTCCTATCAACCCTCTGCTGATAGCTCTCCGCTCTGGCCTTGGAATCCTGTTCAAAAATCCTGCAACAGTCAACCAAATCAGAAAACACTCTGATCCTCTGATATCCAATAGCCTGCTTGATCTCGGGACGCAACCCGTTCTCAAACTTCACACACTTTGAAAATTCCCCAGTAGCCTCGTTATAGGGAGTGTAATACTTCGACAGCTCGGTGAACTTAGCAGCATACTCAGTAACAGACCGATTGCCCTGCTTCAATTCCAAGAACTCTATCTCTTTCTTTCCTCTGACATCTTCTGGAAAGTACTTCCTCAGGAATCTCTCTCTGAACACAGCCCAAGTGATCTCAGCATTCTCAGCAGATTCCAACTCAGTGCGGGTAGCAACCCACCAATCATCTACTTCTTCTGACAGCATATGCGTACCGAACCTGACCTTCTGGTTCTCGGCACACTCAGTCACTCGGAAGATTCTCTCGATCTCCTTCAACCACTTCTGAGCGCCATCTGGATCGTATGCTCCCTTGAACATTGGAGGATTGTTCTTCTGGAACTCACTCAGTTGACGAGCAGCTCCCATTCCCACAACATTCGGATTTCCCCCAAGTACTCCAGCTAGCATACCCAGAGCCTCAGCAATTGCGGCATCATCTCTACCTCTTCCAGCCATCTCTATTCTGAAAACCCAACAAACTAAAACAATAAGTACTGATAGGGTTACACAACACCTATCCCGTACAGGGGAAACAGAATAATTACGACTCGACTCGACCGACGATGCTCTGATACCACTAATGTAACACCCTTCTAAAATACCCAAAATATTTAATTAAAATAATAAAATATCAATCAGAGTAATTATGCCCTGAAGGGTGTCACACAATCATTTCACACCAATCATCAAAATATCCTATCATGCTCATTTATTTAATCTAAATAAGACATTTTTGCATAATTCGCAGCGGATACAAAAATAACAACATTCAAATCATGTACTACATTACATGTAAAGTTGTTCAACAACTGAAAGAAAACATAGTAAAACATCCCGATGTTACATCTACCAGAGCATGACCCACTAAGGACTACACTAGACGCCAAGGACTAGCTTCTATTCAATCACTGCTCGTTACCTGAAAACATAGTTGTAAGGGTGAGTTCCTCAATCGATATAATAAGCATTATAAAATATCATGTAATGCTAAGTAATATAACACATATCATCACCCTAATCAGATTACACATATTCATGCAACGGCAATATCAACTCATAATCATCACCATCATCATACTCAAACTCAAAACAACCATAAAACACACGTATAATATTGGAATGCATCCATTCATATTATACGCCATACATACATATATTATGCAATGAGACTCCATGCATGCGGTACCGACTACTCGTGAACATATAGTTCAACCTCACCGACCAAATCCAGGTACGGCTACCAAGCTCACTAGTCCCACTCATTTGAGACCTAGTGACTCACATCACTAATTCCTCACCATGGGAATTAGCAACCACCCCAAGGGCTATGCTATGCACGCTAAATCACCTAGCATGCAAACATCAACAACAATCCACAATAACTCATCACTAATTCCTCACCATGGGAATTAGCTACCACCATAAAGGCCACAACATGCATGCTAATCACCTAGCAATGCTACATCATCAACAACAATTCAAGAATAGATATATGCTCACACTCTAAGCCATAAAACAGTCTATTCACCAATGCACACATAACTGATACATTCACAGCATCATGCATACTATCACACATCAGCAGTATTTTATCACATAGGCATATCATATCATGCCAAATAACAACCACAGTATTAGCACACTCTACTAATACCTATACTACTCAAAACAACGGGAACTGATCCCTAATATATCATACATCATCTGAATTACGTTACTCAGCTGAACAGTTAAAACTGCACAACAACAGCATCAGGAAAATCACAATCCTGCCCATACGCGTATTGCCTAACCCCATATGCGTATGGCCCATCTCCTGACCAAATCCCATACGCGTAACACCATCTCATACACGTATGCTACGCGTACCACTTCCCCATACGCGTACCAACAGAGACCAAACTACGTTCAAAACATCATCTTCCTCATCCATACGCGTATTGCCTAGTGCCATACGCGTACCATGCCATCTCATACGCGTATTGCCTAGTGCCATACGCGTATGACCAGAAACCAGACTTCCAGATCTGCTATGGCTTTCTCTGCTACGAGATCTACCCAATTCAACCTTCCACAGTCCAATTTTTCACATTATTCGTTCATATCCTCTAACACAAATCATACCCTATTCGATTTCACAAAATCTAATATTTTTACATCTAATTCCTACGAATTCCTCTCAATTATAATCCAAATTCGTTCATCCAATATTTCACAATTTCATCATAATCATCCAATTCAGAGATCAATCAATGGTTTATCACTACCCAGTACATATTATCCCATAATACCCATTAAACGATGATAAACCCCCCTTACCTGAGTTAATCCGGCAATCTCTGAGCTTCAAGCTTTTCCTTCCTTCAACCCTTGTTCTCTTTGCCCTTTTTCCACCTTCTGTCTCTTTTCCCTTTTCACGTGAAAATGAACCTTTTTACTAAATGGGACCTTTTTTACATTCCAACTTTTATTCCAATAAAATAATAACCCAATAATAATAATTCCAATAATATAATAATTCCAATTATTTAATTAAATTAATAAATATATTATTAACTCAATTTAAATAATTATTTATTTTATCGGGGTGTTACAGTAGATGCTCTTGCAACATTGGCTTCAATGATTGTAGTGAAGTATTGGAATGAGGTTCCCAATTTGATTGTGATGCATCTTGACAGGCCATCTCACGTGTTCGCCATTGAAGAGATCAAAGACGAAAAGTCGTGGTATTACGACATCTAGTGTTTTCTCCAAAGTAAGATTTACCCGTCTTGGGCATCTTTAAAAGATAAGAAGACTTTGAAAAGATTAGCCGGCAATTTCTACCTTAATGGTGATGTGTTATATAAGAGAAACTTTGATCTGGTTCTGCTCAGATGTGTGGATAGACACGAAGCATACCTATTAATGACTGAAGTCCATGATGGTTCCTTTGGTACTCATTCCAATGGACATGCTATGGCAAGGAAGATGTTGCGAGCAGGTTACTATTGGTTGACAATGGAATCTGACTGTTGCAAGTTTGTGAAGAAATGCCACAAGTGTCAAATTTTTGCAGATAAGATTCATGTTCCTCTGACACTGTTGAACATCATTTCCTCCCCGTGGCCCTTCTCCATGTGGGGAATTGACATGATTGGCATGATTGAGCCTAAAGCTTCGAACGGACATCGTTTCATTTTGGTGGCTATTGATTACTTCACAAAATGGGTTGAAGTGGCATCGTATGCGAATGTAACCAAGCAAGTTGTTGTAAGGTTTATCAAGAATCAGATCATATGCCATTATGGTGTGCTAGGTAAGATCATTACTGATAATGGATCAAACTTGAATAATAATGTGGTGGAAGCTCTTTGTAAAGACTTCAAGATTGCACACTGTAGCGGTAAATTCATGATCATTAAGCTATGGATAAGCTAGACATCAATAAAACCAGAGTCGCCACCGCGCTTCTATTGTTTCCAAGGGAAAAGGGAAAAAGTACGAACAAAACCCAAAAGTAATAAGTTTTCAAATCAAAACTAATAAAATGTCAGAGATTACAAGTAAGGGGGTTTGTTACACAGAGGGAAGGTGTTAGCACCCAAAGTGTCCTAGGTACTCCTAGGGAGCCCTTTTTGTGTGCATATGTATTTGATACAAAATGATGTTTACAAATAAATATAATTGGGAGATGAGAAAAGAATTCATTAATTATATTTTTGGTTTTGACAAGACCTTCGGACTTGTGCCTACGTACCAACATAAAAATGAGGGATCAAAACCTCGTAGTTCGTGATACAAATTTCAAAGTGGATGCATTCCTTTTAACAAAAATTAAGTTTGAAAGGTACAAATGCCTAAAAATGATTTGAATGAGTTAATTCTTTTTGGCTTTTTGAAAGTTTAAGTTAAGTATAGTTAAGTTTATTTACAAATTTGATTAAGAAAAGAAGTTTGAAAATGCAATGGCATAAGGCCAAAGTTTCTATCTTTTTTGCAAAGTGGTCAAAGTTTAGAACAAAAATAGTTCAAACAAAGAAGAATTTTTTTTTTAAAAATGAGGGAGACATTTTGAAATTAAAGAAATGGGGAAGAGATGAAGAGACTAATCCTATGTACAAAATTAAAAGTTAAGGGTTGAAAAGATTTGGCCAATGGATAGTAATCCAATAGACAAGAATGTCAATAGACACCCAAATTCCCTTGGACATTTAGAATTAAGCAACACACAAATGCACAATTATATCAATCTTGAAGAGCAAGGCATCAAATAAAGATAGCCACAACCAAACTTTAGCCACTCCATGATCTTCTTTAAATTATCCCATGACACAGATGAATTCCACAAGTCACAGGTTCAAAATAACAGCTTCACAATGATCATGTTGCAGATAAACTCCAAGGGATATTGAATGATGTATCAAATGAAGATTCAAATTGCAAGCACTTGGTTTCACAAAAGTTGGCATTGGCCAAGTCCTTTCGCATAGGAATGTTGCCTATATTCTAAGTCCATTTGTCCAAGATCAAGCCAACAGTGCACACAAATATTTTTTATGGTTTTTGTTGTTATTATGTATATTATTGGTCAAATAACACACAAACAAGCAAAGTATACACAAACAAGATATATCACACAATGTTGTCCAAATGGATAAAGGGAAAATTGCATTAACATACACAATTACAATGATATGAATAATGGCAAATGAATAAAGACTAAAATTAAATGTCATTAAAGTAAATGACTTGAAATTAAAAGTTAGTTGTTAATGAGTTAGAAGTTAGTATTGTTTTGCTTTTGCTTTCCATTTTTAAGTCATTCTTTGGAGAAAACTCAACCCACTTATCACAAGCATGGATCCTTGAGCCAAGACACCTTCCAAAGGAAGGAAAAAAGGCCAAGTTTCCACACAATACCATGAAAGAGGGGAGACTTACAATCTCACTAACTATAATGATATGCCTTTTGTGTCACAAATTTAGCTCTATGTTAAGCAATCGTAATTGGACTTATGTAGAAGTCACAACTATTTGAGGATGGGCAACAAAATTTTGCTGTTAATGCAGGTTAGAGACATAGTATAATGGACTATTCTCATGAAACATACCACACACAAAAAGAATATGCAAAGAAGGTGGCCTAATCTCATTCATACTTATGTTGATTTTTCAATCAACTAGCCTTAGGATTTTGAGATATCATAGCCAAATGAGATGAATGCATAAAGAATGGGAATGGGATGAAGAGGGTGGGAATGGATCAAAACTCAAATTGGTCAAAGGAGGACTTTTACCAAATTAATATCATCCATTTATTTTGGGAGATGGAATGTACATTCCATCAATCCCCTAAATCCAATTATATTAACTTGACAAAGTCAAATCAACCTTGACCAAAGCCCAACAACAAGAGTCAAACTCAAACAAGTCAACACAATTAATTGCCATTTATTGAAATTAAAAAGACTAAAATAATATATTTAAATTAAATATAGTTTATCAAATTCCTAAAACCTCATCAAAACACCAAAGAAATGGCCATGAGATTTATCATAGGTCAAACAATGTCAAAGGACCTTGGAGAAAAAATTTCAGAATTTTTAAAGTCTTAAAAGTATTTTTAAATAATTAAAAATAAATACAAAATCAATTAAATCATGAAAAATATTAATAATGATCCAAAAAATAATTTTAATTCAAAATATGAAAGAGGAAATTATTTGGAAATTATTTGTGAAACTCTCATGTTTTTTGGATCAATATTAAAAATAATATGACTTAATGAAAATAAAAGAAATAAAAGAAAATCAGAAAAATACAAAAAAACGTGGACCACTTGATCTCCCTCATTAATTGAGGTGGCAGATTAAGTGGCCATCAGCACACTTTCCACCATAGTCACGAGTCAATGTGTAACACAAATGATAATTACAAGCAACCCATGAGATTAAAATAAATCAACTGGATCTTATGGCTGGGAGACGTGTCAACGCACCACCGGAGCTGTAACTCTGGTCTTCTTCTCCAGTGGACCTCACCGGACTGGTCCACCCTTAACCATCACAAAAATAAAAAAGGAGGACATCATCTGAAAACAAAAAAAAGGTGTAGAGCATGAATCTGACCTCAATTTCAACTAACTCCAAATATATAAAAAGATATGAGGAGTTGAAGTTTGAGGTGTGTCAACTGAGTTGCTTCGATTTGACCTCTAAGCAACTCAATCTTCTTGCCTACATTGGTAGGACTTCAGACAACTAAAGATCCAAGAGAATTGAGTAGAATTGAGTGAGAATCAAAGAGATGAAGTTTTCTGAAAATTACCTTCAATGCTATGTAGTTCTTGATGTTGGTTGAAGTTTTCTGAAAATTACCTTCAATGCTATGTATTATCTTTGGCGCCGTTGCCGGGGAGTAATTTCGTCAAATTTCATTTTCCTGTTGTTATATCGTTTAGACTTAGGTTATTTCCCGTTGGTCGATGCGAAGAACTCGCATTACCGGAAGTTTAAGCTTAGTATATCCTCTGGCGGAACCTGAACGTTACGCTCGCGCACGTTTATTCTTTCATAGAATTAAGAGAGCTATGGCCGAAGATCAAAACCAAAGACCTCTTAAGGACTTCGCTCAACCATATAATGAAGAACCTAGTTCTAGTATAGTAAACTCAATCATCCCAGCCAATAATTTTGAACTTAAACCATCCCTGTTACAACTAGTGCAACAGAGACAATTCGCAGGTCTCGCTTCCGAGAACCCTAACCAACATTTAAAAATATTTATTCAATTAGCAGATACTTTTAAAACCAATGGAGCTTCTCCTGAGGCAATACGTTTAAGATTATTTCCTTTTTCCCTCAGAGATAAAGCCCTATCATGGTTAGATTCCCTTCCACCCAATTCCATTACGACTTGGGATAACCTTAGAAGAGTTTTTCTTGCTAGATATTTTCCCCCGAGTAAGACCGCCGTTCTTCGAAACCATATAACTAGATTTACCCAAAACCATGGAGAATCGTTGTTCGAAGCTTGGGAGAGATATAAAGAGTTATTACGAGCAAGTGAACTACACCCAAGGGAACCCATATTCGAATACCTATAATCCTGGATGGAGGAATCACCCGAACTTCTCCTATAAAAACAATTACCCTATTCAAAATAATGCACCTCCGAGACCTAGTTATCAAGCCCCAAGATCAAATCAACCTCTGCAACCTGTACCACAAAAGTCGAGCCTTGAGAAAATTATGGAAAATTTTATCACCGCTCAAACCCAATAAAACAAGGAGTTCATGAATCAAAACATTCATGTTAACGAATTGATTACTCAGTTAGGAACCAAGGTTGACCAAATAGTTACTCATACCAAGATGCTTGAAACCCAGATCTCTCAGGTAGTTTTAAACCAAGCCCCTCAGACTACACCTGGAGGACAATTCCCTGGACAACCTCAACAAAATCCGAGAGGACAAGCCAATGCCATTACCCTACGAAGTGGGAACGCTTATGATGAGCCACCAAACCCAAGATTGAGTGAACCCGAAACTTCTAAGGAATGTACCAAACCCACGGACGAAGTAAAGGAACCAGAGGAATCTGAAAACCAGGAAGGTCGAGAGAAAGGAGAAGAAACTAAAGATAAAATTTACGTACCGCCCCTGCCATATAAACCACCTATACCATATCCCCAAAGACTCAAACAAACCCAGATCAATAAACAGTATCAAAAATTTATTAAAGTTATAGAAAAACTTCATGTAGAAATCCCTTTCACAGAAGCCATCACCCAAATACCTTCTTATGCAATGTTTCTGAAAGACATCCTTACCAACAAACGTAGACTTGACGATCCGAAGCCTTTGGAATGTATGCTATTTCTAAGTACAAATTAGCAAAGAAAGATAAAGATCCTGGAAATTTCTCCATTCCTTGCCTTTTGGGTAATCATGTCATCGAAAAAGCTTTTCTAGACTTAGGAGCTAGTGTAAGCTTAATGCCTCTAGCAGTTTGTGAGAGATTAAACTTAGGAGAATTACAACCCACTAAGATGTCACTTCAGTTAGCCGATAGATCTGTTAAATATCCGATAGTCATTTTAGAAGATGTTCCTGTTAGGATAGGTCAGTTATTTATCCCTACTGATTTTGTCGTCATGGACATCAAAGAGGACAATGATATACCAATTATTCTAGGTAGACCATTCTTATCGACTGCAGGAGCCATAATAGATGTCAAGAAAGGAAAGTTGACATTTGAGGTAGGTGACGAGAAAATAGAATTTATACTTTCGAAATTTCTTATGGCACCTGTGATGGGAGACTCGTGTTATGCCTTAGATATCATTGATGAATGTGTTAGAGAATTAGAACAAAAAGAAATTATAAAAACAATTAAGTTACCATCAACCCCCATAAAGGAAGATGATGACTTTAAAGAACCCTACATCGATGATAACCTTTACGAATGTTTATCCCTTACCCCAGATCCTATGCCATGCCATAAGAAACCAACCTTAGAACTTAAGGAACTGCCTAAGAACCTGAGATATGAGTTCCTCAATGAAAAGATGAACGGTCCAGTTATAGTTAGTGCTACCTTGAGCCAATAAGAAACGAACCAACTTTTAGACGTTTTACGAAGATATCCCTCAACCTTAGGATATAATATCTCTACCCTGAAAGGTATAAGCCCATCCGTATGCATGCATCGGATTTTGCTCGAAGAAGATTCAAAACCCTCTAGGGAACATCAGAGAAGAATAAACCCTATAATGAGTGATGTTGTTAAAAAGGAAGTCCTTAAGTTACTTGAGGCAGGTATAATCTATCAGATCTCGGATAGTAAGTGGGTGAGCCCTGTGCATGTAGTACCTAAAAAGGGAGGCATCACAGTCGTGCAAAACGATAAAGGCGAACATGTAGAAAAACGTTTAGAAGGAGGATGGCGGATGTGTATAGATTATAGAAAATTAAATAAAGAAACTAGGAAGGATCATTTCCCTCTACCATTTATTGACCAGATGTTGGAGCGTCTAGCTAGACACTCTTACCTCTGCTATCTGGATGGATACTCTGGATTCTTCTAAATACCTATCCACCCGAAGATCAAGAAAAAACTACCTTTACATGCCCTTATGGAACTTTTGCCTACAGACGAATGTCGTTCGGCCTTTGTAATGCCCCAGCTACTTTCCAACGCTGCATGATGTCAATCTTTGCAAATTAGCTAGATGGTATCATCGAAGTGTTTATGGATGATTTCTCGGTTTGCGGATTTGATTTCCACAATTGTCTTGCTAACCTTGAGAGAATCTTGGAGAGATGCGTGGAGGTGAACCTCGTGCTAAATTGGGAAAAATGTCATTTCATGGTAACCGAAGGAATAGTCTTAGGACATATAGTTTCCGAAAAAGGTATAGACGTAGATAAAGCTAAAATAGAAGTTATAGAAAACCTAAAACCCCCAAAAACCATCAGAGAAGTCCGAAGCTTTCTTGGACACGCTGGATTCTACCGGCGTTTTATTAAGGACTTCTCCAAAATAACCAAACCGTTAACCGGACTTTTAACGAAAGATGCTGAATTCATTTTCGACGAAAAGTGTAATGATGCATTTAATCTTTTAAAGCAAGCATTAGTATCTGCACCCATTATGAAACCACCTGATTGGTCAGAACCTTTTGAGATAATGTGCGATGCTAGTGATTATGCAGTTGGAGCCGTTCTAGGACAAAGGAAAGATAAAAAATTACATGCCATTTATTATGCCAGTAGAACCCTAGATGCTGCCCAACTTAACTACGCAACAACTAAACAAGAATTACTCGTTGTAATTTTCTCTATAGACAAATTTAGATCTTATCTAGTAGGAGCAAAAATTATTGTTTACACCGATCATGCTGCCATTCGTTACCTATTAAGTAAAAAAGATGCCAAGCCCAGGTTACTCCGATGGATTCTATTACTACAAGAGTTTGATTTAGACATAAGAGACAAAAAAGGCACTGAAAATGTAGTAGCCGATCACCTTTCTAGGCTAGAATATCTAAAACCTGAACTAGTACTCATAAATGATGATTTCGCCTATGATAGACTGATAACTAAAGTAGAAACCATTGAAGATAATAACCTAGATCCTTATGAGCAACCCCAAAATTCCTTAGCAATAAGTAACGTACCCTGGTATGCAAATTTCGTTAATTACCTAGGTGCTGATATAGCACCCCCTGATCCTGACTACCACCGCAAAAAGAAATTCTTCCACGATGTGAGAAACTTCTATTGGGACGAACCGCTCCTTTTCAAAAGGGGTAAAGATGGCATTTTTCGCCGTTGCGTTTCAGAAGAAGAGGTAAATATTATTATCGAGCATTGTCATTCTGCACCTTATGGTGGACATGCGAGCACCTCTAAGACAAACGCCAAGATTCTTCAAGCTGGCCTATTCTGGCCTACCATGTGGCGTGATGTCTATGCTTGCATTGTAAAATGTGATAGATGCCAACGCACTGGAAACATTTCAAGACGTGATGAAATGCCTCTAAGAAACATTCAGGAAGTAGAACTCTTTGACGTATGGGGTATAGATTTCATGGGACCTTTTCCACCATCCTTAGGAAATAGGTATATCTTAGTAGCTGTAGACTATGTGTCTAAGTGGATTGAAGCTATAGCTGCACCCACAAACGACACTAGGGTAGTAATCAAACTATTTAAAAACTATATATTCCCTAGATTTGGAACACCACGTTTAGTCATAAGCGATGGAGGATCACACTTTATATCGAGAATATTTGACAAACTTTTAAGAAAATATGAAGTTAGGCATAAAGTAGCAACACCATACCACCCACAAACTAGTGGCCAAGTAGAAGTATCTAATAGGGAGATAAAACAATAATCCTAGAGAAAATTGTTTCTATTTCTAGGAGAGACTGGTCTCAGAAGCTTCAAGAAGCATTATGGGCCTATAGAACCGCTTTCAAAACCCCTATAGGAACTACTCCTTACCAACTAGTTTATGGAAAATCATGTCACTTACCATTCGAGTTAGAGCATGAAGCCTATTGGGCCATTAAAACTTTGAATTTAGACTACCTAGCCGTTGGAGATAAGAGTACCCTAGACATTCATAAATTAGAAGAACTTAGGCAATCTGCCTACGAGAATGCAAAAATATATAAAGAGAGGACAAAAGCCTATCATGACAAAAGAATAGTAAAGAAAAACTTCAATGTAGGCGATTTTGTTCTCCTTTTCAACACTAGGTTACGACTCTTCCCTGGAAAGCTACGTTCAAGATGGACTGGTCCTTTCGAAGTATCCAAGATTCTGAGATCCGGAGCCGTAGAAATCAAGAACCAAACCTGTATCCCATTCATTGTAAATGGACAAAGACTGAAGCTCTACGAAGGAGGAGACATTCCAACATACTACTCAAGCCACACCCTGATTGATCCACCGATTCCTACTACTACAGGTGTATAAATTCTGACCGTCAAGCTAATGACGTTAAACAAGCGCTGCGTGGGAGGCAACCCATGGTTTCTTTTCATTTTACTTTTTTCGCATTTATTTACATTTATTTTTATTTTTATTTTATCTTGATTTGCATTGAGACTAAGATTTGAATGGTTTGTATTTTCAGGATCACTTTCCTAACTTTTACAGGATGCAAGGTTTTGATGACATGCATGTTGCCTATAGAGACAATGCTCAGAGGGAGCGCTACATTGCTTTGTATCAGCGCCCTATGGCACCCACACGTTACCCTGGTCAACACTGTATGGAGGCACTGGGTATCGAGCCTAGTATCCAATTCTTTAGTCACCAGCTCCACTGGGATGAATTTGCTGATGACTTGAGCAACACATATAGGAACCTGACTTTGGAGTTCCTGAGTTCATTCGACTATGACCCATATTCTGGACCAGATGGGTTTGCTGCTTTCAGGCTCTTTGGAGTTGAGTACTCCTTCAGCCAGAAAGAGTTCGGCGACTTATTAGGTTTCCAGACTACTCCTGATGCTATCCCGGAGACACCTTTAGGATATTTCCTGGGTAAGGAAGTCAAGAAGTTTTGGAGTGATATATCAGGTGGCGGAAGCCAGGATCCATCTACACAGTTATCTTATGTCATACATAACCCAACCTTCAGATATTTTCAGATGATATTAGCACATTCCTTCATGGGAAGACCGGGTGCAGAGACACTACTGAGTGAAGAGGAGATCTTCCTATTATTTTGCGCATCGCAGTCTCGCCCAGTAGCATGTGGGAACTTTTTATTGAATAATCTCAGCGGTATCTCTAGATCCACCGAAGGAGTCATCCATGTTAGTGGAATCATCACACAGATTACTGTCGCTTTAGGTCTGTCTCGCAAGCTGTTGCATCTTCGGACCTACTGTGGATACACTACCATGGACATCGATTTCTGTTTGACCAGAGGATTGATGAGGAGAGCCTCTTTCCACCCATGTCAGTTCCGATTGCTAGTCGACAGTGAGGTTATACATTACTTCACATTTCCAGACCCTATGATGACCAGTGTGCATGATCCAGCGAATTGGAGTTATGCTCTAGAGGGCCAGGGTGAGACCGTCGAGGCACCGAGATCACCACCCGCTGCTGAATACACGCCTATACCACCATCTCCTAGAATCACTGTTTTCTCTAATAATCATTCATTGTAGACACCCGACATACTCGCCCAGATTGCTGAGTGCCGTAGAGAGATTGCAGAGCTTAGACAGGAAGTGGCGGACCTAACTTTACAGATGGGAGTGTCTGATCTCACCCATGCTACTGAAGTTGGTTGTCTATATCAGGAGATCGCAGAGCTCAGGCAGGAGATAGCCGTGCTCCATGGATCCACTCAGGCAGACGACACCCCTAATACCTGATCTCACCATTTCATGTTATTTCTCTTTTATCTATTTATCGTATTTTCATTACTCATTATTATCGCATTTGAATATTATAAAGACTACTACTATACATTAGTATTTCTATTTTTATCTATATATGTTTTATATTTATTTGCATTTTAATTTTTCAGTTATTTATTTATTTATATTTAATTTCTGTTTTTGTTTTTGTTTCAGTTTCATTTTTTATTTTTGTTTTTACTTTTATAAAATTATGCAAGTCAAATAAACTAGGAGAATCACAAGACAAATGCTATCCAAACCCCTCAAAGCCAAAAGACAAGCGAAGCCCAAACCAAAGGATCAGAATCTGGCCCAGCCAGATTTTGCCTTGTAGCGCCCGCCATAGGACCTGTGGCGCCCGCCACACGTCTGTAAATGGTCGGGGCAGACCCCTTTTCTTTACCATTTTTGCAACTTACAACCTCCAAAACCCATTTTTTTTACCTTGGAAAAAAGTCCTTGAACCCCCAAAAGGCTCATACTTTCCTAACCATCATACCACACATATCATTGTTCCACTTTCCGTTTTTGATTTCATCCGCCGGATTTTGTAAAAATCCAACCTTTTCACCAACCACTTTATCTTCTTCATCCACATTTCAAGAGCATTCAAATGGAGTTCAACGGATTCATTCTTCGAGGAGGGAAACCAGGGGAGAGACAAAGAAAAATCATTGAACGGTTGCAAAATCGGGAAATTCTCCCGACAAGGTATGTTGACGAAAATTGTCTCTATACTTTAGGTATCTACCATAGCGTTTTTCATTTATTAGACATCTTAGGTTTGCATAGTTTCTTTATCAACAAAGAACCCACCTATGAGCGGCTGACAATCGAATTTTTAAGTTCCTTAATTTATATTGTCAGCCCTAACACTTCTAGCACAGTCGGTACTGTCCAACTTAGAATGTTTGCTGTTGAATACCAATTCAGTACCAATGAACTAGCCAGTTTGTTAGGGATCCCTCATGGGGAAGGTGTTATTTGTGAGGCCCCTTTGGATTCCGAATGGTCTGTTGAGGTATTTTCCATCTGGGAGCGTTTATCAAACACTTCCATTAACTCTTTTGAAGGAGTTCTTGCCTCAACTATCCATAACCCGACCATCAGAGTTTTTAGATATCTGTTGGCATGCACTATTTTTGGCCGGGAGAATCCAAATAAGGTTAACGCTAGAGAGCTTCTATATTTGCAAGGATGCCTCACAAATAGGAGAATTAATTCGGTTCCGTTTATGCTCGCCCACATGATTTTAACTCTGGATAAGGCGGGACCGATTTCTTTTGGTGGATTGATTGCGTCTATTGCTCGGGCACTTAACCTGAACAATGAGATGGCTACCCTTGACCCCTTACCTCCTCGCACAATTAACTTAAAATTTCTGAGAGACATGAACTTGTGTCGCTCAAGGAGAGAAGGAGGTTATACACTTATGATTCATGGTGTAGCCATCCCATCTGTTATTCTACCTTGCGCTAGACGTACAGATATACGTGATGAGAGGAATTGGACCTACGATTTAGATGCTCCACCTGTTTTGGGTCCTCTTCCTCCTAACATTCCTGATGAGGCGGGACCAGACACTGATGATGAATATGATCGGAGAGAGAGATCTCTCGTACCCCATGTGTCCCCCCATCATCCTTCACCACCGCACACCACACCATCTTCTTCTTCTGCAGGTACCACTCCTGGCTTCTATATTACAGAGGAGATGTAGCGTGACCACCTGGCTAGAGAGCAAAGGCGTGACGACCTACTCTCTACCCTCCAGCAACAAATGACGGATAATATGAACTTCATGCAACAATCACAGCGGAGGACAGACAGGTCCTACGACACTGCTCTACAGTCCCTGCAAGTGATTACAAATACGCAAGCCCGTCAACAACAATACCACCAGAGACACATGGCACTAATTGAAGCCTCCCAAGGTTCCATTATAGGTAACCTTCAAGAGGTGAGGACCGCTCAGAATGCCCTGCAGGCGAGGATGGATCAGAGAGACCGTCGTCGTACCCGATCCCGTCGTCCACCTCAGGATGGCGAGGGCACTAGTGGTCAGCAATAGGTTGCCAGGTAACTCTTCCTTATCCTATTTCGAAACATTAGGGACAATGTTCGATTTAAGTGTGGGAGGAGACTCTATCGTCTTTTCTTTATTGTTTTTCTCGCTTTTCCTTTATCGTTTTTATTTGCTATTTTTAGATTGTTTAATTTCCCATTTAGTTGTTTATTTTGTCTTTTTAGTATAATGCATGAGTCTGACGAGTCACCAAATATAGTAGATCCTTAGTACAATCCTACCTCCCCATACCTTTAGCCCCACCAAAATTTTTTTGCAAAAGAAAATAGTGTTATTTCGAAAGTTTTCAGGTTTTAAGGACATGTTTTGAGTAAGGATGCGGTGACTTGGGAGAACTTTGCGAAACATCAGTATCTGTTTTAGCACCATAAGCTTCGTAAATATAGGAATCATTCCCGAAACCCCATATACCATGGCCTTAATCATCATTTCCGTATAAGTCCTTAGTAGTTTATCTCAGCAGTCAGCTCCGGCCTACCCATCCTCTACGTAGGGGACCGATGCAAATAAGTGAATGATCCAGAAAAAAATAAAAAAATAAAAGAAAGCAAAAAGGCAACTCTAGTATAGGTGACCCTCACAAAGTCATTTAAACCAAAGAATTGTAAAAAATTGCTACAAAATGAAAAAAAGAAAAAGAAAAAGAAAAGAAGTACCCACTGCTAGTTGGTTCAGAAGTATCTGGCACTGAACTCGGTAGGGCGGATTACGATCTGATCCCCCACAACTACAGTTGGGTCCAATAAAAGGGTTTACACATGTATATGTGCCAGAAACCTCAAGCTCTGATCATAATCACTAACATGCCACTCTACTATGAAGCATGTACGAATAACGGGCTTAATGTGATTGCGCCTGAATGAAAAGGACACAAAAGAGATGAAGAGGCAGGCCTAGGTATTGTGGGATAATATGGGTTGGTTAATATAGGAATGAAGTTTATGTCAGTATTTGCGGATTAGTGTCATCATGATACCCTTAGTTCACTCAGTTAGTACCTACCACTGCATCCCGACTTGAACTTGGAAGTTTTACCTGAAGCACTCGTTTACACAAATCTTCTTTTATGAGCTTTTCAATGTTTTGCTTGAGGACAAGCAAAGGTTTAAGTGTGGGAGAGTTTGATCACACTGAAATTTACGTATTTTCGACTCCGATTTCACATGCATTCTAGTTGTTTTATTATCATTTTATTGTGTTATTGCTATGTTTTCCTTTGTTTTCAGGTTTTTACTTTAATCGGAGCCCCGATCGAGAAACGGAGCGAAAAAGAGCCAAAAACCCTAAAATTCAGCTTTTTGCTCTTATGGCCTACCCAATGGCGGGCGCCACAGACCAAGCCATGACGTGTCAAATTCAACTTCCATAAACTCCCACGTTTTCCCACTACTTCCACTAAGGCGCCCCATATTGTGCTCGTGGTGGGCGCCACAAGAGGAAAACAGTTTCCCTCCATTTTCAAGTTGAAGGGCATCGAAGTCATTTCCATCTTTTTACTTGCTTATAAATAGAAACTCGAATTCACTTTTACAATCATCCAAACTTAGAACAGAGGCAAACGCAGAAGCAAATTTGTTTCACTTAGGCATATATTCAGTATTTTATAGTGGTAATCTCTTCGCATTGTAGTGTTACCACAATTGTGTAATCAAGTCTGTGATAGAGTCTGTAATCGAGTTTGGAGCACTTTTGAAGGAAGTTAATCCTGCCGCCATTTTCTTTTCCGCATTGCAATTTACTCAGCCCTCCGATTGGAGTAGGTTTTTATTACTCGCCTTTACTTTATTTAGTTCCCGCACTCGCCTTTACTTTATTTATTTTCCGCACTCGCTTTTACTTTGTTTATTTCCCGCACTCGCTTTTACTTTATTTATTTCTCACACTCGATTTACTTTATTTATTTCTCGCACTCGCTTTAAATTATTTACTTTCCGCACTCGCACTACTTTTATTTACTTTCCGCACTCGCACTACTTTTATTTATTTTAATGCACTTTTACTTTACCATGTCTAGCTAAATTTATAAGGTTAGAATGTAAGGATCGTAATTGAACCAGTAATCCGTACAATTGTTTGTAGAAACACTTAAGGGCTATTTTAACTTTCAACTTAAGTTTTCCCGCACTTCAATTTCGTTGGGTAAGATCGAAAGCCGTCCAACGTCTTTTTAAACTTAATTGTTTTTAACTATTTCAAAAACAGCGAAAGCGCTTTGTCTAGTTCATTAGGAGTTTTTAACATTAAGAAGAAAAGAGATTCTAAAACTATTTTCGGACGCGTTTATAAGTTTAGAGTCTGGTTCGTGAGAACCTCTTTTGGTTAAGAAATCCAGGTTATAATACTTTTCAACTTATTCAAGATACTATATTTCTTAAAAATAGGTTTACTACTCTAATGCAATACGCGCCTTTTTATAAGTGACAATAAGAGGGTTTGATTAGGGAGTACAACTCGGTTCTGAATACGCGAAAGCGACAGTTCCTGTTAAATTAGTTCTTTTCAAAGTAGGAAACATTGCCCATAAGTAATTCTATTAGCAAGTACTTGGATTATTAATTGATTACGTGAATTACATTCGACCCTGTCTTTATTAATTATATTCTATTTCAATACTTTACTTTTCATTGCACACTACAAAAACACCTATTTTGACTGCCTTTGCTAAACACCATAACAACAGATAACGATAGATTGCCACTTGGTCTCTGTGGATTCGATAATCTTTTATATTACTCTGACGCGTTCGTATACTTGCGAAAAGCACGCATCAGGGAGAAAGTAGGGTTTACAACTACCGGTTACTGGGTAGAATACCACAAAGAGAAGGAAACCCATCATCGGTTAGGATGAACATATCAAGGATTAACTCTCTGGGGAACAAAATAGGGATTACAACTACCTTTTTACTGGGTATAACACCAAGGATGAGAATATATGTCATCGGTTAGGATGAACATATCAAGGATAGACTTAGGCAGGGGAAAGAAAGATATTTGTCACCGGTTAGGATGAACCTATCAAGGATATACATCCTGGGAAATCAGAAACAAATGAATCCACTGGGAACAAGAAGTAACAAACTGCCAGCTAAGATGAATATTACCAGTTACTGGGTAACAAACTCTTAGAGGACTCAAAGCATCTATCTAGGTAAGAGCTAGAAAGAAACAGTTAATTAAGACTCAACATAATGAGGACATAACTCAAGGGGAGTGATTCCATCCAGATAAACAACTGGGGAGGAAACTGGAGTAGTAATCATCCACGAGGAAACAACTTAGTGGGGAAGAGGAGATAGGTTAAAGTCTTTCTGCCTAAGGGGCTGACGCTCTACAATTGAGGGAGGACAGACACTGAGGTTTGTATGGGGATAAAGTACCGCCATAACAGAGAATGAGAATCTCAAATCACCAAGTTATCGGATATGATGATGCAAATATGCAATTATGAAATTATATGAATGTATATGTATATGTATATTTATGATGATTATGCTGACAAAACAATCACAAAGGATATAAAGGTGTCGCAAAGAATTTGAATCATCAGTACAATCCTTGGTCAATCCGCAAAAAAGGCAGACAACTGCTGGAGAACAGAGAGATCAACAACCCAAATGCTCAAGTCCATCCGAGGGAAGAGGAGACCTGCTGAGTGGAGGAAACATTATCGAGTTTGTAGGGAATTTTAGGTCAACACCATATCAAATGGGAGATAACCATACAGAAGATAAACACAAAATAACTACTCAAAAACCAGGAGGAAACTCTGACTGGGAGCAAGTCGGATGGCGACTAGTAAGGAAACCAACGCGGTCCACTGGGGAAGAACATCTTACTCTGCTGAGGATCAACCCTGCTGAGGAAACACAAACTCCATTGGGGAACACAGAATACTCTGTCGGGGAAATAACACGCCATAAGGCACTGAACAAACCAAATCAGCTGGGGAAAGAATCGGAACTCTTCTAGGGAACAAACACTCCGTAGGGGAACCGGATCAACAAAAGCAACTAGGGATACCCGAAGGGTTAACTGCTTGGGGAACCTATGATGTTTCGCATTTAAGGACTTGCTGCTCTTTGAAGTGTTGTCGATACTTCCTTTTAATTGCTTTGAAAAATTCTTGTTTTTATATGTTTTAAGAAAAATGATTTTGATTAAAAAATTTAAATTTCCAAAATGATCATAATAAAATTTAAACTATTGGCTGAAGTAAATAAGAGTAGAAACAATTGGATAAAAGCTCAACTTTATTTAATGGGATGGCAGTCTGTAAATGACAAGACTCCATAGATTTTTACAAAGTTGAAAATGGTAATTTACATGGAAAAGGGTTACATTGAATACAAATAATCCTTAATCCTTCTACCAACTCTTGATATCCACTGTGCTCTTGACCGCTATTGGGATGATGAATCGACATCCACCCTTGTGCTCAATAAAGTCTTTTCAAAATTGGGCGATCAGCAGACTGCAGTTACTTGCCATAATCCATAATTTTTGCATAAGTTTCCCCAAGGTGGGGTACCTAACTTATCGGGAAATTCTTTCTGTCTTTTATGTCTCTAATTTTTTCCTGGATCACCCTTTTGGGTTTTCAAATCCACCGAGACGCTCTTTTTTGCCTAAGCCGCCCTTTCGGGTTTTCAACTTAGCGAGTTGTTCGTTTTCTTTTTTAGGAGAAGTATTTCTTGACTGCATCTGCATTCACCGGACGAGTGAACTCTTCACCATCCATAGTTGTAAGCATCAAAGCACCGCCTGAAAAGGCTCTCTTAACAACATATTGGCCTTCATAATTAGGAAACTGTTTTCCCCTAGAATCTGGTTTGAACTACAATATCTTCTTGAGCACAAGGTCACCTTCTCTGAATACCCGAGGTGTAACCTTCTTATCAAAAGCTTTCTTCATTCTCTGCTGATATAACTGACCATGACACATGGCAGTTAATCTCTTCTCTTCAATTAAATTCAGCTGATCAAACCTGGTCTGACACCATTCAGCCTCAGTCAACTTGGCTTCCATGAGCACACGCAATGAAGGAATCTCAACCTCTACGGGGAGCACTGCTTTCATACCATATACAAGAGAGAAAAGGGTTGCCCCTGTTGAAGTGCAGACGAATGTTTGATACCAATGCAAAGTAAACGGTAGCATCTCATGCCAATCCTTATATGTGACAACCATCTTCTGAATAATCTTCTTGATGTTCTTATTCGCAGCTTCAACAGCCTCATGACTGAGGCTGTTGAAGCTGCAAACAAGAACATCAAAAAAATTATTCAGAAGATGGTTATAACATATAAGGATTGGCATAAGATGCTCCCATTCACTTTGCACGGGTATCGTACATCCATCCGCACTTCAACAAGGGCAACCCCTCTCTCACTTGTTTATGGCATGGAAGTTGTGCTCCCCGTAGAGGTCGAGATCCCATCATTGCGTGTGCTAATGGAAGCCTAATTGGCTGAGGCTGAGTGGTGTCAGACTAGGTTTGATCAGCTGAATTTGATTGAAGAGAAAAGGTTGACTGCCATGTGTCATGGTCAGTTATACCAGCAGAGAATGAAGAAAGCTTTTGATAAGAACGTCAGACCTCGTGTTTTCAAAGAAGGTGACCTTGTGCTCAAGAAGATTCTATCTTTCAAACCAGATTCTAGGGGAAAATGGACTCCTAATTATGAAGGCCCATACGTTGTCAAGAGAGCCTTTTTAGGCGGCGCTTTGATTCTTGCAACCATGGATGGTGAAGAGTTCATGCGTCCTGTGAACGTGGATGCAGTCAAGAAATACTTTGCATAAAGAGAAAGGAACAACTCTCTAAAATGAAAACCGAAAGGGCGACTTAGGAAAAATGAGCGTCTCGGTGGATTGAAAACCTGAAAGGGCGATCCAGGCAAAAACAGATAGATTTATCCTGATAAATTGAGCTCCCCACCTTGGGGAAATTTATGCAAAAATTGGGATTATGGCAAGTAACTGCATCCTGCTGATCTTCAGATTTGAAGACGTTCTTGAGCACAACGGTCAGTTTTGATTCATCGTCCCAGTAGAGAGGCCAAAAGCACACTGGATATCAAGAATTGGTAGAAGGATTAGTGATTATTGTATTCAATGTAAGCCTTTTTCCATGTAAATTACCATTTTCAACTTTGTAAAGATCTATGGAGTCTTGTCTTTTACAGACTTCCATTATACTAAATAAAGTTGTATTTTTATCCAATTGTTTCTACTCTTGTTTAATTCAGCCAAATAGTTTTAAATTTTATTATGATCATTTTGAAAATCAAAATTTTAATCAAAGTCATATTTTCTTAAACATATAAAAGCATTAATTTTAAGCAATCGATTTCATTTAAAAGGAATATCAGCAGTGTTTGGAAAGCAGTAAGCCCTAAGTGTGGAGCATTATTGGTTCTCCCCAAGCAGTAGGCGAGATTTCTCTTTCATCCTCGGTAGCATTGTTCAGCACCCGGTATTTGTTGATTTCTATAGGCGGTTAATTATCCGTTGTCCCCAACTAAGTTGGTGTTTATTCCTCGACCAGGTTTATATTTGTTCTCCAGCAGAGTGCAGACATTTTATTGCAGCAGTTTGCATGATTCTGGCAGAACTTTGGTTTCCTCACCAGTTGTCACCAGATTCCCTCCCAGTCAGAGTTTCCCCCTGGTTTCTGAGCATCTATTTGCATTTGTTCCCCTATAGGGTTGTCTCCCATTTGTATGGTGTTGACCTATAATTCCCCGCAGAGTTGGTAGCAGTTTCCTCAACAAATCTCCTCTTTTCTTCCCCAGCTAGGAGTGAGCCTTTGGGATGTTGATCTCTCTTCTCCAGCAGTTGTTTCCCTCTTTTGTGGATTGGCCGAGAATTGTATCGATGATTTAAATCTGCGACATCCTTGTATCCTCTGAGATCATTTTGTCAATATAATCATCATATACACACACACACACACACACACACACACACATATATATATATATATATATATATATATATTATATATATATATATATATATATATATATATATACACACACATATACACTCATACAATTTCATTATTGCATCATTGCACCTGTTGACTCATTCTTGTGATTCTTATTCTCTATTATGGTGGTACTTTATCCCCATACAGGTTTGGTGAGTCTGTCCTGTTTTCAATTGTAGAGTGTCAGCCCCATAAGCAGAAAGACTTTAACCTTTCTCCTTTCCCCACTGAGTTATTTCTTCGTGGATGATTGTTATTTCAGCTTCCTCCCTAGGTTATTATCTGGAAGGAACCACTCCCCTTGAGTTATATCCTCATCGGGTTGAGTCTTGATTGACCGTTTCTTTCTAGATCTTACCTAGATAGATGCTTTTGGTCCCGTGAGAGTTTATTATCCAGTAACTGGTAATATTCTTCTTAGTTTGAAGTCTGTTACTTCTTGTCCACTACCCGACAAAAGTAACCTTTCTCTCCCCAGGGGATTCGTTTTCACGTTTCCCCAGGAAGTATATCCTTGATATGTTCATCCTAACTAGTGACGGATATCTCTTTCCCCTGCTTTGAGTTTATCTATGATATGTTCATCCTAACCGATGACGGATATTATCATCTTTGGTATTCTACCCAGCAAAAAGGTAGTTGTAATCCCTATTTTGTTTCCTAAAGAGTTAATCCTTAAATGTTCATCCTAACTGGTGATGGGTTTCCTTCTCTTTGCGGTCTTCTGCCCAGTAACCAGTAGTTGTAAATCCTTCTCTTATTCCCTTGCAGAGTTTATCCTTGATATGTTCACTTTAACTGGTGACGGATATACTCTTTGCGGTCTTCTATCCAGTAACTGATAAATGTAATCCCTATTCTTCCTCTCGGAGTCTATCCTTGATATGTTCAGCCTAACTGGTGACGGGTATTCTCTTTGATGTATTCTATCCAGCATTCGATAGATATAATTCCTACTTTTTGTTCAGGTGCTTTATCCATGATATGTTCATCTTAACCGATGACGGGTATCCTCCTTAACATCCCCAGGCAAGTCTATCCTTGATATGTTCATCTTAACCGATGATGGATTTTCTTTCCTTTGAGTCTATCCTTGATATGTTCAGTTTAACCAGTGACGGATATTCTCTCGTTTTGGTCTTCTTCCCAGTAACAGGTAGTTGCAAATCCTATTTTCAGCTTTCCCCAGCAAGTTTATTCTTACCCAGTAACCGGTAATGAATTCACCTATCGGCGGTCCTCAGTGAGTCATCCTTGATATGTTTACCCTAACTTGTAACTAATGTCCTCTCTGTCAGATTTTTATTATCTCTTTACCCAGTAACAGGTAGTGGATAATATATTTCTGCTCCCCCTGTGTTGAAGTTTATTTCTTCCCTATTTGAGTTGAGTGCGTATTTCCTTAGTGAAATCGTTTTTCCTGCATGGTTCGAGTATTTCAGTTTTTTTTCTGATCTACTTGCTTCCCCTGCAGACGTTCCTTTGTTTCCCCGGCTGAGTCTTTCCATTTTTCATGGAATTCCTCTAGTCCCTCGGCAGTTTTCAAGTCATAGTCTGGCCTATGCATAACCCTTTATCCCCCATAGTCTCTGTCTACCCATTGAGTTTTCCTTACGGAATGCAGTACACTCCTGCGGACTTTCGGTCTCTTTGACTTCTTTTCCTTTCTGGAAATATTTCCCCACAAAGAGTTTATTTTAGCATTCATATCATATGCATCATGAGGTCTCTTAGGGACCAAAATTTGTTTCTATATGTTGTTATTTAAGCCCATTCTACTGAGTCAATACGAAGATTTTAACCTTCTCATCCAAAATTAGAATGTCCTTAAATAGGAGCAGCTGTAAGACCCCAATTTTGACCCTATGATCACTCATGCTATTCACATCATATGCACTAGCATTGGGATCACACCTTGGCATCCTTCTCACCCTTCATTCATTTGGTTTGTTTTGGGAGAGATCACCAAGCACTATGTGATTGTATCATACTTGTTATTTTATCATTTACTAACCAAAATACCAAAAATATGTCTTTGCATTTGTCTAACTCTTTTGTAGGTGAGGCACTTGATCACCATTGATCTATCAAGTTCACACCTAGGGTTTAAGACCCTCATTGCTAAGATCTCAACCAAGGAATGATCCAAAATGGATCTAGGCATCACATATGAGTCCCCATGATCTTTACATGTCATTTCGATCTAGAATTCTTCAAGAGTTTGGAATTGGTTTGCCTTGGAAACCCGAGTTCATCTGGGTATCTTATGTGACTTCTTCACCAAGCTTATTCACCAATTGATCAAATACTTCAATGGACACTTCAAATTTCATCATATTATACATATATGATCTCCCATGGGTATCAAAAGTCAAGAGAATTGCAAGCTAGCAAGGTGGTTAATGGTGGTTGACCAGAGAAAGTCAACTCGTCAAAACTGGGTTACCCTAGACCTTATCTCCTACACTTTTCCTCATATGAAAATGATTCCAAGAGAAAAGTTACTCTAAATGGAATTCTAAACAACTTTCGTGTTTAGGTCTAGATCTAGTTTTGCTTGGAAAGTAAATTTAAATGTTGAAAGATTACAGGTCATTTTGACTAAACCCTAATTTGAAAGTCAACTTCCCAAGGCCATAACTTGCTCAAGTTTTATGATTGGAAATATTTCCAAGTTGCACAATCAAATTCAAGGTGTATAATTCAACTTTGATGTTTTAAGTAAGAGCTAATTCAACTTTTATGAGCATGTGATGTGAGGATACATTATAGGTCCTTTTGGACCAATATCATTGAATAAGTGATTTTCCTCAACTTCAAAAATGCATAACTCATTCATCCCAAATCCACATGAGGTCAAATTTGTGACCATTTTGAAGTTTTTTGAAAGATCTACAACTTTGATGAAGACACATTTCTCATTTTAAGCTCACATAAAAAGTTAGCCAAGGTGGAATAATTAAACATATGGCTTGACACTTAGAAAAAATTTTAACATGTTGAAATTTCCAAACTTCCACCTCACAATTCACCATGATACAAGCTCCAAATGGGAAAGTGTTCAACATAAGAGTTGTTCCTCTTGATCTAGCCTTTCCAAATAGTCCAAATTCATTCATTTTTGACAAGGTTTGAGGGGTATGTGCATGGTCTGAACATGACTATATCAATTGGCAATGATCAATCTTCAAACATCAATACACTCTTGCCTTGCATTACAATCCATATTCATACTCAATTACACTTGCATATGGACTAAATTGAGTAGCTTCATGGGCCTGTATAGGCCCATGCAAGAATGCACTTCACTTTGCCAAATTTGGAAATATTTTGAAAGGTGCAAATAACACTTGCTTAAGCTATAAATAAGAGGCCCTTGGCATCAGAAATGAGACCCTTACGTGCCAGCTTTACCTCCCACACTTGAAACCCTCACATTTGAAAGGCAAACCTGAGAAATATCATATGAAATTTGAGTTTGAATCTCACTATTTGGAGATTCAAAAACTCCAAGATCCAAAGCCTTGTACCAATCCTAAGCTACTTTCCAGATTTTTCTTCTCTTCGATTTTCTCTCAATTCTCATCAATTCTCTTGGATCTTTGGTTGTCTGAAGTCCTACCAATGTAGGAAAGAAGATTGAGTTTCTTTTAGGCCAAATTGAAACAACTCAGTTCATACACCTCAAAATTCAACTCCATGTATCTCTCAATATACTTGGAGTTAGGTTGAATTGAGGTCAGATTCGTGATCAGTGCCATTTTCTCTTTAAGATCATGTCCTTATTTTTCATTTTTGTGATGGTGATGAGAGAACCAATCCGACCAAGGTCATCGGAGAAGATGAATTAATTGTGTAGAGCCTTGGTGTTTCTGAATTTTTATTTTCAATTAACTTTGTGAGTTTGACTTGTGTTGTTGGGCCTTGGTCAAGGTTAATTTGACTTTTCTAGGTTAAGATTATTGGATTTAGGGGATTGATGGAAAGTAGATTACATCTCCCAAAATGAATGAATGGTCTTAATTTGATAAAAGTCCTTCTTTGACCAATTTGTGTTTGATCAATTCCCTCTCCCTTTTCATCTTATTCCCCTTCTTTATCCATTCATGTTATGGACCTATGATATCTCTATATCCTAAGGCTAGTTGATTGCAAAATCAACATAAGTATGGATGAGATTAGGTCCCCCATTTTGCATATTCTTTTTGTGTGTGGTATGTTTCATGAGCATAGTCCATTATACTATGTCTCTAACATGCATTAACACCAAAATTCTATTGCCCGACCTCAAATAGTTGTGACTTCTACATAAGTCCAATTACGATTGCTTAACATAGCACTAAATAGTGACACAAAAGGCATAGCATTCTAGTTACTGATATTGTAAGTCTCCCCTCTTTCATGGTATTGTGTGGAAACTTGGCCTTTTTTCCTTCCTTTGGAAGATGTCTTGGTTCAAGGATCCATGCTTGTGATAAGTGGGTTGAGTGTTCTCCAAAGAATGACTTAAACAAAAGAAAAGCAAAAGCAATACTAACTTCTAATCAATTAACAACTAACATCTAATTTCAAGTCATTTACTTTTAATGTACTTTAATTTTTAAGCTTTATTCATTTTCCATTATTCATACCATTCAAGTTGTTTACTTTTATGTCATTTTC
This sequence comes from Lathyrus oleraceus, assembly GCF_024323335.1. Lineage (NCBI taxonomy): Eukaryota > Viridiplantae > Streptophyta > Magnoliopsida > Fabales > Fabaceae > Lathyrus > Lathyrus oleraceus. The sequence goes on along the minus strand of NC_066580.1, from coordinate 334,458,539 downwards.
ACTTTGTCCACATGGACCATATTTTTTGATACATTGTGTTTGTATATACTTGTTTGATTGTGTGGTGTTGTGACCTTAATGTACATAATAAGAACAAAAACTCTAAAAAATATGTTGAGTGGACTGTTGGTTTGATCTGAGACTATTGGACTTAGAATTTAGGCAACACTCCCTATGCAAAGGACTTGGCCAATGCCAACTTTCATGAAACCAAGTGCTTGTGAAGTGAACTTTCATCTGATGCCAAATTAAAGATCCATTTGACTTCATCTGCAACATGATCATTATGAAGCTGTTATTTTGGACCTATGACTTATGCCATCTTTGAAGTCATATACACATGGGAAAATTTTGAAGAAGATCATGAAGTTGCTAAGCTTGGATGTGGCTATCTTTATTTGATGCCTTGCTCTTCAACTTGCTATTTGTGTATTGATTATTGCTTGATTCTAAAGTCCAAGGGAAGTTTGAGCTTTTATATGACATTCTTGTCTATTGGATTGTAGCCCATTGTGCATAATAAGAACAAAAACTCTAAAAAATATGTTGAGTGGACTGTTGGTTTGATATGAGACTATTGGACTTAGAATTTAGGCAACACTCCCTATGCAAAGGACTTGGCCATTGCCAACTCTCATGAAACCAAGTGCTTGTGATGTGAACTTTCATCTGATGCAAAATTGAAGATCTATTTGAGTTCATCTACAACATGATCATTATGAAGATGTTATTTTGGACCTATGACTTATGCCATCTTTGAAGTCATATGACACATGGGAAAATTTTCAAGAAGATCGTGGAGTTGCTAAGCTTGGATGTGCTATATTTATTTGATGCCTTGCTCATCAACTTGCTATTTGTGTATTTATTATTGTTTGATTCTAAAGTCCAAGGGAAACTAGAGCTTCTATATGACACTCTTGTCTATTGGATTACAGCCCATTGGTCAGATCTTTTCAACTCTTAACTTTTAAATTTGTACTTAGGATTAGTCTCTTCATATCCTCCCTGTAGGACCCCAATTTTGTCCCTAAGATCCCTCATGGCATCATATCATTGCATTTCATAGCCTCAAGGATCTTTGAGCATCTTGCCTTCCTTTCCCCTGGGTGGGATCTCCTTTTGAGTGGTTGAGATCACCAGGCATTGCTTGCATTGTATATCTTTGTTTTTCTTGTTTAATCACTAACCAAAAGCACCAAAAATATGTCATCTAACATTTGTTTTGCAGTCTTAGCAACCACAGGTCAAGCAATTCAAGGAATTCCATTATGCATTGAATTGAGGTTTTCTCTTGAGATGAGGACCACATAATCATTATATTGAGCTTACATGAGTTAGGGTTTCATTTTGAAGCAAATTTACCAGGTGGTTGAGGTCCAAATTCATCAGAACATATTCAGGTCATCTGAGGACCAAATTATCAACTGTGTAGTCAATTGAAGGCTTTGAGGTGTGGGAAATGATTTGAGACATCCCATTCATGTTCAAACAAGGCCTATTCATCATGTCAAACATCTATCTTGAAGATTTTGAAGCCATGGCAAAAGTTTCCCAAAATGGAAAGTGACCTGTAATTTCAAGTTTCCAAAAATGGCAAGTTTTTGGTTCACATTCAACTTAATTTTCCAACATCAAAGAAGCTTCAAATGGATTTTTGGTCAACATGAAAGTTGAAGATCTTTTTCTCCTATTTTCAAAAAGTTCAATATCATGTTCATATGATGAATGGTTGAGAAGTTATGAACAAATAATTGCAAAGTATGCTTGGAAGTTCAAAGTGCCATAACTTTTGATCCAAAACTCCAAATTGAACCACTCTTTTTGCAAAATGCTTGTCATGACCAAGAGATTACAAATCAATCATTGCCTTGTATGAAAAAAGATCACATGACCATTTGTCCATTCAAGTGCATTTTGGAGGGAAAATTGGTAATTCAAATTTGGTGAATCACATGAGCCAAATACCAATCCTATCATGTTTATGAGCTGATTTTAAGTGATTTTGCACCTTGCATGGCACTGTTCACGTGCACATTGCTCATGCCACCTCACATTTTCCAAATTGGTCATACACCTCATTTCTTCTTAATTTTAATTAGCCAAGGCAAATTGGGATTAGCATGGTGATTAACACATGATATAAAAGCCTAATCATAACTGAATTGGCTCAGAAAGAAAACAAATTCTAGATCTAGAATTCCATTTTCCCTCCATTTTTCCTCTCACTTCAAACTTGAAATTTCTTCACATAACTCATCAATATTCTTGCATAATCGTGTTTAGCATGTATCATTGATGAGGAATCAAGGCTTGGATTGAAGAATTTGGTGCAGATTCGAGCTCCACAAGTGCAAGTTCATGAAGATGGTTCTCTGAAATTAAGCAAGATCCAAACCATTTCAAGTGTTAATTTGTGCATAAAACTTCATATCAAGGTAGGAGGAGAATATCTGGAAGTGCTGGAGCCTTGAACACGTGGATTTGAACACTGCACATCAAGTAAGCTTGAAATTCGATCCTCATTATTTGCCTTTCCATGTACATAAACTGATAGATCTCTTGATGCTGATGATGTTGATGGTTTTAGAATTCGAAATGGTTAAGAATTGAGCTAGATATGTTGACTGGAATTTTTGATGTTCAAAATGTTTCTCTTCGATCTGCTTTTGTTAGGAAGTATTAATTTTAATTGAGCATGGATTTGGAATGTATGTTGTGTGAGCTTTCGAATGGTACCATTTTCACGCATTTCTGGAAAATTTTAGTGAACCGTCGCCGGAAAACCATCGGAGAAGACGACCGGAATCACTATTCTGGCCGTCTGGTTCAGCGCTTAGGGTTTCAAATAGTGCGCGCTTGCAACCTTCAGGTCTTCAGTTCGAACCCTGGCGCAAACATTTTGAAATTCCACTTGTGATTTCCCTGGCCAATCCAAACGCAGCGTTTTGAGTTAAAACGCGCCTGTAACATTGAGCTCCTTGGTTCGATTCTCAGCGCATGCATTTTTGATTTCCAATTGGTTTAATTCTTGAACGCGCTTGCAACTGTCCATGCCTTGGTTCGATTCCTGCGCTTTGCATTTTCTTTTATTTCATTTTAAGCGCTTTTGACCTGTTTGTCCTGTGTTCAATTCCTAGCTATTGCATGTTTCTATTTCATTTCCAATAACATTTTCCATATGATTTTCATTATTTCTTTTTATTTCATTCAATTTCTAAAAATCATAAAAAATAGTATACATGTCCAAATTAATCCAATTTTTTTTTCACATGTTCATTTTAATGTCTAGTTTTTTTAGCATTTATTTCCTGATTTTTGTATTGCTGGATTTTTAAATATGCTTGATTGTTTGAACATGATACCAAAATGACATGTTGTGCCAATTGATTTGTGAAATGCTTATGGTTTGTCCAATTGCCTTGAAATTTAACATGCTTATTCATAACATGTGACATGATGTTTTGGATTTTGTTTGGCATTTTTACCATTTAATACCACTGTTTTGGACACATGGACATATGTTGTAACATTTGGTGTCACATTCTTGACCTTGCTCTTGTGCATTTTCATTCATATGCCATTTGTTTGCTTCTGGACTTAATTTTTGGTATGATGCTTGTTCATAACATGTTAAGTGCACATAAAAAATTTCATGATCATTGGATTCATTTCTGTTTTAATGTGGATTTTCTATTCCTTATGTCCAATTTCGATCACATTGTTTGCCTTTGCCTTATCTTGATTATGTGATGGCTTTGCTTAATGATTTGGCTTTAGTCCTTTGGAGGCCTTCTTCTTGTTTGATTGAATGTGCTTCATGTGAAATGTTGACTTCTATTTTAGTCATTTGACTTGCCTTTGACCCTAGTCTTTGTACTAGTGGTTTGTACTCACCAATTGTGTTTGTGTTTCAGGTATTTAGCACTAATGATTGGTGTGGCCTCATCATTTGAGATGCCATTTTCTTTGATTACTAACTATTGTTGTGTTGTAGGTCCATTGATGTGATGAACTCACTTGAGTGCTTGCATTTGAGACTTACATTGTGTATAATTGTTGGATGATTCCACTGTTGTCTGTTTGGTTTTCTGAATACAATATTGACTGTTTGGCTTTTTGTACAGGTACATTAGTCGCTTTTAGCTCTTGCTTGAGCTTTGCTTTGGGGGGTGGTTGGTTTACCACTTAGGTAACCACTCTTTTTCTCCATGTAGTCTGGAAGTCCTGTCGCCTTTTTGGCAGGCATTTGGCTGAAGTCCTCCTTAAGAGGCCATGATTGTGTATGTTTATATTTGTGCTAAAGACCTCCTTGTTGAGGCATGTTACTTGTTAAGTCCTCCTAAGTGAAGAGGCAATTGATAGATAGAAGGGATTTGCAATCAATCCCCTGTTATTCAGTTGAGTCTTTCATTATGCTCGCACTACGTGCTGATGCTTTTGAATAAACACCCAAGATCTTGTATAGAGTCAGTCATGTGGAATAGGGTCCCTCATTCTGGATCCCCACGCCTTCTTCATCATAAGCTCACCCAGGCCAGGGTTAAGAGCATGAGGTCTTATCCTTATTTCCTTTCATCAGTTTCACCCTAACTCTCAATGTTAGTGGTTAAGAGCTTCAGAACACCCCTACAGTTTTGGCTTGTTTGTCGAGGTTGATATGACCCCTTGACTAAAGCCCAACTCTTGTCTGAGCCTCTTGTTTGTGTATAGAGTGTGATACTTGATTGCTTGTTTGCTTATTTGTGAATCTTTCATGTGTTTGCTTTTCATGCCTGTTTGTTTGTTTGAGGAGCTAGATGTAAGACCATTGATTGGCTATCTGTTTCCTGTTTTGTTTTGTGGAGTTAGATGTAAGACCATTGATTGGCTATCTGTTTCCTGTTTTGTTTTGTGGAGTTAGATGTAAGACCATTGATTGGCACTCCGTTTCCAGGTTTTTGTTGTTCTCTTATGGGACCTTGCTTATTGGTTTTGCTTTGTGTTGCCTAATTCCAAAGGAACTTACTTGGATCATTTCTATGATCTTGAGAAAGCAACCCTGTTTGTGGCTTTGTTCCCTTAACCCTCACCTTTTATGCTTAATTGTGATCTTTTTCATCCTTAACCCACACCAGAAAACTTTTGTGCAAACATCTGACTTGTTTTCAAAACTAGAAACCTAGGCCTTATGCCTTTGATTTTCAAACTTCATTTTCATAATACTTATTCTGAATTGATCTTTAAGTCAACTTTGACTTGTTTGTGAATACTTCTAATTGGTTAATCCAACCCACTCAATCGTCTTTTTGTAGCCCTTGTCCACTTGTTAATCAAATTTTCATGCATTAGCCATAGATCTGAATTATCTTAGTGGTTGATGTAAATCTCACCGCATCCTTAGTGATTGAATTGTAAGTCTTCCATACTTATAACAGGGTTAACCCCTCTCTAGTATGTCGAAGCTATTCTCACATGGTGGATTGGTGGCTCAGGTCGAGTTTTCTCCCTTTGATAATGAAAGACCTTAAGGCTTTTGTTTAAAATCAATCAACTCAGTTGTTTTGAAATCTTTTACCCGAACTATGGGGTTTTGATCCTTATCTTTCATGAGAAGGTACGTAGGCAATGGTATCATCCATCCAAACACAAAAATGTAAATAAGCTTATACATTCTTTCTCTCATCTCTTCAATCATGTTTGCACAAAAATATTTCATAAACAAATAACTCTTTGCAACAAGTTGTGAAAAGGGCTCCCTGGGAGTACCTAGGATGTTCTGGGTGCCTAACACCTTCCCATGACATAACCAACCCCCTTACCCAGATCTCTGTCTTTTACTAGTTTTGTTTGTAAAACTTTATAGGTTTTTGTTCGTTTTCTAACCATTCCTTTGGATAAATAGAAGTGCGGTGGCGACTCGACTTTGTATGATTTACCTTGGATCTAGTTAATATTTCCAATGGTAACGAATACACCGCTACAGAAAAGTGGCGACTCTGCTGGGGACATGTATTCCTTGGTGGGTTTTGCCAAATTTTCATACTTGTTGTATCATATTTGTTATGACATATTTTTGTGCAATTTGGGATTACTGTATTATTTGTAATGCTTGAATTGCTTGATATATTAATTGCTTGCATTGCTTGATGATCTTTGTGAGATGAGTTCTATACCCGAACTCCAGTGCACCTTAGGATAGGAGAATGGCATAGTCTCGTTGACTTGTGTGGAGTTATTCCTTAGCGAGTTGACTTACGAGTCCATTCACTTGGTAGAGGTCATGTTGGGATAATAATGTCACACAAGTCATTTGTGGTTAGACATTACTCTTTCAAATATGTGCCTTAGAAGCCAAGGACCTTAGTTTACCAAGCCCATCTTGGCCTATTTTTAGGACGTAGTGCGGAGGTCGTTCAAATGTAAGATTTGATGTGATTGTTACGCGATACTACACTCATAAGAGTCTCTCTTGAGAATATTTTTGGAATACGAGTATTCGTTCCTCGGATAATATTCGAAAGATGGGATGATGACTATGGGAACCTCTGGTAGAACATGCTCGGCAGGATTAAACCCTAGTACACTCCCTTTGGGTGGTTCTTAACCGAGACTCCATGCTCGTGACTCGCAACAAACCCGTGATTCATGGTTGATCCGTTCATACATCCTTAATATCAATGGAACTTGGGTGTCGATAAGGTGAAAACCATAATCCACCAAAATGGATGATTGATATTAAGGATGGTTGAGTCGTTCGTATATCGTTAATATCAATGGAACTTGGGTGTTGATAAGGTGAAAACCATAATCCACCAAAATGGATGATTGATATTAGGGATAATATGAGCCATCCCATGACCTTTGTCTGGTGTGCTTTGCTTGATCCTTGAGTGTGATTGTTGCATTCATGCATTCATGCATTCATCTGCATCGATATCATCAGAAAAAAGAAAATTTTCAAGGAACTTAAGGGGTTTATTTGCAAATTATTCAGATATGGAAAGACAAAAAAGGCATACAAAGAAGTACAGCTTCAGACAACCTGATCTGAAAGAGTTAAGGAATCTGACATCCTATGTACTAGATCCCTTGGATTTCAAAGCTCGTTTTGGGAAGCTTCTGCCTCTTCTGACTACTCAGGTTGATGAAGGGTTGATGGGTACTTTGGTGCAGTTCTATGATCCTCTGTATCACTGCTTCTCTTTTCCGGACTTTCAGCTGTTGCCTACCCTTGAGGAGTATGCTTATCTGGTGGGCATACCGATTTTGGATCAGGTGCCGTTTAGTGGCTTAGAGAGTATTCCTACTTCTTAAGAGATAGCAGACTTGTTGCACATAGATGAATCCTTGATTAAAGCTCATATGACTACCAAAGGTGGAATTCAAGGTCTCCCTTCTGAATTCCTCATTGCTCAAGCTACTATTTATGGGAAGGCCATGAGTGAGGAAGCCTTTGAGGCCATATTTGTGATTCTCATCTATGGATTGGTATTGTTCCCCAACATCGACAAATTTGTGGATGTGAACGCTATTAGGATCTTCTTTGCTCTTAATCCCGTTCCGACTCTGTTGGGTGATACTTATTTCTCTTTGCATCTGAGGAATGCAAAGGGTGGTGGCGCTATTGTGTGTTGTTTGCCTCTGTTGTATAAGTGGTTTATTTCTCACTTACCTCAGACGGTCGCCTTCAAGGAGAACAAGGGATGTCTACGGTGGTCTACGACACTTATGTCTCTCACTAATGATGATATCTCTTGGTATAATCGTGTATACGACGGTGTCCAGATTATCGACTCTTGTGGTGAATTCTCCAATGTACCTCTTCTTGGTACATGTGGTGGGATTAGCTACAACCCTGTGTTAGCACGTCGTCAGCTTGGGTTCCCCCTAAAGGATAAACCTAATAACATTCTGTTAGAAGGTGTGTTCTTTTAGGAGGGTAAAGATCCCCAAGGCTTGAAAGCCAGGATGGTTCGCACTTGGCGTAAGACCCATAAGAAGGGCAGGAATGAGTTGGATCCTAAGAACTGCATTGCTATGGAGTCGTATACTGCTTGGGTAAGGAAGAGAGCATCTAAGTATCTCATGCCTTACGACTATCCGAGACCTACAGCTTTTGTTGTGGCTGGGCCTTCAACCCTCCCTAACCAAGGAGTAGAGGAGTTGAGAGACGAAGACTTTTCACGTGCCTGGATCCGTGAAAGAGAAGAGTTGCTTCAACAGATTAAGGAGAAGGATCCTTTGATCGAGTTCCTCGAGCATCAGGTCATTGATGATCCTGACGATGCATGGACTTCTCTACTTCCTCAGTCTTCCAAGTTCTGGAAAAGGAGGTATGACCGACTCGCTAAAGAGAAGGCGGATATGGAAGCAGCTTATGAGAGAGAGGTTAAGAGGCTTAGTGCAGCTTATCAACCTGCGTCCCGAGCTTCTAGGGATCCATAGGATGATTATTTTCCTTTTCTTTTGTAATATGATTGACAATATTGTACTTCCTTTCTCAGATATATTTGATGAGATATTTCCATATACGATCAAATGCTTAATATTCAAAATTTGCAAATAATACCCTAAAAGTTCCTCTGAAATAAAAATAAATCATCCGCACAAGCATTGCATGAATCATTTGCATAAGCAGGTGTTGTTCTCAGTCTCTGGTCTTGTGATCTGACTCTGTGCTCTTCATTTATTTTGAAGACAAGATGACTCACCGGTACTACACCAGAGCCAACTCTTCCATATTAATGGATCATCTTGAGCAAGAGAACCGTGAGCTTAAAGAGGAAGTCGCCAGACTGAGTGCTTTGATGGAATCTTTCCTAGCTGCTCAGAATCAGTCGTCTCCAACACCTGCAACTCCTCCCCAAAGGACAGTCATCTCTGAGATTGTCTCCTCCGCTGTGCCTGCTGCCAGTGCACATTTTGCAACAGCCATGCCGTCCTGGTTTCCGTGGGGGATACCTCCCGGCTTTATGCCTGATATTCCTGCTCCAACGTTTGCTTCGATGCCGACATCTAGCCCGGTCCTTGCTGTTCCTCCTCCTGTCGTGCATACCGCTCCCAGGGTAGACGACACCATCTATCATTCTGAGCCGTCTGAGGGTCCGGATGTTCATGAGAAGATGGACGCGATGAATGACCAATTTCTTGAGTTGCGCAAGGAATTGAAAAATCTTCGAGGAAAGGATCTCTTCGGCAAATTTGCTGCCGAGCTGTGTTTGGTTCCCAGTGTTAAAATTCCTGTGAAATTCAAGGTCCCAGACTTTGAGAAATACAAGGGGAACACCTGCCCTCTCAGCCACCAGGTCATGTATGCCAGGAAAATGTCAACTCAAACGGATAATGATCAGCTACTCATTCATTATTTCCAGGACAGTTTGTCCGGTGCTGCACTGCGTTGGTATATGGGACTAGACAGTGCGAACATCCGTTCCTTCAATGATCTTAGCGAAGCCTTCGTCAAGCAGTACAAATATAACATGGATATGGCTCCCGATCGGGATCAGCTCAGGGCCATGTCCCAGAAGGATAAAGAAGCGTTCAAAGAGTACGCCCAGAGGTGGCGAGAGTTGGCAGCTCAGATTGTGCCTCCGCTGGAAGAGAAAGAAAGGACCAAGATCTTTCTGAAGACCTTGAGCTCATTCTATTATTAGCAGATGATTGCTAGCGCTCCTTCTGACTTCACCGAGATGGTGAACATGGGGATGCGTCTAGAAGAAGGAGTCTGTGAAGGACGTCTGACCAAAGATGAAGGCTCTTCTACCAAACGATATGGGGCGTTTGCGAAGAAGAAGGATGGAGAGGCACATGTTGTGCAATCCCATGAGAAACCCAGAAGACCCTCTGTGAGGAGGAAGCCTGTGCGTCCAACCAACAATCAGAACCAGGTGGCTCATATAGCACTTGTCTTCAGAGACAACCAACAGTATCAGCGCAATAATCAACAACCATCTCAGTAGTATCAACAATAGCATCGTCCTCAACAGCAGGCCTACGAGTCTCGCAACAGTAATCAAGCCAGTACGAGTTATGAGAGGAAGAAGATCACTTTCGATCCGATTCCGGTGTCATATGCAGAACTGTATCCCTCTTTGATAAAAAGGAAACTGATTGCTCCGAGAGACCCGCCAGCTATACCGGTTAACCCTCAGTGGTTGTATAAGCCTGATTTGCACTATGTCTATCATTCGGGTGCTCCCGGTCATGATGTGGAGAACTGCTTTCAGCTAAAGACTAAGGTTCAAGACCTTATGAGGTGCGGCATTTTGAGCTTTGAGGATGCAGGTCCTAATGTTACGAAGAGCCCATTGCCCGAGCATGGGAAATCTGTTAACATGGTCCAGGGTTGCCCTGGCAAATACAAGGTCAAATATGTTAGCCATATTCGACAGTCGTTGGTTGAGTTGCACGGCTTGCTGTGTTATTACAGTCATTTGGAGAACGATCATGATAAATGCCGATCCTGCTCTGTTAATCGCCTGGGCTGTCGCTAAGTGCGTAAAGATCTTCAGGAATTGCTGGATGAGGGAGTCATTGAGATCCTTCAAATCAAGAATGTTGATGAAGATGAACTAGAGGTTAATGTGATTTCTCCGGTGTTTCGGATACCCGAGCCTGTTATCATTCGATACGATGGTAGCAAGCCAAAGGTTTCTCCTGTGCTGATTATCAAGCCTGCCGGCCCGGTGCCGTATTCTTCTGATAAGGCAATCGCATTCCGATACAATGCTGTTGCTATGGAAGATGGGAAAGAAGTGTCGTTGCCTTCCTCCTCTATTGTGAATATTGCTGATGTGAGCGGGTTGACCCGTAGCGGTCGTGTGTTTTCTGCACCCCCGAAGCCTCAGGCTGTTGCTGACTCTGTTGAGCGTCCGGTTGGGAATGCGATGAATTCTCCGAACCCGGCACCTGTTGTTAAACCCTCCTCTGTACAAAAGACTCTTGCTTCTGTTGGCCCTAGTGGCAATCTGAAAGAAGATTGTGATGAGATGCTGAAGCTCATCAAGAAGAGTGAGTACAGTGTTGTAGACCAGCTTCTACAAACACCATCCAAGATCTCCGTGTTATCGTTGCTTCTGAATTCAAAACCGCATAGAGAGGCTCTGCAAAAAGTCTTGGATGTGGCTTATGTTGATCACGATGTCACAATAGAACAGTTTGACAGCATAGTTGCAAACATTACTGCTTGTAACACTTTGAGTTTCTGTGACTCTGATCTTCTTGAGGAGGGAAGAGACCACAACTTGACATTACACATTTCTATGACTTGAAAAGACGACGCCATGTCCAACGTGCTGGTGGACACTGGGTCATCTCTAAATGTATTGCCAAAATCCACTCTCTCTAGATTGTCATTTCAAGGGCCTCCCATGAGGCAGAGTAGAGTTGTTGTGAAAGCTTTTGATGGGTCGCGTAAGTCTGTGATTGGTGAAGTTGACCTCCCAATCAAGATTGGACCAAGCGATTTCCAGATCACCTTCGAGGTTATGGATATCCACCCATCTTATAGCTGTCTCCTTGGCAGACCATGGATTCACGAGGCAGGCGCCGTGACATCCACCCTACACCAGAAGCTGAAATTCGTTAAGAACAAGAAACTGGTTGTGGTAGGGGGAGAAAAGGCTCTCCTGGTTAGCCACTTGTCTTCCTTCTCATACATAGATGCTGAGGATGAAGTTGGAACTCCTTTCCAAGCTTTATCTATAGCCGAGCCTGTTGAGAAGAGGACTCATTCATTTGCTTCCTATCGAGATGCAAAATTGGCCATTGAATGTGGTGGAGTTGCAGGTCTAGGAAAGATGATCGAGCTTGAAGACAATAAGTCCCGAGCTGGCATTGGCTATTCTTTTGGGGTCTTCAACGAGAAAGGGCTGTTCAAGAGTGGAGGTTTCATCCACACTGGTCAGAGCAAAGAAGCTGCTGCTATTCTGGCAGAGGATGCAGAGGATTCTGATAATTTTGTCATCCCTGGAGGGATCTGCAACAATTGGGTCGCTGTGGATGTTCCTACAGTCATTCATAAGTCAGCGTAATGATTCACTTTGTTTAAAAACCCTTCTCCCATGCCAAAAGGAGAAGTGATGACATTCTTGGCAACATTAATACAATGATATTTTCATTCAATAAATTCATGTTAAATGTTTGTCTTTCCAATTATTTTCACTTTTTGCTTTTTGCATGAAATTGGTGATCACAAAAAACCCTAAAAACAAGAATAAAAGCAATCTTTTCATCTGCATAATGATTGCCTTGTTTGATTTCTAAAAAGCTTTTATATCCAAAATCATTATGCAGGTTGATTCCTAAACCCATTGAACATAATGATCCAACGCCATCTCCCAATTTTGAATTCCTGTATTCGAAGCAGAGGACGATGATGTTGAAGGGAGTCCTGACGAGATTACCCGTCTTCTTGAGCATGAAAAGAAGATCATTAGGCTGCATCTTGAGAATTAGCAAACAGTCAAACTGGGGCATTACAGTAAAAAAAAAGGGGTAAAAAACAAAAAACAAAAAAAATCAAATTAAAAAAATCAAAAAAAAAAATATAAAAGAAAAAGAATGGCGCCCTCAAACCCCAAGTTGACTGATGCTGAATGGATTCAGAGTTGTTACGACCAGTTGAATTTGATCGAAGAAAAGAGATTGACTGCCATGTGCCATGGTCAGTTATATCAACAGAGAATGAAGAAAGCATTCGATAAGAAGGTCAAGCCTCGTGTGTTCTGAGAAGGTGACCTTGTGCTCAAGAAAGTCTTGTCTTTTGCGCCCGATTCAAAGGGCAAGTGGACTCTAAACTACAAGGGTCCATATGTTGTCAAGCGAGCCTTTTCAGGCGGTGCTTTGATGCTAACAACTATGGATGGGGAGGATTTCACTCGTCCTATGAATTCAGATGCAGTCAAGAAATACTTCGCCTAGAAATAAAAACAGAATAGCTCGCTAAGTTGAAAACCTGAAAGGGCGGCTTAGGCAAAAATGAGCATCTCGGTGGATTGAAAACCCGAAAGGGCGATCCAGGAAAAAGTTGGAGACATGAAAAAACAAATATTTGCATCCCGCTAGATTGAGTACCTCACCCTGGGGCAATCTAGGCAAAAATTAGGGATTTGGCAAGTAACTGCATCTTGACAAGACTGTGTTCTACATCTGTCATCCGTCAAAGATTCTATTCATTCGTCATCAACTGAAGCTTCGAATACATCGAATCCGGAATTGGTGGAGAAATGGTCATTATGTTCAATGTAGCCCTTTTCAAATATATATCACCAATTTCAAACTTGTAAAAATCTATGGAGTCTTGCCATTTGCAGGCTACCATTCCATCAAATAAATTTGAGCCTTTATCCAATTATTTGCACTCTTATTTGTTTCTATTCAACAAATGTTTTGCATGTTTTAATTGATAAAATATCATTGTTTTCAAAATAAACAAACTTTTCACAAATGTATTTAAACAAAGTGAACATTCACAATGATCAAAAGATACTTAGGAGACTCTCAGTGCTCTCCCAAGGGTGGTATGATTCCCAACAGGGTAAGGCATTTGTTCATATCCCTGGCATTTGATTGTATCCTTTTCCCCAGGAACCTTCTGTGGTTTTTCCCTCGAGCAGGTTGCCTTTCTTGGCTTCGTTACCTTAAAGAAGTGTTGGGACGATTTATTCACGCTCCAGATCTCCAACAGAGCAGTAATTTTCTCCCCTCGGGTGTGTTCTCTCTGGAAGATTGGTTTTTGTTGATTTCTTCCTCAACGAAGTCGTAGAAGCAGTAGTCTTCCCTTCATCCATCGGATAGGCTCCCCAGTAGAGCTACTCCTGAGATAGATTCCCTGCCGAGATATTGATGTTTCCAGGCATATCTAGATCCCAGCTAGAGTGGTTGGTTTGTTGGATCTTATCTACGACGATGTTATCCCCTTTCAGAGTTATTGTTGTTTTTCTCTGATCCACATCAGAGTTTTGGTGATGGATTTTATCAGTGATAATTCATCCCAAGCAGAGTTGTTGGTATGGTGGATCTTACCTGTGTCGACAGTTTCCTCCAACAAGAGTTGCTTTTGTGGCAGATTCTACTTGCACAATTAAGCACTTCTCCCAGCTAAGAATGTTGATTCATCCCTGCGATGATGTTGTGTTTTCATTGCTTCCCAACAGAGTTACGGCTGTAGCAGATTTCAGCCTGTGCAATGAATCTTTTCTCCTTGCTGAGGCTTTTGGGTTTATCCCTAAGCAGAGTGTTTGTTGAGATATTCACCACTCTCCCCCCTCAGCGGAAGAACGATCTTTTCTCTCAGTAGAGCGTGATCTCTCAGTAGACGTCCCCCAGTGGAGTTGCTGATTGATTCCCCAATAGATTTGCCAGTAGACGTCCCCAGTGGAGTTTCTGATTTTGCTTTCTCCAGTAGGGTTGCTTGTGTGGCAAATTCTACTCGTGCATCCTGTTCTCCTCGTCAGGTGTGATTTTCTTTGGAGGATTCGGTATTTGGTGGTTGATCCCCAGATCTCATTCGTTCCCTCAGATGAATCCCTAGCGGAGTTGTTGGTGTGATGAGCCTTATCTATGTTGATCTATCCCCAACAGAGATATTATTGTTTTTTTGGTATCTGAATCTCCCCAGCATGAGTTGCAGTTGCGGCAGTTTTTGCCCGTGCATTGAATCTTTTCTCCAAGAGAAACGTTTGATTCAGCCCGCAGTGGTATGCTTGTTGGTGTATACATCATTTTTTCCCTGCAGCAGAGTGACAATTTATTCTTCTCAGCAGGTGTGATCTCCTTGGCGAGTTTGGTGCTTGGTGTTTATTTCACCAGTTTCCTCTTATCCCTCAGTGGAATTCCTGAGTGGAGTCGCAACAGTATCCCCAGTAGAGTTGCTTGTGTGGCAAGTTCTACTCGTGCGTGCTGTTTTCCTCAGCAGTGTCTGCCTGTGCAACCGACTCTTCTCCTTAACCGGATTGATTTGATGATCCATCACTCAGAGATTTTGTGTGATTTCTGTGATATCTCTGATTCTCCTGCAGAGTCTTTGCTTCCTAGCATCTCAGATCTCCAGCAAATGGGATACTCTCTAGCCGGAATTCCTGGCTCTCGCTCTTGAGACGTAGTACCGGATGTTTGATTCCTGGTCCTGTTTATGTTAGATATGTCTGTTTGTCAGCATTCATCATACATAAACCACGCATATGCATGCATAATCATTAACATTCAGATATTCATGTTGCATCTTTGCCATATATCTTTTGTTGTTATCTCCTGCTAGTTGGTGATATACATTTCTCCAAGCAGATGGGTGTGTCTGATCCTTCAAAATAGAGTCAGCCCCTTAAGCAGAAAGTGTCATCTTTCATGCCATTCCCCACTGAGTTCTATCCTCGTGGACGACGGTTGCTTCCGTTTCCTCCCAACATATATATTGGGATGGATTTACCTATTGAGTTATATCCTCATTAGGATGAGTCTTGATTCGGTTCGCCTTTTTGGTTTGATCCTAAATTGGCCCTTTAAGACTATTTTTGGTGTTCCTCAGTAAGGTCGCCAATATTGTTCACCCTTATCCTCAGTGGGTTTTTGTGTGGTAGAAGCCACACAAAAACCCACTGAGGATAAGGGTGAACAATATTGGCGACCTTACTGAGGAACACCAAAAATAGTCTTAAAGGTTACCAGTTGAGTATGTTTCTCCCCTTTGCAGAGTTAACCCTTGTTGTTCATCCCAACTGATGACGGTTACTCTTCCGTGGTTTTCTACCCAGTCTTCGGTAGATGCAATCCCCTCCTTGTTGGTTATCATTATCCAGTATTCAATTTTGATATTCCTTTCGTTCTTGCGGATAATTGCTCAGGGTAAGCAATTTATCCCCAGCGGGTCCTCTTTCATTCACCGTTTGTCGGTAATGTCTGTTGCTTCCCCTTTGATTGGCCATCTTTACATACCTAGTTTGGTATCCCGATGCCTTTCTTTCCGGATGATTTATCCTTTGCCAACCTACAACCCGGTTATGGATAATCTTCCATGCGAGTATATTATCTACGTTTTGACGGCAATAGATAATACATATCATGCACTCTTCGGTCGAAGCCTTCCGTGTTTCCCCAGTTGAGTAAGATTCGTTTTCCCTTTGCGGAATCGAATATTCATTCTACCCCATTTGTTTGGATAATTGTCGTATGCTTGCAATTTATCCCCAGTGAGTCATCTTTTGTTTACCCTGTTGTTGTTGGTAACGATTGTTTCTCCGTTTCGGATGATTTATCCTTTGTCAACCTACAACCCGGTTATGGATAATCCTCCATGCGAGTATACTATCTATGTTTTGACGGCTATAGATAGTATATCTCATGCGCTCTTTGGTCGAAGTCTGTTGTTCTTCCCCAATTGAGTAAGATTCGTATTTCCCTCTGCGGAGTCGAATGTCCATCCTATAAACAAGTTTGCTTTTCTAGCTCTCTTCAGGATGATGAGTGTTTTGGAACACAAACCAATTCACGTTTCGGATGATTTATCCTTTGTCAACCTACAACCCGGTTATGGATAATCCTCCATGCGAGTATATTATCTACGTTTTGACGGCTATAGATAATATATCTCATGCGCTCTTTGGTTGAAGCCTTCTGTCTTTCCCCATTCGAGTAAGATTTGTATTTCCCTTTGCGGAGTCGAATGTCCATCCTATAAACAAGTCTGTTTTTCTAGCTTTCATCAGGATGATGAGTGTTTTGGAACACACACGAATTCACGCCTCGGTTGGTCACCTATTATATACCTACTACCCGGTATCCCTGGTGT
This sequence comes from Lathyrus oleraceus, assembly GCF_024323335.1. NCBI lineage: Eukaryota > Viridiplantae > Streptophyta > Magnoliopsida > Fabales > Fabaceae > Lathyrus > Lathyrus oleraceus. Next base: position 334,441,771 of record NC_066580.1, on the reverse strand, counting down.
TCCTTCCTTTCTGCTCCCTATTATGACCTTGGTCCCCTGTGGAGTCAGAGTTTTCCTGAGTTGATATACCTTTTCAGGTCTTCCTCATATGTTTTGGTTGATTGATATCTCTCACCCGTACACCGGTCTTAGATATTCATTCTTCCCGAGCTTGTTACCTACTAACCGGTAACACCTCATCCTTTTGCTTCCCCTGGAGAGTCATTTAGATTTCCCCAACGGAGTTCATGCTGTGTTTTTTCCCTTTTGCTGTGTTGGCGTTTTCCCCAATACATGCATTTTCCCCGGCAGGGAGATTCTATGTGGATCTTTCCCTAGTTTGAGTCCGGATTTTCATCTGAAGTATCTTTTGTGGATAGTTTTACTGTGTTGGTCTTTCCCCCAACACATGCAATTTTGAAGCAACTTGTGTCCTTCCATCGGATTTGTTTTCCTGTGGAACTCTTTTCCCCAGTTTCGAGTCGTTACCTGCTCGCGCGGTTTCAGTCCTTTACTCCCCAGTAAAGTCGTCAGTTTCAAGTCGTGTCCTGCTCACACTTTTTTCTTTTTCTTATTCCCATGAGAGTCCCGTTAGAGTCTCTGTCCCATGGAGTGTATTACTCCAATGGATTTTCAATTTCTCCTGATTCCTTTTCTTCTTTGTGGACCCATATCCCCATAGAGATAGTTTGTTTGCATACATACATCTGCCTCATGAGGTCTCTTAGGGACCAAAATTTGTCTCTTTGTTATTATTTAAGCCCATTCTACCTCATCGAGACGAAGATTTTAACCTTCATTTCTCCGGCTAGAATGATCTTAAATAGGGGCATCTGTAGGACCCCAATTTTGTCCCTAAGATCCCTCATGGCATCATATCATTGCATTTCATAGCCTCAAGGATCTTTGAGCATCTTGCCTTCCTTTACCCTGGGTGGGATCTCCTTGTGAGTGGTTGAGATCACCAGGAATTGCTTGCATTGTATATCTTTGTTTTTCTTGTTTAATCACTAACCAAAAGCACCAAAAATATGTCATCTAACATTTGTTTTGCAGTCTTAGCAACCACAGGTCAAGCAATTCAAGGAATTCCTTTGTGCATTGAATTGAGGTTTTCTCTTGAGATGAGGACCACATAATCATTATATTGAGCTTACATGAGTTAGGGTTTCATTTTGAAGCAAATTTACGAGGTGGTTGAGGTCCAAATTCATCAGAACATATTCAGGTCATCTGAGGACCAAATTATCAACTGTGCAGTCAATTGAAGGCTTTGAGGTGTGGGAAATGATTTGAGACATCCCATTCATGTTCAAACAAGGCCTATTCATCATGTCAAACATCTATCTTGAAGATTTTGAAGCCATGGCAAAAGTTTCCCAAAATGGAAAGTGACTTGTAATTTCAAGTTTCCAAAAATGGCAAGTTTTTGGTTCACATTCAACTTAATTTTCCAACATCAAATAAGCTTCAAATGGATTTTTGGTCAACATGAAAGTTGAAGATCTTTTTCTCCTATTTTCAAAAAGTCCAATATCATGTTCATATGATGAAGGGTTGAGAAGTTATGAACAAATGATTGCAAAGTATGCTTGGAAGTTCAAAGTGCCATAACTTTTGATCCAAAACTCCAAATTGAACCACTCTTTTTGCAAAATGCTTGTCATGACCAAGAGATTACAAATCAATCATTTCCTTGCATGAAAAAAGATCACATGACCATTTGTCCATTCAAGTGCATTTTGGAGGGAAAGTTTGTAATTCAAATTTGGTGAATCACATGAGCCAAATACCAATCCTATCATGTTCATGAGCTGATTTTAAGTGATTTTGCACCTTGCATGGCACTGTTCACGTGCACATTGCTCATGCCACCTCATATTTGCCAAATTGGTCATACACATCATTTCTTCTTAATTTTAATTAGCCAAGGCAAATTGGGATTAGCATGGTGATTAACACATGATATAAAAGCCTAATCATAACTGAATTGGCTCAGAAAGAAAACACATTCTAGATCTAGAATTCCATTTTCCCTCCATTTTTGCTCTCACTTCAAACTTGAAATTTCTTCACATAACTCATCAATATTCTTGCATAATCGTGTTTAGCATGTATCATTGATGAGGAATCAAGGCTTGGATTGAAGAATTTGGTGCAGATTCGAGCTCCACAAGTGCAAGTTCATGAAGATGGTTCTCTGAAATTAAGCAAGATCCAAACCATTTTAAGTGTTAATTTGTGCATAAAACTTCATATCAAGGTAGGAGGAGAAGATCTGGAAGTGCTGGAGCCTTGAACACGTGGATTTGAACACTGCACATCAAGTAAGCTTGAAATTCGATCCTCATTATTTGCCTTTCCATGTACATAAACTGATAGATCTCTTGATGCTGATGATGTTGATGGTTTTAGAATTCGAAATGGTTAAGAATTGAGCTAGATATGTTGACTGGAATTTTTGATGTTCAAAATGTTTCTCTTCAATCTGCTCTTGTTAGGAAGTATTAATTTGAATTGAGCATGGATTTGGAATGTATGTTGTGTGAGCTTTCGAATGGTACCATTTTCATGCGTTTCTGGAAAATTTTAGTGAACCGTCGCCGGAAAACCATCGGAGAAGACGACTGGAATCACTATTCTGGCCGTCTGGTTCAACGCTTAGGGTTTCAAATAGTGCGCGCTTGCAACCTTCAGGTCTTCAGTTCGAACCCTGGCGCAAACATTTTGAAATTCCACTTGTGATTTCCCTGGCCAATCCAAACGCAGCGTTTTGAGTTAAAACACGCCTGTAACATTGAGCTCCTTGGTTCGATTCTCAGCGCATGCATTTTTGATTTCCAATTGGTTTAATTCTTGAACGCGCTTGCAACTGTCCATGCCTTGGTTCGATTCCTGCGCTTTGCATTTTCTTTTATTTCATTTTAAGCGCTTTTGACCTGCTTGTCCTGTGTTCAATTCCTAGCTATTGCATGTTTCCATTTCATTTCCAATAACATTTTCCATATGATTTTCATTATTTCTTTTTATTTCATTCAATATCTAAAAATCATAAAAAAATAGTATACATGTCCAAATTAATCCAATTTTTTTTTCACATCTTCATTTTAATGTCTAGTTTTTTTAGCATTTATTTCCTGATTTTTGTATTGCTGGATTTTTAAATATGCTTGATTGTTTGAACATGATACCAAAATGACATGTTGTGCTAATTGATTTGTGAAATGCTTATGGTTTGTCCAATTGCCTTGAAATTTGACATGCTTATTCATAACATGTGACATGATGTTTTGGCTTTTGTTTGGAATTTTTACCGCTTAATACCACTGTTTTGGACACATGGACATATGTTGTAGCATTTGGTGTCACATTCTTGACCTTGCTCTTGTGCATTTTCATTCATATGCCATTTATTTGCTTCTGGACTTAATTTTTGGTATGATGCTTGTTCATAACATGTTAAGTGCACATAAAATTTTTCATGATCATTGGATTCATTTCTGTTTTAATGTGGATTTTCTATTCTTGATGTCCAATTTGGATCACATTGTTTGCCTTTGCCTTATCTTGAATATGTGATGGCTTTGCTTAATGATTTGGCTTTGGTCCTTTGGAGGCCTTCTTCTTGTTTGATTGAATGTGCTTCATGTGAAATGTTGACTTCTGTTTTGGTCATTTGACTTGCCTTTGACCCTAGTCTTTGTACTAGTGGTTTGTACTCACCAATTGTGTTTGTGTTTCAGGTATTTAGCACTAATGATTGGTGTGGCCTCATCATTTGAGATGCCATTTGCTTTGATTACTAATTATTGTTGTGTTGTAGGTCCATTGATGTGATGAACTCACTTGAGTGCTTGCATTTGAGACTTACATTGTGTATAATTGTTGGATGATTCCACTGTTGTTTGTTTGGTTTTATGAATACAATATTGACTGTTTGGCTTTTTGTACAGGTACATTAGTCGCTTTTAGCTCTTTCTTGAGCTTTGCTTTGGGGTGTGGTTGGTTTACCACTTAGGTAACCACTCTCTTTCTCCATGTAGTCTGGAAGTCCTGTCGCCTTTTTGGCAGGCATTTGGCTGAAGTCCTCCTTAAGAGGCCATGATTGTGTATGTTTATATTTGTGCTAAAGACCTCCTTGTTGAGGCATGTTACTTGTTAAGTCCTCCTAAGTGAAGAGGCAATTGACAGATAGAAGGGATTTGCAATCAATCCCCTGTTATTCAGCTGAGTCTTTCATTATGCTCGCACTACGTGCTGATGCTTTTGAATAAACACCCAAGATCTTGTATAGAGTCAGTCATGTGGAATAGGGTCCCTCATTCTGGATCCCCACGCCTTCTTTATCATAAGCTCACCCAGGCCAGGGTTAAGAGCATGAGGTCTTATCCTCATTTCCTTTCATCAACTTCACCCTAACTCTCAATGTCAGTGGTTAAGAGCTTCAGAACACCCCTACAGTTTTTGCTTGTTTGTCGAGGTTGATATGACCCCTTGACTAAAGCCTAACTCTTGTCTGAGCCTCTTGTTTGTGTATAGAGTGTGATACTTGATTGCTTGTTTGCTTATTTGTGAATCTTTCATGTGTTTGCTTTTCATGCCTGTTTGTTTGTTTGAGGAGCTAGATGTAAGACCATTGATTGGCTATCTGTTTCCTGTTTTGTTTTGTGGAGTTAGATGTAAGACCATTTATTGGCTATCTGTTTCCTATTTTGTTTTGTGGAGTTAGATGTAAGACCATTGATTGTCTATCTGTTTCCTGTTTGTTGTTGGAGTTGGATGTAAGACCATTGATTGGCACTCCGTTTCCAGGTTTTTGTTGTTCTCTTATGGGACCTTGCTTATTGCTTTTGCTTTGTGTTGCCTAATTCCAAAGGAACTTACTTGGATCATTTCTATGATCTTGAGAAAGCAACCCTGTTTGTGGCTTTGTTCCCTTAACCCTCACCTTTTATGCTTAATTGTGATCTTTTTCATCCTTAACCCAAACCAGAAAACTTTTGTGCAAACATCTGACTTGTTTTCAAAACTAGAAACCTAGGCCTTATGCCTTTGATTTTCAAACTTCATTTTCATAATACTTATTCTGAATTGAACTTTAAGTCAACTTTGACTTGTTTGTGAATACTTCTAATTAGTTAATCCAACCCACTCAATTGTCTTTTTGTGGTTGATGTAAATCTCACTGCATCCTTAGTAATTGAATTGTAAGTCTTCCATACTTATAACAGGGTTAACCCCTCTCTAGTATGTCGAAGCTATTCTCACATGGTGGATTGTTGGCTCAGGTCGAGTTTTCTCCCTTTGATAATGAAAGACCTTAAGGCTTTTGTTTAAAATCAATCAACTCAGCTGTTTTGAAATCTTTTTCCCGAACTACGGGGTTTTGATCCTTATCTTTCATGAGAAGGTACGTAGGCAATGGGTTCATCCATCCAAACACAAAAATTTAAATAAGCTTGTACATTCTTTCTCTCATCTCTTCAATCATGTTTGCACAAAAATATTTCATAAACAAATAACTCTTTGCAACAAGTTGTGAAAAGGGCTCCCTAGGAGTACCTAGGATGTTGTGGGTGCCTAACACCTTCCCATGACATAACCAACCCCCTTACCCAGATCTCTGTCTTTTACTAGTTTTGTTTGTAAAACTTTATAGGTTTTTGTTCGCTTTCTAACCATTCCTTTGGATAAATAGAAGTGTGGTGGCGACTCGACTTTGTATGATTTACCTTGGATCTAGTTAATATTTCCAATGGTAACGAATACACCACTACACTCCCCACTTATTTAATTTCAAATCTCTCCCTCCTTTTAAAAATCTTCTTTGCTTGTGTCTGTTTTCTAAACTTTGACCATATTGCAAACTAGAAACTTTGGCCTTATGCCATTGCATTTTCAAAACTTTTCCTTAATCAAATTTGCAAATCAATCTAACTATACTTGACTTATAATTTCAAAAGGCAAAAAGAACTAACACTCATTCAAACCATTTTCAGGCCCTCGTGCCTTGTAAACTTAAAATTTTGTTAAAAGCAATGCACTCACTTTGAAATTGATACCACGAACTACGAGGTTTTGATCCCTCATTTTTATGTTGGTACGTAGGCATAAGTCCGAAAGTCTTGTCAAACACAAAAATATAATTAAATGAATTATTTTCTCATCCCTCAATTCTATTTATTGCAAACATCGTTTTGTACAAAAATACATATGCACACAAAAAAGGGCTCCCTAGGAGTACCTAGAACACTTTGTGTGATAACTCCTTCCCTGTGTGTAACCAACCCCCTTACCTGTAATCTCTGACATTTTATTAGTTTTGATTTGAAAACTTCTTATCTTTTGGGTTTTGTTCGTAATTTTCCCCTTTCCCTTTTAAACAATAAAAGTGCGGTGGCAATTCTTGTTTATTTGATGTATAGCTTATCCATAGCTTGATGATTATGAATTTACCGCTACAGTTAGCGGGGCCCGTCCCGTATGCATCCGATAAGGTTGTCCCCTATCAGTATAATGCTACCATGCTAGATAATGGCCAAGAGGTTCCTTTACCTACAACTAGTTCTGTTGTGCGCATAACTGAAGTTACTAAAGTGACCCGCAGTGGTCGAGTCTTTAGGCCGGTGTTCCCGAATAATATGGAGGATATATCTGTTAGTAAGATGGTTGATGCGCCTGTGGTAGATTCTGTTAATGCTCTGAAGTGTCAGTCTGGTGAATGTAGCGATTTGAAGCCTAACGATGATGATGAGGTACTCATATTGATTGAGAGGAGCGAGTTTAATATGGTGGAGCAACTGCTCCAAACTCCCTCCAAGATTTCAGTGTTGTCTCTGCTTATGAACTTAGAAGCGCACAGAGAAGCACTGCAAAAAGTTCTAGAGCAAGCGTATGTGGAACATGATGTTACGGTGGATCAATTCTATTATATTGTAGCTAACATCCCTTCCTGCAAAAATCTCAGTTTCTATGATCAAGAACTCCCTAAGGAGGGAAGAAATCATAACTTGGCTCTACACATTTCGATGAGTTGTAAGGAGGACGCTCTGTCAAATGTTTTGGTTGACACTGGTTCTTCATTGAACGTACTTCCGAAGTCAAATCTGTCAAGGTTGTCATACCAAGGAGCTCCGATGAGATATAGTGGCGTGATCGTCAAGGATTTTGACGGGTCTCGCAAGATCGTGATCGGTGAGGTGGACCTTCCTGTGAAGATAGGTCCGAGTGACTTCCAAATTACTTTTCAAGTAATGGATATCCACCCGGCCTATAGCTGTCTGTTGGGAAGGCCATGGATTCATGAGGTAGGAGCCGTTACTTCAACGTTGCATCAGAAGCTGAAATTTGTCAAGAATGGGAAGCTTGTTATTGTTGGTGGGGAGAAGGCCTTGTTGGTAAGCCACATGTCATCTTTCTCTTACGTGGAAGCGGAGGATGAGGTTGGAACTTCGTTCCAAGCCTTATCTATTGCTGAGAAAAAAGGAGTTGGGGCACCCATGTCCTCATTCAAAGATGCACAAAAAATTATTGAAGATGGTCAGTCTGATCAGTGGGGACAGATGGTAGAAGTCTCCGACAACAAGAGCAGAACCGGTTTGGGTTTCAGACGAGGTTCATCATTGATTAACGCTGAATATGCGCAACCCAGTTTCCATAGAGGAGGGTTCATTCATGGTAGTGAACAACACTTAGCTGCTGTGATATAGGGTAAGGAAGATGAAGACTGCACCAATTTTGTGATGCATGGAAAAGCTTGCAACGATTGGACTGTTGTTGATGTTCCTATTATTGTGCATTGATTTAAGTAATTTCTTTTATTTGTTTTAGAAAATCCTTCTCTTATGCCTAAGGGAGAAGTGAACACTGTTTGGATTATGAGATTATGGAGCATAGATTGCCATTGAAACCAGAATGCCCGCTAGTCAAGCAGAAGTTGAGGAGAACTCATCCTGATATGGGAGTGAAGATCAAAGAAGAAGTGCAAAAAGCAGATCGATGTCGGTTTCCTTGTGACTGCTGAGTATCCGCAGTGGGTGGACAATATTGTGCCCATTCCTAAGAAGGATGGAAAAGTCCGCATGTGCGTTAATTATAGAGATTTGAATAAAGCCAATCCAAAAGATGATTTCCCTCTGCCACACATTAATATGTTGGTAGACAATACAACTAAGTTCAAAGTCTTATCGTTTATGAACGGATTTTCCGGATATAATCAGATCAAGATGGAACCCGAGATATGGAGAAGACCACATTCATTACACCCTAGGGAACATTCTGTTATAGAGTGATGCCTTTCAGTTTAAAGAATGCTGGTGCAACTTACCAAAGAGCAATGACTACTCTTTTTCATAATATGATGCATAAAGAGATCGAAGTCTATGTTGATGATATGATTTCTAAATCCATTGATGAAGAGGAACATGTTAAGCATTTTTTGAAGCTATTCCAGCGTTTGAGGAAGTACAAAATCCGCTTGAATCTCAATAAGTGCACTTTTCGTGTTCATTCTGGTAGGTTTTTGGGCTTTATTGTAAGCAAGAAGGGTATTGAAGTTAATACTGCCAAGGTCAAAGCAATACAAGAGATGTATGTGCCCAAAACTGAGAAGCAAGTCAGAGGTTTTCTCGGCCGCTTGAATTATATCTCAAGATTCATTCCACACATGACTGCCACATGCGCGCCTATATTCAAGCTTCTTCAGAAAGATCAGTCTTGTGATTAGACCGAGGACTCCCAAAAAGCTTTTGACAGTATCAAAGAGTATTTGCTTGAACCTCTGATTCTGTCTCCGCCTGTTGAAGGAAGACCGTTGATCATGTATTTGACTGGGCTTGAAGATAGTATGGGTTGTGTTCACCGATTACGAGACTCGGTATTCTATGCTTGAGAAGACTTGTTACACATTGGCTTGGGCTGCTAAGTGTCTACGCCAGTATATGTTGAATCATACCACTTGGTTGATATCCAAAATGGATCCAATCAAGTATATATTTGAGAAGCCTGCTTTCACTGGGAGGATTTCGTGTTGGCAGATGTTGTTATCAGAGTATGATATTGAATATCGATCTCAAAAAGCTATCAAAGGTAGTGTCTTGGCTGACCATTTGGCTCACCAACCAATTGAAGATTACCTGTCAGTGCAGTATGATTTTCCTGATGAAGAGATCTTGTACCTGGAAATGAAAGATTGTGATGAACCATTGCTTGAAGAAGGGCCAGAACCTGATTTCCGTTGGGGCATGGTATTTGATGGAGTTGTTAATCAGTATAGTAATGGCATTGGGGCAGTAATCATTACTCCTTAAGGCACGCAGTTTCGGTTTACAGCTAGATTGACTTTCAAGTGTACAAATAATATGGTTGAGTATGAAGCTTGCATTATGGGGCTTGAAGAGGCCATTGATTTCAGAATCAAATATTTGGATGTCTATGGAGATTCAGCTTTGGTTGTGAATCAGATCAAAGGTGAATGGGAGACGAATCAACCCGGTTTGATACCATATAAATTTTATGCGAGGAGGATTTCAACTTTATTTACAAGGGTTGAGTTTCATCATATCCCTCTAGATGAAAATCGGATGGGAGATGCTCTTGCAACGTTAGCTTCCATGATTATGGTGAAATAGTGGAACGAGGTTCCTAATTTGACTGTGATGCATCTTTATAGGCCAACTTATGTGTTCGTTGTTGAAGAGGTCAAAGATAATAAGCTGTAGTATTATGATTTCAAGTGTTTCCTCCAAAGTCAAATTTACCTGCCTATGGCATCTTTGAAAGATAAGAAAACTTTGAGGAGATTAGCCGATAACTTCTACCTGAATGGTGATGTATTGTATAAGAGAAACTTCAATATGGTTTTGCTCAGGTCCGTGGATAGACACGAAGCAGACCTATTGATGGGTGAAGTCCATGAAGGTTCCTTTGGTACTCATTCCAATGAACATGCTATGGCAAAGAAGATGTTGCGAGCAGGTTACTATTGGTTGACAATGGAATCTGACTATTGCAAGTTTGTGAAGAAATGCCATAAGTGTCAAATTTATGCAGATAAGATTCACGTCCCTCCGACACTGTTGAACGTCATTTCCTCCCCGTGGCCCTTCTCCATGTGGGGAATTAATATGATTGGCATGATTGAACCCAAAGCATCAAATGGACATCGTTTCATTTTGGTGGCTATTGACTACTTCACAAAATGTATTGAAGCGGCATCGTATGCGAATGTAACCAAGCAAGTTGTTGTGAGGTTTATCAAGAATCAGATTATATGCCAATATGGTGTACCAAGTAAGATCATTACTGATAATGGATCATACTTGAATAATAATAAGGTGGAAGCTCTTTGCAGAGACTTCAAGAGTGCGCACCATAATTCTTCTCCCTACAGACCTAAGATGAATGGGGTTGTTGAAGCTGAAAATAAGAACATCAAGAAGATCATCTAGAAGATGGTTGTAACATATAAGGATTGGCATGAGATGCTCCCATTTTCTTTGCATGGGTATCGTACATACGTCCACACTTTTACAGGGGAAACCCCTTTCTCACTTGTATATGGCATGGAAGTTATGCTCCCGGTAGAGGTCGAGATCCCATCATTGCGTGTGCTGATGGAAGCCGAGTTGACTTAGGTTGAATGGTGTCAGAACAAGTATGATTAGCTAAATTTGATTGAAGAAAAGAGGTTAACTGCCATGTGTCATGGTCAGTTATACCAGTAAAGGATGAAGAAAGTTTTTGATAAGAAGGTCAGGCCTCGCGTATTCAGAGAAGGTGATCTTGTGCTCAAGAAAATTATATCTTTCAAAACAGAATCTTGGGGCAAATGGACTCCTAATTATGAAGACTCATATGTTGTTAAGAGAGCCTTTTTAGACGATGCTTTGATTCTTACAACTATGGATGGTGAAGAGTTCACGCGTCTTGTGAATGCAGATGCAGTCAAGAAATACTTCGCCTAAAAAGAAAAGAATAGCTCACTAAGTTGAAAACCCGAAAGGGAGGCTTAGGCAAAAATGAGCGTCTCGGTGGATTGAAAACCTGAAAAGGCGATTGAGGCAAATGTTAGAGACTTAAAACAGAAAATTTTAACCCGATAAATTGAGTACCCACCCTTGGGGAATTTATGCAAAAATTAGGGATCGTGGTAAGTAACTGCATCCGGCCGATCTTCAGATTTTGAAGACATTCTTGAGCACATTGTCGGATTCTGATCCCCAGTAGCAGTCAAGAGCACAGTGGATATCAAGAGACGGTAGAAGGATTAAGTGATAATTGTATTCAATGTAGCCCTTCTCCATGAAAATTACCATTTTTCAACTTTTGTAAAGATCTATGGAGTCTTGTCATTTACAGACTAGCATTCTTTTAAATAAAGTTGAGGTTTTGTCCAATTGTTTCTATTAAATAAAGTTCAGCCAAATAGATTTAAATTTTCTTATGATCATTTTTGAAATTAAAATTTTAATCAAAATCATATTTTCCTTAAACATATAAAAGTGTTAATTTTAAGCAATCGATTTCATTAAAAGGAATATCAACAGTGGTTTGAAAGCGGTAAGCCCTAAGTGTGGAGCATTATTGGGTTTCCCCAAGAAGTTGGCATGTTTCATCTTTCATCCCCGGCAGTACGCTATCATCCGGTGTTTGTTGATTTCCCCAGCCGGATAATTCGCCGTTATCTCCAGCTGAGTTTGTGATTGTCCTCCTGATACGTCCCGGGACTGTATATAAAATATAGTCTATCGGGTACTTGACTGCCAGTGGACAGTCTAGTCATTTTAGTTTTAAAAGATATCGAACCCACAGGGACCGATGGTCAAACTAACGCTATCAATGTTACTATGTTTAGCTAACGAAATGTTTTTTAGAGGTTTCGTTGAACGAAAATTTAATCTAAGGGAAGTTAAGTTTTAAGAAAATATTAATAGGGGGATATTAGTATGCAACGCATTAATCGTCAGGGATTCGATAAGTCACCGGTGTATATTTTAAGTACCAAATATCTTTCAGTAGAAAATACTTATTTAAAAGGCTATATCTCCCACTCTCGTGATTGTTGATTCGGACTATACCTTTAAGTCAGAATGTACGCTCTCGCTGTCCCATTTGAAGTTAAAAATACTTTTTGAAAATAAATAAGTTCTAATTGCTTTTAAAGTGCTCTCGCTGTTTTTAAAATCAATGCCTAGTTTTTACTATCCAGTTCGACCCTCACGCTCTCGCGGTTGTCGGTTCTCACCTTAGTTAATTTCCCACTCTCGTGGCAAAATCGTATTAAATAGCTTCTCACTCTTGTGACAAAGTTAATTAAATTTAAATTAAAAACCTCAGCCAAAAAGATTGTTTGAGAAAATAAGTTTTACACTGATTATTATTAAATCCCGTCTAAACAAATTGTTTACATACCGATATCGGTAGTTTAGCCGGACATGTTAAATAACGCAAACACAGACGAACATAAACAGATCAACAATAAAACAAACATGATTATAATAATAATAAATCAATAACAATAGTAATTGAATAAAAACCTGGAAATTGGATTATTAGAATATGCCAAACCTTGAAGTACTTGAGCAGTCCTCCACAGGTCAGTAGGATTCTGCTTCTTCGAAATAGTTGCTTAAACTAAATTAAATAAATTGCAGTAGTTCCCTAGTGTAGGAAACTACTACTTTGGCTAAATGAAAAACGGAAAGGAAAAGGGAAAATCAAAGCTCTGAACGGAACGGTAAACAAATTGCGGTAAAAGAAAACAATGTTGCTGAAGAAGAATAAAAGAAAAACATGAAATTCTGGTATCAAATATAAGATGTCGAAGGTAATGTCACGACACTAATATCTGTTAACACAAACAGGATAAAGATATAGAATGGTAAAGCAAATGACACAAGCAATTGTTAACCCAGTTCGGTGCAACTCACCTACGTCTAGGGGCTACCAAGCCAGGAAGGAAATTCACTAAAATAGAATCAGTTCAAAGACTCTCCGTACACTTCAACAAGTTACAGTCTTTCTCACCTAATCTCTACCCGTGCAATTTTTATCTAAGCACTCTTAGATATGAGAACCCACTCACTTCCCTACAATCACACCTGTGATCTTAAATAACAATCCCTTGAGAAAAGAAAACACTTTTCAATAACACACTCTTGATTTTACTTCACAATTTCAATCAAGAAAACACACTCTTGATCTTGCTTCACAGCTTTGATCAAGAAGACACACACTTGATCTTGCTTCACAGCTTTGATCAAGTAGACACACACTCTTGCTTAACAGCTTTAGAGTGACAAATTACAACCACAAATCAGTCCAACTCAATCATCAAAAGATGACTTGAATGGCTTACAAGTCTTACGACTAAACAGACACAAACCCTAGCTCTCTCTCTATATTTCGCTCAGTATTGGTTGTGTTGTGAAACAGGTTTTCTAAGTCCCTTTTTATAGAAGCTTCCAGCTGGGCTTGGACATCTTGAAAACCCTAAATCTATTTTCCAATTAAATCTTTTCATAACAGCTGGTTAGATCTCCTTGGAAAATAAGTAAATCAGGTTGTAATTAATGATTGAATGCGCCTGCAAATCAGATCTTCAATCATACATAGATTGCCATTAATTGTGCAATCACAAAACACCAGACATTCATACGGAATGTTCTGTGTACAGGATGTCATGACATCGGGCCTGACATCCTGGAAAAATCATGCATAATTCCATAATTCCTTTTATAACTTCCAGCAGGTACAACCATATCAGATGTCATGACCTTGTGTATGACATTCTGAAACAATCCTGCATGAACATATCTTTCATTTAAACTCCAGCAGGTACACACATATCAGATGCCATGACCTTGTGTATGACATTCTGAAACAATCTTGCATGATTATGTTTCTTAAACTCCAGCAGGTACATAGGATATCTCATGTTAAGACATCACACATAACATCTTATGAACACTCTTTCTTTTACCAAAATTGCTGTCAACACTTAGAACCAAAAAACTCCCCCTTTGGCAAATTTTGGCTAAAACATATATCTGTCCTTTTTGTTCACAAGAAAACTATCAGCAGTTAAACAACAGTTTAAACATCAGCAGAAGCAAACATAATTACTAGATATAGCTACTAGTAATACACACATGCACAAGGGTACTTCTCCTTCCCCTAAATTTGTGCAATAGAAACAGAATTACTAGTTATGGATGCAACTAGTAAGACATACAAATGCACAAGGGTACTACTTATCCCCCTAAAACTGGGCATTCATCTCCTTTGATAATATCAACACCTATAACCATAACACCTGTAACAATCAGAATGTCATTCTGACATCTGCTTCAACATCACCACCTGTGCACCAAATCAGACATCCCCTTTGACATCTGTAAACAGAACAACATTCTATCTAACAATAGTTGTCCATCTGTCCAGCCACATACATCTCCTCACAGCTCCACATATCTAACTGCTCCACATAAACACTTCTCTTCCTTTTTAGCCAAAAATTGACCAAAGGTGACTAATTAGACAAAATAAATGTCAATTAGCCTTGCAGAGAATGTCAGATCAGATGTTATAACATTAAAAATGTTAAAACTTAATAGTTAGGCAATACAACTCCATCATCATACACAACTGTGATAGCTGAGATAATGAACAAATCCATGGAACTCATTAAGAGCCCAAAATATTACAAACAGGCATCAATGAGGACTGCCACATAAAAACTTCATTCTTCCAAACATCAGCACCTGAACAGCTTCCAAAAAATCAGTCAAATATCAGTCACAACAGCCACACAGTCTTCACAGCTCACACAGTCTTCAACACAGAAGGGGGGGAACCATCAATCATAGGAAGAAGTATTACCTTCACCTTCAGAGCCTTCAGAGCTTTCAGAGCTGCCATTGGATTGGGCTTTTGACCTCTCTCTTAAGGTATTTGCATCTGAATCCTTACCAACCTTCTCCATTCTTCCTTTTCCAGGCTACAAATAAGAACCTCCAAAGCTTCTTTTCTTGCCTTGGCCACCCTTATAGCATTATCCAATTCCTTGCAGGTATCTTTTAGTTGATCAATTAAGCTCCCTTGAGATGCAGGCTCCCTTCTGACAGATGTCATGACAACATCATTTACATGACTTCCCTCAAACAGCTTATAATGAATGGATAGTGGAGGCTTTCTTCTGCTTGGAATGTCATTTGTATTGAGTATGCCTGGTTGTTGACTCAAGATAATACCACAAATAATGGATGGGAAGGCAATGGGCAACTTCATAGCATTTGTGGAGGCATGTCTGATGGTTTGATCAAATATAAACTTTCCAAAGTCATAGTTAATCCTGGTTCCAATTGCATGAATGATTCTTCCAAGACTAATGGAGATGGTAGAGATATGATTAGTTGTCACCCAATTAGCTGAACCAATCTTGTTCAAGATGGCATATTTGAAAGTTAGCTAGCTAGCTGATAGGTGATTCCTACTAGGCCATTCCTTAACTTGGCCAGCTGTAATGATCCTACAGACCTCATTGTCCGTAGTCTCTAGATCCACTCCTCCATCAGTTCCTCTTCCTAGGAACTTGTTGATAATGCTTGGTGAGAATTTCACACATTTTCCCCCTTATAAACACTTTGCAGAACTCCCTGCTGCTCTTTTCAAAAATATCCTCAGGGATATTCACAATAAACTCTTTTACCAACCCCTCATAACATTGGGGTAGAGTAACCACAGTCTTCATTAGACCAACATTTTTTATCAAATCAATTACTTCCTTTACCTCTACAGCCTCTTTTCTAAGCTCTCTTTCAACAACTATCCTCCTCTGAATGACAAATTTCCATTTTGCAGCACCATCTTCTAAATAAAAGGAGATATTGTCTAGGTGCACAGTAGCAGCTTTACCAGGAGACTTCTTAATAGCCTTCCTTTTTGCAGGGGAGATGTCTGAGACATCGTCTTCGACATCCTCATCAGAGTCAGAACTCTCACTTTTTTTCCTCTTCTTAACCTCAACCTTGCTCCATGGTTTGGAGGGTCCTACACCAGCAGTCTTCTTCCTAGTCCTGGCTGTCATCATTCCAGCCGTAGTTTTTCCTTTTCTAGTCTTCAATTTCCTAACAGCACTTAGTTTTACATGGTGAGCCAAAGTGTCATCCTCTTCCTCTGAACTCTCTTCCTCCAAATCAATACTATCCTCAGCAGTATCAGGAGACATGCTAGCTGGTTTCTTGCTAGGTAAATTTTTACCAAGAGAACATAATCCCAAAGCTGCTACTTCCTTTTCTGTCTTAGATGAGTCATCATCTTTCTCAGCTTGGGTTTCCACCTTAGGAGAGGGGTCCCTTCTGGACAGAGGGGTAAAAATATCCTTGACTGCATGCTCTTCATTCAAAATCCTAGTAACTAGGTTTCTTATGGTACGATCAGTAAAGTGCATGTCCTCTTTTTTAGGAGATTTTCCAGGAATGTTACCTTGCTTAGTTTCAGCCATGGAAGAGAGGCCTGAGGCGTCACCTGGTATCATAAAAAGAGGAGTCACGTCCAGCAAATCTTCATCTAGAAACTCCATGGAGGGAGTTCTCGTATGATGAAAGGGTTTTGAACTAGATGATGATGGATGTTGAGACATGTTATTGATCTTTTGAAGGAAATTTCTTTGCCCTAGCAGAGGTTCTCTGAGTAGTTTGATGAAGATGGAAAGAGTTGTGTTCAGGTAGAGCGTGCAAATGGCATAGATACTATTTCCAATACTAGGGAATGATTCATTATTAATGTGGCTCTTTCTTTTAATTGGGAAGACAATATTTTTGTTACCTTTTTCACTCCACATTAATTGCCATATTTTCTCAATAATCCAAGTCCCTAATTTCCCTCTTACATATTCAAATTGATTATCAATCAAATCCCTTGCAAACTTGTCAGCTGATTGCATTTCATGCTTTAGAACAATGAATTTATCTTTCACACATTTTCTAAGAGAGTGTTGACAACAAACAAAGTACTTAGTCCAACTGTGCTGACTATGATCTTTGGACATTATTGCAATATTCAGGTTGTCATAATACAATGTCATGACATCGTGTGTGACATTGTATGCAATTCTTCGTAGTTCCATCCAACCTAGTTGAGAACAGTTGCTTCCATCTGATATATTTTCATCATAAACATTATTTTCATCTTTCAAATTTGTAGGAGCAGGTGTCTTTTCACTCTCCATCTCAATCTTTTCAACATTGTTCTTGGCACACATAGTCCCTTGTGGCCCAGTTCCAACAAAGCTCTCTCCAATTTCAGACTGCATATAACTAGTCTATTTGATCTAACCTCTCAGTTGTTTGGGCCCTCATGACCTTTTCTTCTTTGGAAGTGAGGTTAAGTCTGAGCTTCTGGTGTGACATCCCTGTCTAACATTTCCCACAGACTTGTCTCTCATTACTCTTGAGGGTTCTTCTAGCATCTATCTTCATCTCTTCCTCTTTGACATAGGAACACTTTGAGGAAAAACCCATTCGAGAGCTCCACATGTAACAGTTGTCTTTGGTCCTGATTCCTTTCATAATCACTTCACTATCTTTGTTAAAAATTAGACATTCAGTTTTGGTGAAGTTAACATTCAGACCTTGATCACATAGTTGACTGATGCTTATTAGATTTGCAGTCAAGCCCTTAACAAGTAGAACCTTGTCAAGTTTAGGAACTCCAAGACAATTAAGCTTACCTGTTCCCTTGATTTCACCTTTTGCTCCATCTCCAAAGGATACATGGCTTATGGTATGATGATGCAGGTCAGTTAGCAGGTCTTGGTTTCCAGTCATCTGTCTGGAACATCCACTATCAAAATACCACTCTTCTTTGGCTGAGATTCTGATGGGAATGTGAGCTAATAGACTTGTAACATTAGTCTTAGGAACCCATTGCTTCTTATTGATAGGCTTGTGCTGTTGATAGTGAGTCTGTTGATGGACAGAGGTAGGGTAACCATACAGCTTATAGAAGAAGGGCTTTAGGTGACCAAATTTCCCACAGTAATGGCATCTCCATCTTTGGTGTTTCCCTTTCTATTGTCTTCTCCTCTGATGTTGTGACATCTCAGGACTGCTCTTACTATTGCTGCATTGAGGTTTGCAACTAATGTAACTGCTCTCAGCCTTAGCTTTATTGTACGATATTCCAGATTTGTCTCCTGTGACTAGTCCAGTTTGGAGAATCTTGTCTAAGGAGTCAGATCCATTGTTTAACATCCTTACATACTTGGTCATCTCTTCTAGTTTTGAGTTTAAGAACATAGCTTCAGTTTTTAACTTGGAGATGGTTTCTACATGTTCTGCCTTTTCATTCTCCAACTGTACTATCTTCTGGCTTTCAACTTGTTGACTTTCATCTAGCTTGACCTTTAGGGCCACTGCTTCTGTTTTTAATTTGGAGATGGTTTCTAATTGTTCTACCTTCTCATTCTGAAGTTGAGTTATCCCCTTCTTCTGGCTTTCAACCTGTTTACACAGCTCCACACTTTTGTGACACAACTTTCTATAGGTAGAGGCCAACTCTTCAAAGGTCACTTCTTCATCACTTGAGTCTTTATCAGAGCCCCATTTTCCTGTCAATGCAGTCACCAGATTTGCAGCCTCCTCAATATCACACTCATCAGACCACGTGGCAGCAAGACTCATCTTCTGCTTCTTGAGGTAGGTTCCACATTTAGTTCTAATGTGTCCATACCCATCCCATTCATAGCACTTTACTTCTTTTCCTTCTTTGGGCTTTTCATATGACCTTGCTCTTCTTCCATTGCTAATGTCAGATGAGACGTTCTTGACATTTGCCTGGGATCTTACATCCATTTTTTTTAACAATCTATTGAACTGTCTCCCTGGCATTGCAACTTCATTGGCCAAATCTTCATCAACATCCTGACTATTTTCTTCTTCTGTGTTTGATATGAAGGCAATGCTTTTGGTTTTATTTTCAGAGCCATCATTTAATCCCATCTCAAATGTTTGGAGAGAACCAACCAGCTCATCAACTCTCATCTTGGAGATGTCTTGAGATTCTTCTATGGCAGTTACTTTCATAGCAAATCTCTTAGGTAGTGACCTGAGTATTTTTCTTACCAATTTTTCATCTGACATTTTTTCTCCCAAGGCTCCTGAGGCGTTAGCTAATTCAAGGATACTCATATGAAATTCATGGATATTCTCATCTTCTTTCATCCTTAAATTTTCAAACTTGGAGGTGAGCAGCTGAAGTCTAGACATCTTTACCCTAGAGGTGCCTTCATGAGTGGTCTTGAGAATGTCCCAAGCATCGTTGGCCACTTCACAAATGTTTACCAACCTGAAAATATTCTTGTCTACCCCATTGAATATTGCATTTAATGCTTTAGAATTTCCAAGGGCTGGATCATCCTCCTCCTTGGACCATTGTTCTTCAGGCTTCTTCTCAATAGTGGCTTCTCCTTCTTTAGTAATTACAGTATGCACCCAGCCTGTTAACACAGCCTTCCAAGCCTTGTTATCAAGAGATTTCAGAAAGGCTACCATTCGAGGTTTCTAATAGTCATAGTTAGAACCATCCAAAATTGGTGGCCTGTGAACAGATCCTCCATCTCTCTCCATTGTACAAGAAAGTATTATCCCTAGATCTCACCCAGAACCAGAGCAGGATGCCTGCTCTGATACCAATTGAAATTCTGGTATCATATATAAGATGTCGAAGGTAATGTCACAACACTAATATCTGTTAGCAAAAGAGGATAAAGATACATAATGGTAAAGCAAATGACACAAGTAATTGTTAACCCAGTTCGGTGCAACTCACCTACGTCTAGGGGCTACTAAGCCAGGAAGGAAGTTCACTAAAATAGAATCAGTTCAAAGACTCTCCGTACACTTCAACAAGTTACAGTCTTTCTCACCTAATCTCTACCCGTGCAATTTTTACCTAAGCACTCTTAGATATGAGAACCCGCTCACTTCCCTACAATCACACCTGTGATCTTAAACAACAATCCCTTGAGAAAAGAAAACACTTTTCAATAACACACTCTTCATTTTACTTCACGGTTTCAATCAAGAAAACACACTCTTGATCTAGCTTCACAACTTTGATCAAGAAGACACAAACTTGATCTTGCTTCACAGCTTTGATCAAGTAGACACACACTCTTGCTTAACAACTTTAGAGTGACAAATTACAATCACAAACCAGTCCAATTCAATCATCAAAAGATGACTTGAATGGCTTACAAGTATTACGACTAAACATATACAAACCCTAGCTCTCTCTCTATATTTCGCTCAGTATTGGTTGTGTTGTGAAACAGGTTTTCTAAGTCCCTTTTTATAGAAGCTTCCAACTGGGCTTGGACATCTTGAAAACCCTAAATCTATTTTCCAATTAAATCTTTTCATAACAGCTGGTTAGATATCCTTGGAAAATAAGTAAATCAGGTTGTAATTAATGATTGAATGCGCCTGCAAATCAGATCTTCAATCATACATAGATTGCCATTAATTGTGCAATCACAAAACACCAGACATTCATACTGAATGTTCTGTGTACAGGATGTCATGACATCGGGTCTGACATCCTGGAAAAATCCTGCATAATTCCATAATTCCTTTTATAACTTCCAGCAGGTACAACCATATCAGATGTCATGACCTTGTGTATGACATTCTGAAACAATCCTGCATGAACATATCTTTCATTTAACCTCCAGCAGATACACACATATCAGATGCCATGACCTTGTGTATGACATTCTGAAATAATCCTGCATGATTATGTTTCTTAAACACCAACAGGTACATAGGATATCTCATGTTAAGACATCACACATAACATCTTGTGAACACTCTTTGTTTTATCAAAATTGCTGCCAACACTTAGAACCAACAAAACAGAATTGCTATGGAAAAATAAAATGCAGAGAAAGGTCTTGAAAGTTGGCTTCAGAGAGGAAAATTAAGCGTGCCCGTAGGTTTCCGACTTCCATCCTTTTATATTCTCCATTTAGTCTTGGCAGTTGAGAGAAATAAAGGTGACTTGGTTGAGTGAGAAATCCACGGGAAAGTGGCTGAGGAACGAGAAATAAGGGCGTGTGGATCACTTCTCTTGACAGATTCAATGTGCTGATTTTGTCCTTTTGACGGTCGTGATGGGCCTGTGACATTCATGACACCCAGGGCGTAACGGTTGTGACAGGCTTTGTCACGGTCGTCACATGTACATGATTTGTATTCTCTGCTTTTGTGTTGTTTTCTCTTCTGTTTCTTCTTATTTTCCTTCCTTTTCTATACTTTGCTTATTTAAGCATGGGAATTGAAATACCTGCAAAAATAACTCGAACACTTGCAGAATAATCGGAATATAAATGAAAGTGGTACGATTTTTGAGTGTAAATCAAGGCAAATATACGATGTATTTTCGTGTTATCAAACTCCCCTAAACTTGAATCTTTACTTGTCCTCAAGCAAATAAAATTTGAAAACACTAGTTAAACGGGAATACATAACACATTTCCAATTCGTACGTGGTTGTTAGGTACTTCGTTAAGATGACAGATATTCAAGTAAAACACTAAAGATACAATGACGACAAAAGCAATAAGTATTAGCGTAGATCTCTCCTTTGTACGAACCAGTTCGAATCATGCTATTATAGCTCAACCTAATGATTCTCGTTCTTATTTCACCCGGTTTCATTCTAGCGCAATCAGATTAAGCCCTTTGCCTTTACACGGACTTAGTGAAGTAGCCGGTTAGTGACTTTGATCCTTTTTTAGCACGGGGTCTGGTACACTAGTGTGGTAACCCTTTATATATCCCATTTCAAGGTTGTGGGGGATCTAACCGTAGTTTGCCCTACCGAGTTCAGTACAAGGTGCCTCTGAACCAACCAGCTGGGTTTTTCTGTTCCTTCCTTTTGTACATCTTGCAACCGTTTGTATGGTGCATTTTCAATTTCTTGATAGAAAAAGTATGAAGGATCTTCTTAATTCGTAGGCATCAATCACTTATATTCATTGGCTCTTCACATGGTTTGTGTTTAAGACGGTGTTGACTGCTAGTATAAACTACTAGGGGTTAATCTAGAACGGAGACTTAAGGTATCGGTATAATGGGTAGTCAAACTGATCTCGCAAAAGTGAGAGGTCTAAGGTGTTAGGACGGTATCAATCTTGTTATATTTTTCTCATTTTCCTAACAGAACCTATGTAGGGCAACCTATATACTCGTAGGATATGCATTTAACTTAAAAATAAAAAAAATTGTTATGGCAAGTTAGATAGAATAAATGAACGATTAGATACGAACAAATAAATGAAAGACAAAATTTTTGTTATGGACAAAAATAGAAACAAATAAAGGAAAGACAAGGATTCCCTCCCCACACTTAAATAAAGCATTGTCCTCAATGCGACAATATAAAGAATGAAAAGGGAAGAAACATGAAGATCGCTACTCTTCGCCACGACGTTGTGCTCTGCACGCTCTAACTCTTGCTCATGCAAGCTCACTTCTACCAAAAAAGAAGGAAAACACTTAAATTTCAAAACATAAAAATAACAAAATCAATAACAAATTAAAAAGAGGCGGGTTGTCTCCCACTAAGCACTTTGTTTAATGTCGTAAGTTTGACAGTAACGTTGTGATATATTAGTTTTGGGGTTGAGCGGGAAACTCTATACGTCTTAGACTATTTGAATAGTCTCTATTGTCAATATTATGGTAACGCTTTAATCGCTTCCCGTTTACCATAAACGGTTCACTATTTCTACCTTTGATTTCTACCGCACCGCTTTTAAAAACATTTGTAATTTCGAAAGGGCCTGACCACCTAGATTTAAGTTTTCCCAGAAAAAGTTTAAGTATTGAATTAAATAGTAGCACTATGTCACCGACATTAAACTCTTTCCTAGATATACGTTTATCGTGCCTTTTTTTGGTTCGTTCTTTGTATATCTTGGCATTCTCATAGGCGTCTAGTCGAAGTGCTTCCAATTCGTGAATGTCTAAAATTCGCTTCTCGCCCGTGGAAGTATAATTTAGATTTAGGGTCTTAATTTCCCAATAAGCTTTTTGTTCTAATTCCACAGGGAGATGACATGATTCACCATAAACTAATTTAAAGGGTATGGTCCCTATTGGGGTCTTGTAGGCCGTCCTATAGGCCCACAGAGCTTCATTTAGTTTAGATGACCAGTCTTTTCTAGATATTCCGACTGTCTTTTCTAGAATTTGTTTGATCTCTCTATTTGAAACTTTGACTTGGCCACTGGTTTATGGGTTTGTGGGTGACTTGCCCCTTCTTCACACTGAATCTAAGAAAGACTATGTTCTTGAACAACTTAATCACTACTCGTGTGTCATTTGTCGGAGAAGCTACAACCTCAACCCATTTTGAAACGTAATCGATAGCTACGAGTATGTACTTATTACCAAAAGAAGACATGAATGGTCCTATGAAGTCAATCCCCCACACATCAAAGACTTCCACTTCTAAGGTGCCTGTTTGTGGCATTTCATCGCTGTAAGACCCCAATTTTTGCCCTAAGATCCCTCATGGCCCATATCATATCATATCATGGCCTCAAGGATCATTGCATGCCCTAGCTTCCCTCCTAGTGGGTAGGTTGCATTGTGAGTGTGGTTCTTGATCACCAAGCATGTCTTGCATTTGTATATCATTGCTTTTCATATGTTTACTAACCAAAAAGTACAAAAATATTGTCATCTAACCATGTTACTTGCAGCTGAAGCAATCATCAGCCAATTAGGTCAAAATCAGTCAAAGTCAGGTATTGTAGTGGATGGTGGCCATTCTTGCAGAATTTGGGCACCATGATCAATCATCAAGAGTTCATATGACTTATGACATCATTTGGAATCAAGATATCAAGGAATTAGGGTTTGGAATTCATCAGAAGGTGCTTCAGTCAAGCAAAACCCTAGAAAGTCAAACTTGGTCAACTGTGGATTTAATCAGTGATTTGGTGATGGGATTTGGTCTGAGAGGTCTCATTCATGCTTATACAAGCTTCATATATCATGTCAAGCATCCACAGTGAAGAAAATAAAGTCAGACAAGAAATTTCCAGAAATAGAAAGTTGACCTGTAATTCAAATTTGCCAAAAATGGAAACTTCTTGATCTTAAACTTACATCATGATACAAGCTTCAAATGAATTTTTGCCCAACATGAAAGTTGAAGATCTTGTTCTCCCATTTCCAAAAAGTCCAAGAACTCTCAATTCCCATGTATGGTTGGCAAGTTATGATCAAATCAATTTCAAATATTTGTGAACTTCAAAAGGCCATATCTCTCAAACCATTTGGCCAAAATTGGTGGGGTTTTTTCCTACAAGTCATATTTGATCCCCTCTTTCCAAAAATATCATTCTCATTCACCAAAACTTCACCATTCAAAATGGCCTTTTTGGACTTGCATTAATTAAATTCAAGTATGGTGCAAAAAGTGACTTTGTGAAATAACCATTTTTAGTCAATTTGGCCAATTGGAACTTGTTTGGAATGATGTTTGAAGCATGTTTGAGGCCCAAACTCGGGCAGACCTAACACCCCATGTGCATTTGGTGGAAAATTAGCAAAATGGCAATTTACTTATTTTGAGATAATGGTGATTAGCATTGGTTTAGCCAAGTTAAAACAACAAATATATAGCAACTTTTCTGCACATTCCAACCCTAGCTGCAGCCTCACAAACATACAGAAAACCCTCTTCTCTCAAGAACACCATTTTGACATTTTGCAATTTCTGCTCAAAAACTCTAAAGAACCACGAGCATCCCTTCATTATTTCATCACCTAGCCATCATTGGGAAGCCTTTTGAAGCATCAATTACCAACTGGAAGTTCATCTTATGTTCTGTTTTCTTCAAGCTACATCCATGGCAATATGCGATTTAAGCACTTTCAAGCCTTGCTGAGCTAAAGTATCTCAACCATTCACCTCCTAGGACCTGCGTGTGCATCTGTTTGAAGCATTTGTGGCCAAAGAAACACTGAATCATCACTGAGCTTCATTTTTGGTTAGTTTTCGATTCACTTATTTTCCAAAATCGTGCCATACTTTAGATAGTTTATACCTTGCTGAGTCCAATGAGCTTTAGATTATTAAAAATGGTTGAGTATGGAGTGAGTAATTCGGTTTTAAAGCTTGATGTTCATGGATGTTTTTGCTTGTTGCTTCGTGTTTAGTTTGTTTTAACGAATATGGATTTGGGATTATGATTGTGCTTGTTTTGATTGTTCGATTGGTATGCGTATTCATGATTTCTGGGCGATTTCGTTTTTCATGATTTGATGAAGATGATTACTGTAGTTGAAACCCTAAGAAACCCAGAAAAATTTCATGTGAATCGCGTTTCTGCTTTTGGACTTCTGCATTGCATGAATTGTTACTGTGCCATTGCCCATGCTGAATCGTTGCTTGCCACATCACCATCGATGCTCACCGTTTCATTTAAGTGAATCCATATTTACCATTATGCCACCGGTCAACCACTTTGACCTACTAAACCATGTTTATTTTGTTCATTTGTTCCAAATTGATACCTCATCTTACAAAAATCATAACTTATGCATTTCAAATCCAAATTTCATGAAATGTTTTGCATCATGTCCTGTTTGATCTCTATTATTTTATCATGATTTTTGCTGATTTTTTGGATGGCTGGATTTTTAATGGCATTAGGGTTCTTGACATGTATGCATATTTTATACCTTTTGCCAAAACCATTGTGAAATTGTGATGGTATATCCATTTGATCTGAAATTTTTTGTGCTTAAAGTACACTCATCCATGGTTATTTTGATGTAGAGTTCTTGAATTTATCTTATCTGGTTGTTAAGATATGAATTTTTGAAGTAGGGTGTGACAATTTGTGTCACACCAATGATATGCAATTTCATGATTTTTGTTGACATGCTTCCTGACCTCCAATTGATGTGAATTTTTACATGAACCTTCTATTATATGTCTAGTTGACTTGTGAATTTGCTTGGAATTATTTGTGGCATTTTCCAATTGATTGAGATTTTTCTCCCCTGTTTGACCAAAATGTTGACTTGTGTGATACATGTTGCCATTTCCTTTGTGAAATTCTCATACTTTATTGGATGATCATGAAATTTTACATGTGATTACTAGACATCCTAAGCTTTGTCATGGTGTTGATCCCATTCATTTCTCATACATTATCACTGACTTATGAATTTTTGAAGTTGATACATGTTTGGTTGACTTCTTTGAGCATGCTTAAACTTGTTTTG
Source organism: Lathyrus oleraceus (assembly GCF_024323335.1). Lineage (NCBI taxonomy): Eukaryota > Viridiplantae > Streptophyta > Magnoliopsida > Fabales > Fabaceae > Lathyrus > Lathyrus oleraceus. Next base: position 334,415,483 of record NC_066580.1, on the reverse strand, counting down.
ACTTTCTGATTTTAATTGACCATCTTCCCATGATCCAATTGAGCTGAAATTTTATATGCATGTCATGTTATGGATTATGATTGACCATGATTTATTTGATGATTTTTGGAATTGATTATGATTGGTTTTGAGCTAAGTCTTGCTGTTGACTTCTATGAGCTTTCATTTGCCATGCTTTGACTTCTTTTGCTTATGAAATCATGATGATGAATGATATGAATGTGGGACCAATTGAGTTTGCTTCTTGATTGTTTAAACTTGATTTTGGTTGACTATCCCTTGTTGTTTTGACTTTCTCATTCCCTTTTGACCCTAGGCTTGTCCTAGTGGTCCTGTTGCTTATGTTTGAGTTCATGTTTTCAGGTTAAGCAACAATGCTCCAAAGAGATCATACAAATTTGATTGAGCTTGATTTGTTTATCATGAGCTAACCTCTTTGTTTTGTAGGTGGCTTGACTCATATGATTCGAGTCTTGTGCTTTGCACATTCATCTGATTTTGTTAACTGTCAATTCTATTCTCATTTTTCTTTGACTTTTGAATGGTGTACTGATTCTGTTTGACTATTTCAGGTACCATTAGTTGCTTAGTTCTTTGAACTTGCTTTGCTTTGCTTTAATAGCAATTTGCTTTGAGGTATAATTCCTTTTCTTCATGTAGTCTGGAAGACCTGGCCTGTTACTTGGCCAGGCAACTGTCTGAAGTCCTCCTTAAGAGGCAATGCTTGTGTGTGTTTATATTTGTCCCAAGCAGGAAAAGTCCTTTAAATAAGGCAATTGGTAGATCAAAGGGATAAGCAACCTATCCCCTACTATTCTGTGAGTCTTCTCCTTGCTCCCATTACATGGTTATAGCATTGAGATCCAAGCCCAAGATCAATCGAGTCAATAATATATGGAGAGAGTTCCTACTTTCTGAACTCCCACACTTTCTGATATTCAAATGCTCTCCCTGACCAGGGATAAGAGCAATGAGGCACACCCCTCATCTCCTTTCATCTGCTTCACCTTAGCCCCTCAATGGCAAGGTTAAGAGCACCTGTGACCCTATTCCAGTTGGCTTCAATGCCTAACCCTTTTGTATGAGCCTCCTTGTTTGGTTATAGTGCGTGCTGATTGACTTCATTGATTGCTTGATTGTTTCATATGCACATGCTTGCTTGTATGCTCTATGCATTTATCATCATTAATTGCTCATCAATGCATAATCATCTCATTTGTCTTTGTGACATTATCATTGTTGTTTACCAATTGAGGACAATTGTAAGACCATTCATTGGCCATTGCTCCTAGGATATGGAAGTGAGTATAAGACCATCACCTTGGCCACTCATCTTGTCTCTGCTTGATGCATTTGTTTGATTGTGAGGATGCAATTATAAGTCCCTGTAAGTTGGCATTTGCTTTCCTGTGATCCTGTTGCTTTGTTTGATTGTATGTGAGGATACAACTGTAAGTCCCTGCAAGTTGGCATTTGTTTTCCTAGGATCATACTGTGTATGTTAGAGTAAGCCCAGACAGATTGGCATCTGACATCCATTGTTTTGCATTTGTTTATTGTATGTGAGGATACAACTGTAAGTCCCTGCAAGTTGGCATTTGTTTTCCTAGGATCATACTGTGTATGTTAGAGTAAGCCCAGACAGATTTGCATCTGACATCCATTGTTTTGCATTTGTTTATTGTGTGTGAGGATGCAATTGTAAGTCCCTGCAAGTTGGCATTTGCTTTCCTATGATCATATGTTGGAGATTGGTATAAGTCCAGACAGATTGGCATCCGGTATCCAAGTTTCATTTTGTTAGGAGATTAGTGTAAGACCATTGAGTGGCCTCTGATATCCATTTCTGTTTTAGGAGATTGGTGTAAATCCATCTATTGGTATCCGGTATCCGCTTTTGTTTGTGAGATTGGAGTAAGACCATTGAGTGGCATCCGGTATCATTTGCTTGCTTACATTATTATTGCTCATTGCCTATTCCAAAGGACACACTTGAATCATCTTCTATATGATTTCAAGAGGTGAACTTTCTAAGAAGTTTTACAATCCATCTTCATCCATTCATCCCCATTGTGTCCTAAACCTTTTCACACATTACTTTTAAACTTGACATAGATATTGTGCAAACATCTTCATGTTTTCAAACTAAAAACCTGGACCCCAAGTCCTTGACTTTTTTCAAACTCCATTTCATAATACTTCTTTTAAATCAATCTTAATCATACTTTGACTCCACTTTCACAATCACAATCAATTAACTTCACTCATTCAATTGTTTTGGCTCTGTCCATTGTTAATCTTTTCATGCATTAGCCATAGGTTTCAATTATCATTGTGGTTGATGTAAACCTCACCTTATCTTTAGTGAGTCGACAGTAAGACTTCCGTACTGAAAACAGGGTTAACCCCTCTAGTACGTCGAAGCTATCCTCGCATGGTGGATGTTGTTCCTTGGTCGAGTTTTCTCCCATTGATAATGAAAAGCCTCAGTGCTATTGTTTAAAATTGAATCCACCAACTTTTGGAAATCTTTTAGCCGAACTACGGCGTTTTGATCCTTACCTTTGATGGAAGGTACGTAGGCAGCGGGTTCATCCGTTCAAACCCAATAATAAATTGTATATTCTTTTCTCATCATCCCAATCATGTTTGCACAATACTTATGTCATAACAAATAACAATTTTATACAACAAGTGTGAAAAGGGCTCCCTAGGAGTACCTAGGACGTGATGGGTGCCTAACACCTTCCCATTGCGTAATTTACCCCTTACCCAGACTCTCTGATCTTTTTATTAGTTTTCTACGTGTAAAACTTCTTAGGCTTTTGTTCGCTTTTTAGCCAGTCCTTTGGATAAATAAAAGTGCGGTGGCGACTCGAAATTTCATTGTATCTCTTGCTTATGATTTAACCGATAGATCATACAGCGACGAATACACCGCTACAGAAAAGTGGCGACTCTGCTGGGGAATAAAGGATCCTTGGTGGTATTGCCTACTTTTCACCCTTGTTGTGCTATATTGTTATCTGTTATATGACACATTTTTGTACAATTTGGGATCACTGTATTGATTGTAATGTTTGAATTGCTTGATATACAATGCTGTTTGCTTTGGTGATCTGTGAGATGAGTTCTATACCCAAACTCGAGTGCACTCTAGGATAGGAGAATGGCATAGTCTTGTTGACTGGTGTGGAGTATTCCTTAGCCAGTTGACTTGCGAGTCCATTCACTTAGTGGAGGTCATGTTGGATTAATAATGTCACACAAGTTATTTGTGGTTAGGCATTATTCTTTCAATCATGTGCCGCAGAAGCCAAGGACCTTAGTTTACCAAACCCATCTTGGCCTATTTTTTAGGAACGTAGTGCGGAGGTCGTTCAGATGTCAGTTCTGATACGATTGTTACGCGATACTACACTCGTAAGAGTTTCTCTTGAGAATATTCTTGGAATACGAGTATTCGTTCCTCCGATAATATTCGAAAGATGGAACGATGATTATGGGAACCTCTGGTAGAACATGTCTGGCAGGTTTAAACCCTAGTACACTCCCTTTGGGTGGTCCTTAACCGAGACTCCATGCTCGTGACTCTCAACAAACCCGTGATTCGTGGTTGAGTCGTTCAAACATTGTTAATATCAATGGAACCCGGATCAGGTGTAAAACCTAAAATCCACCAAAGCGGCTGGTTGATATTAAGGATGTCTGAACCGGTTCATGTACCGTTAATATCAATGGAACTTGGGTGTCGATAAGGTGAAAACCTAAATCCACCAAAATGGATGATTGATATTAGGGATATAATGAGCTTTCCCACGACCTTTGTTTGGTGTGCCTTGCTTGATCCTTGAGTGTGATTGTTGCATTCATGCATTCACGCATTCATCCGCATTCATGTCATCAGAAAAAGAAAATTTTCAAGGAACTCAAAGGAGTTTATTTGCAAACATTTTCAAAACATGAAAAAACCGGGAAAATTTTTTCACCTGATATATCTGATGAGATATTCTCATGTATGATCAAAATGCTTAAAAATTCAAAGTTTGCAAATAAAACCCTCGAGTTCCTTTGATATAAAAACAAGCATATGCATAAACACTTCATGCATCATTTGCATAAGCAGGTGTTTTGTTCCGGTCTCCCGTCCCGTGGTCTGACCCTGCGATCTTCATTTATTTTGAAGACGCACTTTGCCGGTATTATACCAGAGCCGATTCTGCCAGATTGATGGATCATCCTGAGCAAGAGAGTTGTGAACTCAGAGAGATATTTGCCAGACTAAGTGTTGTTGATGGATTTATTCCTGGTTAACCGATCCCGAGCTGGCATTGGCTACTGTTGTTCTGGGGCATGTAATGAGCAAGGTTTGTTCGCAAGTGGAGGATTCATCCATGATGATCAACCTGAAGAGGAAGTTGCTGCTATCATTGAAGAGGACGCAGAGGACATGAACAATTTTGTTATTCCTGGTGGTGTCTGCCACAATTGGGTCGCTGTGGATGTTCCTACGGTCATTCATAAGTCAGCGTGATTTGTTCACTTTGTTCAAAACCCTTCTCCCATGCCAAAAGGAGAAGTGATGACATTGTTGGCAGCATTTAATACAATGATGTTTTCATTCAATTAATGCATTGTTAAACATTTGTTTTTCCTTTGTTTTCACTTTTTGCTTTTTGCATGAAATCAGTGATCACAAAAAAACCCTGAAAAACAAAAAAAACAGCTTTTTCATCTGCATAAATGATTTGCTTGTTTAAAATTCAAAAGCTTTTCATTATCCAGAATCATTATGCAGGGATTTCTAAACCCATTGAACATAATGATCCAACGCCATCTCCCAATCTTGAAGTCTTTGTATTTAAGGCAGAGGAAGATGATGTTGAAGGGGATTCCTGACGAGATTACCCGTCTTCTCGAGCACCAAAAGAAGCTCATTCAGCTGTATCATGAGAATCAGCAAAACAGTCAAACTAGGGCATTAAAAAAAAAAAAAAAAAATCAAAAAAAATCAATCAAAAAAAAAAAAGAAAGAAGAAAGAGGGTGAAAAAGAATGAAAAATCAAAATCAGGAAAATTTTTCCAAATATTTTTTCAAAAGAAAAAAGAAAAATCATACCCTCAAGTCCCTAGTTGACTGATGCTGAATGGATTCAGAGTCGTTACGACAATGGATGAGGAGGATTTCACTCGTCCTGTGAATTCAGATGCAGTCAAGAAATACTTTGCCTAAAAAAAAAGTATATGCAAATGAAAAAAAATTGAAAAAAACAGAATAGCTCTCTATGTTGAAAACCCGAAAGGGCGGCTTAGGCAAAAATGAGCGTCTCGGTGGAGAACCCGCAAGGGTAATCCAGGCAAAAATTAGAGACTTGAGAAAAAAATATTTGCATCTCGCTAGATTGAGTACCTCACCCTGGGGCAATCTAGGCAAAAATTAGGGATTTGGCAAGTGATTGCATCCTGACAAGACTTTCTGGTTTATCAGTCGTCATTTCGTCAGAGGATTCTCGACTCGTCGTCAACCGAAGCTTCGGATACATCGAGATTCCAATTGGTAGAGAAAGGATCATTATGTTCAATGTAGCCCTCTTCCAATATATATCACTGATTTCGAATTTGTACAGATCTATGGAGTCTTGCCATTTGCAGGCTGCCATTCCATCAAATCAATTTGAGCTTTTTATCCAATTATTTGCACTCTTATTTGTTTCAATTCAACAAATGTTTTGCATGTTTTAAATTGATAAAATGTCATTGTTTTAAAGAAATAAATTTTTCAAAAAAAAATTGTTTTAAATAAAGTGAACATTCACAAGATGGAAAGGATACTCAAGAATATCTCAGTGCTCTCCCGAGGGTGGCATGATTTCCAACAGGTAAGACATTTGTTCATACTCCTGGTTTGGCTGTATCTTCTTTCTTCAGATCTTTGTTGGGGTTGTTCCTCAAACAAAGTTGTTGTGGGTTGTTCCCCAGTATAGTCGCAAGCAGAGCGTTGTTGAAGACTTTGTTTTCTTCCAGCAGCAGTTTTCCCCAGCATGGGTGCTTTTCTTATGGAAGTTTCGGCGGTTGATGGTTTGTCATCTTGGTGCCCCGTCACTTTCTCCAGTGGGTCAATATCCCCAGACTTTATTTGTCTCCTCAACACAGTCATGAGTAGAGCTGTTATTGATATCCCCATCGGAGTCGCGAGCAGAGTTGTTATCACTCTTCCCAGTGCAGTTGCCAGCGGAATTGTCTGTTTCCTCAGCACGATCGCTTTCTTTTTAAAGACTCGGTAAGTCAGCGGTTTGATACCCGGTACTTTACCTTTTCCCCGGCGAAGTCGTCTGCGGAATTGTTGCTATCTCTCCATCAGAGTTATTCTCTTCAGCAGAGCAGGATTTATTTTCCTATTCAGTGGTTGATTTGGGTTGATATCCCAGTATATTGCAACCATCTTTTCCTCAGCATAGTCTGCAGAGTGTTTGTTGTGGCAGTTTTGCCTGTTGAATACTCCGTCAATCCCCAGTATGGTCGGATGATGGCTCTAGCATCCAGAGAATGGATTGATTTCCTGACTATTTGTGATCCCCAGTAGAGTGGCTTGTATTGCAGAATCTACTTGTTGTGATCAGTTTGCTATGAGTATTCTCCCCAAGTGGAGTGGTTCGTTGCAGAATCTACTTGTTTGATCTGTCCTCCCTCAGTGGGTTGTTCCCCAAGAGAGTAGCCGACAGTTTTCCCCAGTAGAGTTGCTTATGCAGTTAGACTCTATTTGGATGATATCATTCTCCCTCAGTGGGTTATTCCCCAACGGAGTTTTGTGGAGTTGCTTCTACAGCAGTTCGTGCTTATGCACCTTTTGTTTCTCAGTTGACACTGGGATCCCCTGCAGATACTTTGGGTTTTCTCTTGTTCTCCTACAGATTTGTCTTGGTGGCTGCTTTGCCCGTTGTGACTTTCTGTACCCTGATTGGGTTGCTTCCTGATATCTCCGATCTTCTGCTTCTTCAGCAGTACTCGCAGATCTTTGCTTCTCAGCATATAGATCTCCGCAGATTGGCTTTCCAGCTGGTTTTTCCCCTGGAAGTATAATACCGGGCGTTTGATTCCTGGACCTGTTCGTGTTAGAATTGTCTGTTTTGTCAGCATTCATCAAACATAAATCACGCATATTCATGCATATTCATAAACATTCAGATATTCATGTCGCATTTCTTGCCATGTATCCTTTGTTTGTTGTGTCTCCTGCTATGGTGATATAGATCTCTTTACAGATCTCCCCAAGCAGATGTCGGGTGTTTAAAATCTCTCCATATAGAGTCAGCCCATAAGTAGAAAATGTTGTCTTTCATTCTGCAGTTCCCCACTGAGATATATCCTCGTGGATGACGGTTTCTTCCGTTTCCTCCCAACACATATATTGGGATGGATTTTCCTATTTGAGTTATATCCTCATTAGGACGTGTCTTGATTCAGTCTGCCTTTTCGGATTATTCCTGAATTGGCTATTTGTCAAATGTCTTGTGCTTCCCAGTGGGTTGTTCCCCAGTGGAGTAGTTTTTGGGCCTCTACCCTCATACCGGTAGTTATAAGTCCTATTTCTCCTGGCTTTCTTGGCAGAATTTATGGTTATACACCTTTTATTCTCCAGCCAGAGTTTTGGTTTTCTACCCTCATACCGGTAGTTGTAAATCCTATTTTTTCCTGCTCTCCAGCAGTTTGCGGTTTGTTATAAACCCTATCTTGGTTTCCCGTGCGAATTTGTGATTTGTTCTATCCCCACGCGGAGTTGTTGGTCTTCTACCCCGTATTCGGTAGATGTAAACCCTAATTTTGTGGTCACCTCCACCCTTTTTGGCCTTCTGCCTACAAACCAGCAGTCGTAAGTCCTATTTTTGCGGTTTTTCTACCTACAAACCGGTAGTTATAAACCCCGTTCTCTCCTTTGCAGAGTTAACTTTGTTGTTCATCCCAACCGATGACAATTTTTCCCTTGTGGTTATCTTCATCTAATTCTTGATGTTGATTTTTTCCTTCGCTTGGATAAGTTGCTCAGATCAGCACTTATATCCCTAGTAAGTCTTTTGTGGATAATTGCCGTATGCTAGCAATTTTATCCCCAGCGGGTCCTTTCACCTTGTGTCAGTGATTGTGTTCCCCGGACCATTGATTTTCATCAGTGAATCCTCAGCGAGTCGCCTTTCATTTACCCTCTTGTCGGTAATGTCTGTTGCTCCTTTTGATTGGTTATCATTATACCTAGTTTGGTATCCCGATGCCTTTCTTTTCGGTTGATTTATCCTTTATTAACCCAGTAACCGGTTGTGGATAATCTTCCATGCGAGTATATTATTCACGGTCTGCCGGTAATGAATAATATATCTCATGCACTCTTCAGTCGAAGCCTTTGTGTTTTCTTTGTTGAGTAAGATTCGTTATTTCCCTTTGCGGAGTCGAATATTCTTGTTGTCGGATAATTGCCGGATGCTTGCAATTTATCCCTTTGAGTTGTCTTTCGTTTACCCGGATGCTTGGTATCGATTGTCTCTCTGTTTTGGATAGTCACCTATTATATACTTCGGTATCTCGGGTGTCTTTTCCTTTTCGAGTATATTATTCACGGTCTGCCGGTAATGAATAATATATCTCATGCGCTCTTTAGTTGGAATCCTTTGTTGATTTTCCCCAGCTGAGCAAGATTCGTATTCTTTGTAGAATCGAATATCCATCCTTTAACCAGTTTGTGTTTCGGATGATGAGTGTTTTGGCATATATACCTATTCACGTTTCGGTAGATCACCTATTATATACCCAGTAACCGGTATCTCTGGTGTTTCTTACCATGCGAGTTTATTATCTACGTTCTGACGGTAATAGATAATATATCTCATGTGAGTATTCTATCCACGTTCTGACGGTAATGGATATTATATCTCGTTCGCTCTTGGGTCAATCCTTTGATTGTTTTCTCCACAGAGTAAGATTCGTATTCCTTGTGGAATCGAATGTCCATCCTATAAACAAGTCTGCTGTTCTAGCTTTCTTCAGGGTGATGAGTGTTTTGGAACACAAACCAATTCACGATTTCGGATTTTATCCTATAAACAACCTACAACCCGGTTCAGGATAATTTTCCTTTTGAGTATACTATCCACGGTCTGCCGGTAATGGATATTATATCTCGTTCGCTCTTGGGTCAATCTTTTGATTGCTTTCTCCGCAGAGTAAGATTCATATTCCTTGGGGAATTGAATATCCATCCTATAAACAAGTTTGCTTTTCTAGCTCTCTTCAGGATGATGAGTGTTTTGGAAGTGAAATCCAATTCACGCTTTAGTCGGTCACCTATTATATACCCAGTAACCGGTATCCCTGGTGTTCCTTCCTTTCTGCTCCCTATTATGACCTCGGTCCCTTGTGGAGTCAGATTTTCCTGAGTTTATGTACCTTTTTCAGGTCTTTCTCAGATGTTCGGTTGATTGATATCTCTCACCCTTATACCGGTCTTAGATATTCATTCTTCCTGATTTTTGTTACCCTTATGCCCGGTAACACTTCATTTTCTTTGGTGCTTCCTCAGTGAAGTTTTCTTGTTGCTTCTCCCCAGGAGTCAGCTTGTGTCTCTCCAATGGATTTATTTTCCTTTGGAATTTTTCTTTTCCCCAGTGTGAGTCCTTCACTCCCCAGTGAGTTCTCCAGTCTGTTTTCTGGTATTCCCTAATCAGAGTCGTGTATTGTTCACGCTGTGTCAGTTTTGTTTATCCCCAACTAGAGTCTTGTTAGAGTCTCTGTTCCTGGTGAGTGTACTACTCCGATGGATCGTCTTTTCTTCTGTGTGAATCATATTCCCCACAGAGTTTGTGTCTTTTGCATGCATACATTTGCATCATGAGGTCTCTTAGGGACCAAAATTTGTCTCATTACTGTTATTTAAGCCCATTCTACCGCGTCGAGATGAAGATTTCTAAACTTCACTTCTCCGGCTAGAATGACCTTAAATAGGGGCATCTGTAAGACCCCAATTTTTGCCCTAAGATCCCTCATGGCCCATATCATATCATATCATGGCCTCAAGGATCATTGCATGCCCTAGCTTCCCTCCTAGTGGGTAGGTTGCATTGTGAGTGTGGTTCTTGATCACCAAGCATGTCTTGCATTTGTATATCATTGCTTTTCATATGTTTACTAACCAAAAAGTACAAAAATATTGTCATCTAACCATGTTACTTGCAACTGAAGCAATCATCAGCCAATTAGGTCAAAATCAGTCAAAGTCAGGTATTGCAGTGGATGGTGGCCATTCTTGAAGAATTTGGGCACCATGATCAATCATCAAGAGTTCATATGACTTATGACATCATTTGGAATCAAGATATCAAGGAATTAGGGTTTGGAATTCATCAGAAGGTGCTTCAGTCAAGCAAAACCCTAGAAAGTCAAACTTGGTCAACTGTGGATTTAATCAGTGATTTGGTGATGGGATTTGGTCTGAGAGGTCTCATTCATGCTTATACAAGCTTCATATATCATGTCAAGCATCCAAAGTGAAGAAAATAAAGTCAGACAAGAAATTTCCAGAAATAGAAAGTTGACCTGTAATTCAAATTTGCCAAAAATGGAAACTTCTTGATCTTAAACTTACATCATGATACAAGCTTCAAATGAATTTTTGCCCAACATGAAAGTTGAAGATCTTGTTCTCCCATTTCCAAAAAGTCCAAGAACTCTCAATTCCCATGTATGGTTGGCAAGTTATGATCAAATCAATTTCAAAAATTTGTGAACTTCAAAAGGCCATATCTCTCAAACCATTTGGCCAAAATTGGTGGGGTTTTTTCCTACAAGTCATATTTGATCCCCTCTTTCCAAAAATATCATTCTCATTCACCAAAACTTCACCATTCAAAATGGCCTTTTTGGACTTGCATTAATTAAATTCAAGTATGGTGCAAAAAGTGACTTTGTGAAATAACCATTTTTAGTCAATTTGGCCAATTGGAACTTGTTTGGAATGATGTTTGAAGCATGTTTGAGGCCCAAACTCGGGCAGACCTCACACCCCATGTGCATTTGGTGGAAAATTAGCAAAATGGCAATTTACTTATTTTGAGATAATGGTGATTAGCATTGGTTTAGCCAAGTTAAAACAGCAAATATATAGCAACTTTTCTGCACATTCCAACCCTAGCTGCAGCCTCACAAACATACAGAAAACCCTCTTCTCTCAAGAACACCATTTTGACATTTTGCAATTTCTGCTCAAAAACTCTAAAGAACCACGAGCATCCCTTCATTATTTCATCACCTAGCCATCATTGGGAAGCCTTTTGAAGCATCAATTACCAACTGGAAGTTCATCTTATGTTCTGTTTTCTTCAAGCTACATCCATGGCAATATGCGATTTAAGCACTTTCAAGCCTTGCTGAGCTAAAGTATCTCAACCATTCACCTCCTAGGACCTGCGTGTGCATCTGTTTGAAGCATTTGTGGCCAAAGAAACACTGAATCATCACTGAGCTTCATTTTTGGTTAGTTTTCGATTCACTTATTTTCCAAAATCGTGCCATGCTTTAGATAGTTTATACCTTGCTGAGTCCAATGAGCTTTAGATTATTAAAAATGGTTGAGTATGGAGTGAGTAATTCGGTTTTAAAGCTTGATGTTCATGGATGTTTTTGCTTGTTGCTTCGTGTTTAGTTTGTTTTAACGAATATGGATTTGGGATTATGATTGTGCTTGTTTTGATTGTTCGATTGGTATGCGTATTCATGATTTCTGGGCGATTTCGTTTTTCATGATTTGATGAAGATGATTACTGTAGTTGAAACCCTAAGAAACCCAGAAAAATTTCATGTGAATCGCGTTTCTGCTTTTGGACTTCTGCATTGCATGAATTGTTACTGTGCCATTGCCCATGCTGAATCGTTGCTTGCCACATCACCATCGATGCTCACCGTTTCATTTAAGTGAATCCATATTTACCATTATGCCACCGGTCAACCACTTTGACCTACTAAACCATGTTTATTTTGTTCATTTGTTCCAAATTGATACCTCATCTTACAAAAATCATAACTTATGCATTTCAAATCCAAATTTCATGAAATGTTTTGCATCATGTCCTGTTTGATCTCTATTATTTTATCATGATTTTTGCTGATTTTTTGGATGGCTGGATTTTTAATGGCATTAGGGTTCTTGACATGTATGCATATTTTATACCTTTTGCCAAAACCATTGTGAAATTGTGATGGTATATCCATTTGATCTGAAATTTTTTGTGCTTAAAGTACACTCATCCATGGTTATTTTGATGTAGAGTTCTTGAATTTATCTTATCTGGTTGTTAAGATATGAATTTTTGAAGTAGGGTGTGACAATTTGTGTCACACCAATGATATGCAATTTCATGATTTTTGTTGACATGCTTCCTGACCTCCAATTGATGTGAATTTTTACATGAACCTTCTATTATATGTCTAGTTGACTTGTGAATTTGCTTGGAATTATTTGTGGCATTTTCCAATTGATTGAGATTTTTCTCCCCTGTTTGACCAAAATGTTGACTTGTGTGATACATGTTGCCATTTCCTTTGTGAAATTCTCATACTTTATTGGATGATCATGAAATTTTACATGTGATTACTAGACATCCTAAGCTTTGTCATGGTGTTGATCCCATTCATTTCTCATACATTATCACTGACTTATGAATTTTTGAAGTTGATACATGTTTGGTTGACTTCTTTGAGCATGCTTAAACTTGTTTTGACTTTCTGATTTTAATTGACCATCTTCCCATGATCCAATTGAGCTGAAATTTTATATGCATGTCATGTTATGGATTATGATTGACCATGATTTATTTGATGATTTTTGGAATTGATTATGATTGGTTTTGAGCTAAGTCTTGCTGTTGACTTCTATGAGCTTTCATTTGCCATGCTTTGACTTCTTTTGCTTATGAAATCATGATGATGAATGATATGAATGTGGGACCAATTGAGTTTGCTTCTTGATTGTTTAAACTTGATTTTGGTTGACTATCCCTTGTTGTTTTGACTTTCTCATTCCCTTTTGACCCTAGGCTTGTCCTAGTGGTCCTGTTGCTTATGTTTGAGTTCATGTTTTCAGGTTAAGCAACAATGCTCCAAAGAGATCATACAAATTTGATTGAGCTTGATTTGTTTATCATGAGCTAACCTCTTTGTTTTGTAGGTGGCTTGACTCATATGATTCGAGTCTTGTGCTTTGCACATTCATCTGATTTTGTTAACTGTCAATTCTATTCTCATTTTTCTTTGACTTTTGAATGGTGTACTGATTCTGTTTGACTATTTCAGGTACCATTAGTTGCTTAGTTCTTTGAACTTGCTTTGCTTTGCTTTAATAGCAATTTGCTTTGAGGTATAATTCCTTTTCTTCATGTAGTCTGGAAGACCTGGCCTGTTACTTGGCCAGGCAACTGTCTGAAGTCCTCCTTAAGAGGCAATGCTTGTGTGTGTTTATATTTGTCCCAAGCAGGAAAAGTCCTTTAAATAAGGCAATTGGTAGATCAAAGGGATAAGCAACCTATCCCCTACTATTCTGTGAGTCTTCTCCTTGCTCCCATTACATGGTTATAGCATTGAGATCCAAGCCCAAGATCAATCGAGTCAATAATATATGGAGAGAGTTCCTACTTTCTGAACTCCCACACTTTCTGATATTCAAATGCTCTCCCTGACCAGGGATAAGAGCAATGAGGCACACCCCTCATCTCCTTTCATCTGCTTCACCTTAGCCCCTCAATGGCAAGGTTAAGAGCACCTGTGACCCTATTCCAGTTGGCTTCAATGCCTAACCCTTTTGTATGAGCCTCCTTGTTTGGTTATAGTGCGTGCTGATTGACTTCATTGATTGCTTGATTGTTTCATATGCACATGCTTGCTTGTATGCTCTATGCATTTATCATCATTAATTGCTCATCAATGCATAATCATCTCATTTGTCTTTGTGACATTATCATTGTTGTTTACCCATTGAGGACAATTGTAAGACCATTCATTGGCCATTGCTCCTAGGATATGGAAGTGAGTATAAGACCATCACCTTGGCCACTCATCTTGTCTCTGCTTGATGCATTTGTTTGATTGTGAGGATGCAATTATAAGTCCCTGTAAGTTGGCATTTTCTTTCCTGTGATCCTGTTGCTTTGTTTGATTGTATGTGAGGATACAACTGTAAGTCCCTGCAAGTTGGCATTTGTTTTCCTAGGATCATACTGTGTATGTTAGAGTAAGCCCAGACAGATTGGCATCTGACATCCATTGTTTTGCATTTGTTTATTGTATGTGAGGATACAACTGTAAGTCCCTGCAAGTTGGCATTTGTTTTCCTAGGATCATACTGTGTATGTTAGAGTAAGCCCAGACAGATTTGCATCTGACATCCATTGTTTTGCATTTGTTTATTGTGTGTGAGGATGCAATTGTAAGTCCCTGCAAGTTGGCATTTGCTTTCCTATGATCATATGTTGGAGATTGGTATAAGTCCAGACAGATTGGCATCCGGTATCCAAGTTTCATTTTGTTAGGAGATTAGTGTAAGACCATTGAGTGGCCTCTGATATCCATTTCTGTTTTAGGAGATTGGTGTAAATCCATCTATTGGTATCCGGTATCCGCTTTTGTTTGTGAGATTGGAGTAAGACCATTGAGTGGCATCCGGTATCATTTGCTTGCTTACATTATTATTGCTCATTGCCTATTCCAAAGGACACACTTGAATCATCTTCTATATGATTTCAAGAGGTGAACTTTCTAAGAAGTTTTACAATCCATCTTCATCCATTCATCCCCATTGTGTCCTAAACCTTTTCACACATTACTTTTAAACTTGACATAGATATTGTGCAAACATCTTCATGTTTTCAAACTAAAAACCTGGACCCCAAGTCCTTGACTTTTTTCAAACTCCATTTCATAATACTTCTTTTAAATCAATCTTAATCATACTTTGACTCCACTTTCACAATCACAATCAATTAACTTCACTCATTCAATTGTTTTGGCTCTGTCCATTGTTAATCTTTTCATGCATTAGCCATAGGTTTCAATTATCATTGTGGTTGATGTAAACCTCACCTTATCTTTAGTGAGTCGACAGTAAGACTTCCGTACTGAAAACAGGGTTAACCCCTCTAGTACGTCGAAGCTATCCTCGCATGGTGGATGTTGTTCCTTGGTCGAGTTTTCTCCCATTGATAATGAAAAGCCTCAGTGCTATTGTTTAAAATTGAATCCACCAACTTTTGGAAATCTTTTAGCCGAACTACGGCGTTTTGATCCTTACCTTTGATGGAAGGTACGTAGGCAGCGGGTTCATCCGTTCAAACCCAATAATAAATTGTATATTCTTTTCTCATCATCCCAATCATGTTTGCACAATACTTATGTCATAACAAATAACAATTTTATACAACAAGTGTGAAAAGGGCTCCCTAGGAGTACCTAGGACGTGATGGGTGCCTAACACCTTCCCATTGCGTAATTTACCCCTTACCCAGACTCTCTGATCTTTTTATTAGTTTTCTACGTGTAAAACTTCTTAGGCTTTTGTTCGCTTTTTAGCCAGTCCTTTGGATAAATAAAAGTGCGGTGGCGACTCGAAATTTCATTGTATCTCTTGCTTATGATTTAACCGATAGATCATACAGCGACGAATACACCGCTACAATCGCGTCTTGAAATGTTACCAGTGCGTTGGCATCGGTCGCAATTTATAACCGCATTATGGACATCTTTCCATAGTGTAGGCCAAAAGAGGCCCGATTGTAAGATCTTAGCACAAGTTTTTGAAGTGCTTGCGTGCCCACCATAGGGGGCGGAATGGCAATGAGAGATTATGTCGTTAATTCATCCTCAGGGACACATCGACGAAAAATACCTTCGGTACCTCTTTTGAAAAGCAAAGGTTCATCCCAGTAGTATTGTTTTAGATCAAGAAAGAAATTCTTATTTTGTTGGTATGATAGGTCCGGTGGAAGTACTCCAACAGCTATGTAGTTGACAAAATCAGCATACCATGGCAGAGTTGTAGTCGAATGAATTTCTTCCACAGATTCTTCTATTTCGGTATCATTTAAGGTTAGTTCAGACATGTCGCTTTCCATTTGGGCTATAAGTCGTTTGTAAGGGAAATCATCATTGATTGGAATTTGATCAGGCTTATTCCCTTCGATTCGTGATAAGTGGTCTGCTACTACATTTTTAGTACCCTTCTTACTTTTATTTCTAAGTCAAATTCTTGTAAGAGTAGGATCCATCTTAAGAGTCTTGGTTTGGCATCCTTTTTACTTAGCAAATATCTAATAGCGGCGTGATCAGTATAGATGATAATTTTCGCTCCTACTAAGTAGAAAAGGAATTTGTCTAAAGCGAACACAACGGCTAGAAGTTCCTTTTCAGTGGTGGCGTAGTTCATTTAGGCAGGATCTAATGTTCTACTTGCGTAGTAGATAGCATGAAGTTTTTTATCCTTTCTTTGTCCTACCATTGCGCCTACGGCATAATCACTCGCATCAAACATGATTTCGAAAGGTAATCTCCATTCAGGTGGTTGCATGATAGGTGTGGTGATTAAATATGTTTTTAATTGCTTAAACGCTGTTAAACATTTCTCATCAGAGATAAAGTCAACGTCTTTCATTAATAAACCAGTCAGTGGTTTGGTAATTTTCGAGAAATCCTTGATAAAGCGTCGGTAGAAACCGGCGTGTCGTAAAAAGCTTCGTATTTCTCGTACGGTTTTAGGAGGTTGAAGATTCTCTATAATATTGATCTTAGCTTTGTCTACTTCAATTCCTTTATCAGATACTACGTGTCCTAACACAATTCCTTGTTGGACCATAAAATGGTATTTCTCCCAGTTCAAGACGAGATTCACCTTTACGCATCTTTCTAGTACCATTTCAAGGTTTGATAGACATCCTTCGAAGCTCTGCCCACAAACAAAAAAATAGTCCATGAAGACTTCCATAATATCGTCTATATAGTCAGCGAAGATTGACATCATGCATCTTTGGAATGTTGCGGGAGCGTTGCATAGTCCAAATGGCATTCGTCGATAAGCGAATGTACCATAAGGGCATGTGAAGGTTGTTTTCTCTTGGTCGTCAGGATGGATAGGAATTTGAAAGAATCCTGAATAACCGTCTAGATAGAAGAAGTGGGAATGCTTAGCCAATCGTTCAAGCATTTGATCAATGAAAGGCAGAGGAAAGTGATCCTTTCGAGTGGCTTTGTTTAGTTTCCTATAATCGATGCACATTCTACTTCCGATCACAACTCTTTGTGCTATAGATTCTCCCTTCTCGTTCTTAACAATTGTACACCCCCTTTCTTGGGTACTACATGAACGAAGCTAACCCATTTACTATCGGAGATCGGGTATACGATTCTTGCATCTACTAACTTATTTACTTCATCCTTGACTACAGTACTTAAAATTTAGGTGATCCTTCTCTGGTGTTATCTAGAGGTTTTACAATCTTCTTCTAGCATAATGCGATGCATACAGATACAAGGACTTATTCCTTTTATGTCAGTAATGATGTAGCCTAACGCAGTTGGATATTTTCTTAAGACATCTAGTAACTTTTCAGTTTCCATCTGTCCTAAGTCAGCGTTGACTATTACTGGTCTTTTGAGTTCAGTGTCTAGGAATTCATATCTTAGGTTCTTTGGTAGTGTTTTTAATTCTAAGTCTGGTTTCTTCGGGCATGGCATATGGTTGGGTGTAAGTCCTAAGCATTCGCTTAGACTGTCATTTTGGTATGGTTCACGCCAATTATCATCTTCAAAGATTGAAGGGATTTGGATTTTCATTATATCAGAATATATGGTTTCTTGCATCTCTGCCTCTCTTACGCACTCGTCTATGACATCAAGTAGATAACAGGCATCGTCTATAGCTGGCGCTTGTAAGAATTGTGTCAAGATGAATTCAACCTTTTCTTCTCCAACTTCGAATGTTAGCTTACCTCTTTTCATGTCTATTATGGCTTCGGAGGTAGCTAAGAATGGCCTTCCTAATATAATAGGTGTACTGGCATCTTCTTTGATGTCCATGATTATGAAGTCTGTAGGAATGTAGAATTATCCTACACGTATTGGGACATTCTCTAGTATACCAACAGGATATTTGATTGAGCGGTCAGCTAGTTGGACAGACATCTTGGTTGGTCTTAGTTCTCCCAGGTTGAGCCTTTTATAGATTGTTAAGGGCATTACACTAATGCTGGCTCCTAGGTCGCATAGAGCTTTGTCTATGATGAACTTTACAATGACACAAGGTATGGAGCAACTACCTGGGTCCTTTAGTTTGAGAGGCATGTTATTTTGGATTATTGCGCTACACTCAGCAGTAAGTGTAACTGTCTCGTTATCCTCGATCTTTTTCTTATTGGATAGGATCTCTTTAAGAAATTTGGCATATGAGAGAATTTGTGTGATGGCTTATGTAAAGGGAATTGTAATGTTTGGTTGCTTCATAAGTTCAACAAATTTCTTAAATTTCCCTGCAGTTTTAGAATTTGCGAGTCTTTGACGATACGGAATGGGTGGTTCATAAGGTGGTGGATGTGAAGGAGAATTACGGTCCAAAACGCAGCGGAAATTAAAATTTTCTCCTTTAGAGATCCTTACGAATGGTCATGATCAGTGATAGAATATTTACCTCTTGTGACGATTGAAACCTTTGGTGCAGATCTCTTGCGATAATCAAAACCTTTAATGCAGATCCACGAAGCGATCACGAACGTTGAACGATGACAACGTCTCTACTCAGTCCACACGAACGGATTCCTTCAATCTCAGTGCTAGCTGGTACGAATGAAGGCTTTGAGTGAGAGAGAGAGAGAGAGAGAGAGAAAACGAAAATAGTGCAACCGCTATTTAATGCTTTTGCACAAGGGTTCTATTTATAGAAACACTTGTGTGGGCTTCAAGCTAAAAGGCCCACTTAAGTGTATTTTGGCCCATATCTTATAATATGCCCAAAATCACTTAAGCTCATGGTACCTTACCATATTTCGTATTCTACTCAAGTACACCGTACCTTACGATGTTCTATAATTCACTTAAGGGCACCGTACCTTACGGTATTCCTTAGTTACTCTATCTCTCATCAATTCGTCCTTTGTGTGTGACCCTGTAGGTTTTCGTGACGTTGGCAATTATATTAAATCACGCATTTAACATGATAAACAGTGAGCAGTATCTAGCAACACATCACTGCTACCCAAGACACGAAAATGTCATGTGATCTGACAAAACCTTCTGTGATAATACTTATGTGTATAATTACCCTTTTGCCCTTATGTCTATATTGAACACAAGGCATAGACCGTGTCATCCTTGTCCAGTTCAATATTGGGCCCATAGACATTTATCCTGTTATGCAGGATGGGCAAACTCCATCTAGGTCACTCATGTCCCTCAGCATGCTTCGTGGAGTACCCATCAACTGTCTTTATGGTTATCCAGTTACGGACAACGTTTGATCAGCAATAAAGCACTCGACTCTACATCTAGGGTCCATAGTGGTTTCAGGTCGAAGAGTGGTATACACCATTATCACCATGGGAATAACTTATGACACTTTGCATAACTTTCTATATAGTATCCTCATAGCAGGTCAATCCGGTATAAATATTACTCTTAATATTCATACCTATGTTTAAGACTTGATAACTATTTATCCATGATCCATGAGATGTGATCATCAGTCTACAAACATAATAGTCTTAATGCTTTAATGTTATCCCACTTCACACTAAAGCTCGACAACGGATACTTTAAGAATAGTGTCCTTATGTTTAATGTGTTCTCATGATTAAGTCACACTTAATACATTAAACGGACTATCTATTCCAGGGACTTTATTAATCAACCGTAATAAAGAAAATGCCTTTTATTATTAATAAATAATTCGATACAAGTACCAAAAGTATTGGCCTCTAGGGCTTACACCAACAATCTCCCACTAGCACTAGAGCCAATCAGGCATACCCCTTATGCCCATTGATCTAGTATGGCCATCATGCTTCTGCTGCGCAAGAGGCTTTGTCAGTGGGTTAGCTATATTGTCAAGTGTAGGTACTTGACATATTTTCACATCTCCTTTATCTATTATCTCTCGAATGAGATGATAACGCCTAAGTATGTGTTTGGATCATTGGTGAGATCTAGGTTCCTTGGCTTGTGCGATAGCACCATTGTTATCACAGTAGAGACCAATGGGATCCACAATGCTAGGAACTATGCCAAGTTCACTAATGAACTTTTTGATCCAAACAGCTTCCTTTGCTGCACTTGAGGCAACAATATACTCGGCCTCGGTTGTAGAATCAGCAACTGTATCTTGCTTTGAACTTTTCCAGCTCACAGCGCCACCATTTAAGCAAAACACATAACCAGATTGCGATCTAAAGTCATCCTTATCTGTCTGGAAGCTAGCATCGGTGTATCCAATTACAGCCAACTCTTCCTGACCTCCATATATCAAGAATGAGTCCTTAGTCCTTCTTAAATACTTAAGGATATTCTTGACAGCTACCCAGTGAGCATCACCAGGATCAGATTGGTACCTACTCGTTGCACTTAAAGCATACGAGACATCTGGTCGAGTACATAACATGGCATACATGATAGATCCTATTGCAGATGCATATGGAATCTTATTCATGCGATCCCTTTCTTCCTTAGTTAAAGGGGATTGTGTTTTTGATAGACACAGGCCATGTTGCATAGGTATGAATCCTTTCTTGGAATCATGCATATTAAAGCGTCTCAACACTTTGTCTATGTATGTACTCTGACTTAGGCCAAGCAGTTTTTGTGATCTATCTCTATAGATTTTGATTCCTAATATATAGGCTGCTTCACCTAGGTCCTTCATAGAAAAGCATTTCCCCAACCAAGACTTTACTTGTTGTAGGGTAGGGATATCGTTTCCAATGAGTAATATGTCATCTACATATAATACCAGGAAAACGATCATGCTCCCACTAACCTTCTTGTAGACACAAGGCTCATCTTCGTTCTTGATGAATCCATATTGTTTTACTGTTTCATCAAAACGAAGATTCCAGCTTCTGGAAGCTTGCTTCAATCCATAGATTGATCTTTGTAACTTACATATCTTTTGGGCTTCCTCTGGTATGTCAAATCCTTCAGGCTGTGTCATGTACACATCCTCAAGAAGATTTCCATTAAGGAAAGCAGTTTTGACATCCATCTGCCATATTTCATAATCATGATATGCAGCGATAGCAAGTAAAATCTGAACAGATTTAAGTATTGCAACTGGTGAAAAGGTTTCATCATAGTCAACCCCATGAATTTGTTTATATCCTTTTGCAACCAGTCTTGCCTTATAGGTATGTACCTTACCATCCATGTCAGTCTTCTTTTTGAAGACCCACTTGCATCCTATAGGGTTAACCCCTACAGGAGGCTCTACCAAGGTCCAAACTTGGTTTGTGTTCATTGAATCTATTTCGGATTTCATGGCTTCTATCCACTTCTCAGACTCAGGACCAGTTATGGCCTCTTGGTAGGTCACAGGCTCATCTTGATCCATGAGTAATACATCACCTTGATCAGTTATGAGATATCCATATCTCTCAGGTAGTTGACGTATCCTGCTTGACCTACGCTGGTCTTGTTCTACTTGATCAGGTTGCTCTTCCACAACTTCTTGTGTTTCCTGCTCTAATTCCTCCATAGGTGTATCTATGCTTTGTGATTCTTGAATTTCTTCAAGCTCTACTTTCCTCCCACTGGTTCCTTTGGAAATAAAATCCTTTTCTAGGAAAACTCCAGTTCGAGCGACAAACACTTTGCCCTCAGAAGGATTGTAGAAGTAATACCCTCTTGTTTCTTTAGGATACCCCACAAATAAGCATTTGTCAGATTTGGGCTCAAGCTTAGTTGAAATTTGTCGTTTCACATAAACTTCGCAACCCCAAATCTTCATGTAAGACATATGTGGTCTCTTACCACTCCATATCTCATATGGTGTCTTATCAACCTTTCTGGATGGAACACGGTTAAGTGTGTAAGCTGTTGTTAACAGCGCATGTCCCCAAAAGGAGTTTGGAAGATCGGCGTGACTCATCATGGATCGGACCATGTCCAACAGGGTTCGATTTCTTCTCTCAGACACACCATTCCATTGGGGTGTTCCAGGAGGAGTGAGTTGGGATAGAATCCCACACTCTTTCAGATGGTCATCAAACTCTAGGCTTAAATATTCACCACCTCGATCTGATCGAAGAGCTTTAATATTCTTACCTAGTTGGTTTTGTACTTCATTCTTGAATTCTTTGAACTTTTCAAAGGACTCTGATTTGTGTTTCATTAAATACACATAACCATATCTACTGAAATCATCAGTGAATGTGATGAAGTACTGAAAACCTCCTCTGGCTGGTGTGTTCAGTGGACCACATACATCAGTATGTATGAGGGCCAAAAGATCATTAGCTCTTTCACCTTTTCCTGTGAATGGAGACTTTGTCATCTTTCCAATTAAACAAGATTTGCATGTCTCATATGATTCATAATCAAAAGAGTCCAAGAGTCCATCTTTATGTAGTTTGGAAATGTGTTTCTCATTTATGTGGCCTAATCGACAATGCCAAAGGTAAGTTGGATTTAACTCGTTAGGTTTCATCCTTTTAGTATTAATGTTATATATAGGCATTTCGAGGTCAAGGACATATAGTCCATTGCTCATTTGTGCAGTAGCATAGAATATATCATTCAAATAAATTGAGCAACAATTGTTCTTTATCATGAATGAAAAACCAATCTTGTCCAAACAAGAAACGGAAATAATTTTCCTGCTAATTGTTGGTACATAATAACAGTTCTCTAACTGAATTATTAAACCACTAGGTAAAGTCAATTCATAAGTTCCTACGGCTAAGGCAGCAACCTTTGCTCCATTACCAACTCGTAGGTCGACTTCACCTTTTGCCAATTTTCTACTCCCTTTTAGTTCATGCACATTTGTACAAATGTAAGAACCGCATCCGGTATCTAATACCCATGATGTTGAAGTAGATAAATTAATTTCAATAACAAAAATACCTGAAGTTGGAGTCTCTACTCCATTCTTCCTATCTTCCAGGTACTTTGGACAGTTCCTCTTCCAGTGTGCGGTCTTACCGCAATGGAAGCAGGTGCCTTCTTTCTCTATGCTTCCACTAGGCTTCAAAGCAGCAATAGTGGGTTTGGGTTTGGCAACTTCCTTGCCTTTCCCTTTATAATGTTTGAGGACAATCCTCATGTTTCGGTACCAATCCAGAAAATTTGTCCCAGACAATTTTTCTTTCTCAAGGTTTGATCGTAATATGTTGTTAGAGGTGTTTGTTGTCATGGTTATCTACATAAGGATTAATGAAAAGATAAGTATCATTGACATATTTAATTAGGCCTTTAATTAAACATGCTCCCACTATTTTATTCAAAACAAATGACCCTTATCATTTGATTCAAAAAATCCCGTTGGAAGATTTTCTAGTGGGTCGAGATCCATATTTCACTTCGTTCTAAGTCTGTGTAGGCGGATTTTACAAAACTAGGTTATTTAGGTAGGAACTCCTTCCAATTGTATCTCATACAACTCTCGAATATTTCAGTTGGGTGAATAACTCCTTATTCCAATCCATCATATGGATCATTCCCAACTCTTGCTTCTAAACATATATATAATCTTATTATAATTTGTTTAGTTAAGTTTGACCCATTGTTTTAACAGTTGGATATTACAATTATCCCATCGCACCTTACTAATATATAGATCATGCACCTCGCGTAGGCGAAACCTACATTATCCATTACTAGTCTTGATGAGTGTTAAAACTTGGAAAGCATAAACTTAATATTTAATTTGAGGGAATTGCAATTTTATGATCTCACCGGCTTATTTATCATATAAATCGTCTCTCACATGCATCAACATACATACACATGCATCAACATACATACACAATGAAACAGTTATGGCCCCTAGCGCAATTGTTCTCCCAAGCCAATGAGAGAACCTAAGCTAACCTAATAACGATCTAAGCTTCTCCAAGCAAGATCTTCAAGGTTGTCCTCCTTTAATATTGAATTCTTCTCTAAGCTTCTCCAAGCAAGATCTTCAAGATTGTCCTCCTTTGATATTGAAATCTTCTCTTTCTTCATAACATTGTCTTCTTCTCTTTCTTCATAACATTACATTCCAGAAGAAACTCGTTTTACATACGAGGGTTTGAGATGAGAAAAGAAGTTACATTAAGATATGAAAAGGAGAGGCATGACACGCAGGTCGTATTTTAAAACCCAAAACAAAATAAAGGATAACTAAGGCCATAACTGATCACCACAAGGCAATAATAATAAACACATTATTATTATTATTAATTTTTTAATTCCTTTAATTAATTAAAACAAAATTAAATTTCGGCGACCGATCACACTACGCAGGGCCAAAAACAGAAACGCCTAGCTTTCTGGACTTGTGAATGTGACGACCATCACAAAGCACGTGACGACAGTCACGCCCATCATGTTACGCTCGTTACAAGCTTGTCACGAGCGTCACGGCCAAAATAACAGAACTTTGAAATAGTCAACAGACGTGTTCCAAAAGCCCTAAATTCACAACTCTCTGACGGCACAACCCTTGCGCCGTCACCAACCCTAATGCGTCAATTTCAGACCGTCAAACACACCTCGATTGTTGATTCAGTATGATTGATCAGCAGGTCATTGCTTCACCATACTAATGTCAGATTCCGAAGTTAATGACCATTGATCGCTCAAAGGAAAACATCCACTTAGTGTTTGAATGAACGAAACAGAAACAGTATATCACATATACCGTACTTTGCATTAGGATTACTTATATCATATATAAGTTGATCAGTTTCAATTGCGTAACCTATCGACGATCGATGTATCGCTACTTCACCATACTAATGTCGGTACCGAAGCATAGTCAACATCAATCATCCAACTCGTACACTTATGAATGCCAAATTTAATTACCCGTTTAATTAATTGATTCATTCTGTCTATTAATCATATTAATACAGAAATTAAACAGCTATCTGATTCATGGTTTCGTAAGTGGCTCTGATACCACTGAAGGAGAATTGCGGTCCAAAACGCAGCGGAAATTAAAATTTTCTCCTTTAGAGATCCTTACGAATGGTCATGATCAGTGATAGAATATTTACCTCTTGTGACGATTGAAACCTTTGGTGCAGATCTCTTGCGACAATCAAAACCTTTAATGCAGATCCACGAAGCGATCACGAACGTTGAACGATGACAACGTCTCTACTTAGTCCACACGAACGGATTCCTTCAATCTCAGTGCTAGCTGGTACGAATGAAGGCTTTGAGTGAGAGAGAGAGAGAGAGAGAAAACGAAAATAATGCAACCGCTATTTAATGCTTCTGCACAAGGGTTCTATTTATAGAAACACTTGCGTGGGCTTCAAGCTAAAAGGCCCACTTAAGTGTATTTTGGCCCATATCTTATAATATGCCCAAAATCACTTAAGCCCATGGTACCTTACCATATTTCGTATTCTACTCAAGTACACCGTACCTTACGATGTTCTATAATTCACTTTAGGGCACCGTACCTTACGGTATTCCTTAGTTACTCTATCTCTCATCAATCCGTCCTTTGTGTGTGACCCTGTAGGTTTTCGTGACGTTGGCAATTATATTAAATCACGCATTTAACATGATAAACAGTGAGCGGTATCTAGCAACACATCACTGCTACCCAAGACACGAAAATGTCATGTGATCTGACAAAACCTTCTATGATAATACTTATGTGTATAATTACCCTTTTGCCCTTATGTCTATATGTAACACCTCAAAATTTGCCCTCCTCTCTTGGGACTAGCTTAGCATATTGCATTTCATTTTGTAGGTCATTAGTCATTGCATTTTTGCATATCATGTGGCTACATTGAGTAAGTCATCATCCTAAGTCTTGATCAGAAGATAAAGAGGTTTAAAAGATTCAAGCCTGAGGGTTTCATGGATTGATCACTAGCCATCTGAGGGTTTGTGCTTCAAATTAGGGTTTCTTGGTTCCTCAAGGAGGTTGATCATTATCTTGGTTGAAATGGTACATCATCATCATCATGGTCTTATCATCACCAAAGGATTCCTTATTCATGATCAGTTCCTTGAGATTAGGGTTTTGACCTCTGGTCAACCCTAATCATCTGCATTGTGCCAATCAGGGCTTGTTAAGGAGATGAGGTCTTCATTGAGATGAGGGATCATCACATGGTTTCATTGAGCTTGTGGAGGCTAGGGTTTCATTTTGGAGCCATGACCTCAGGAGTTTGAGGCTCAAGTTCAAGAGTCAAGCCAATTCATCTATCAGGTAACAAAAGTCAACCAAAGGTCAACTGATGGATTTGAAGGTGGGAGAGGGTTAGAACTATTTCATTCATGTCCAAACAAGTCTCATTTGACATTTCAAACATCAACAATGAAGAAAATAAAGTCAGATGAAAACTTTCCAAAAATAGAAAGTGACTTGTAATTCAAAATTGCCAAAAATGGAAAGGTTTTCTCCTCAAGATTACATGTCCAAAAATGCTTCAAATGAAATTTTGTCCAACATGAAAGTTGTATATCTTGTTCTCCCATTTCCAAAAAGTCCAAGAACATGAATTTCTCATGTGTGGTTGGCAAGTTATGGATCAATCTTGGTCAAGAAAATTTGAATTTCAAAAGGGGATAACTTTTGAACCAAAAGGCCAAATGGAGTGGGATTTTTTGCCACATTCTTGTCTTGACATGCTCTATCCAATTCAAGCATCAAAATCCATGAATTTCCATTGCAAAAAAATTGGACTTTCCATTGGAATTTTGGAGGGAAAAATGCAATTTGAAAATTATGCTTTGAATTCACTTGATTCCACTTGCCTTGGCTTAGAAACAGCATTTTGAAGTGAATTGGTTCAGAAACATTTCACTGTTACATTGGTTATTCCATGTGCAAGGCAATTTGCTAATTTGCACTAAAACTTGCATTTCACTTAAACCTTTGCATTAACCTAATCATGATTAGTGAACATCATTAACAACACATATAAAACCGTAATCATAACTGTTTTCTTGCTAAGCATAACAGAATTCTGAATTTGAGATCTAGATCCAAAAACTCTTCAATTTCTCTCTCACTTTTTTCTTCAAAAATCTTCACAAACATTGCCAAGATCTTGATCAATCCATCATCAAGAGGCATAATTGAGTTGAATTGAAGCAAGATTCGAAGGATTTGGTGCTGAATGTGGAACTGTTGGAGCATGTGTTCTTCCATGGTAATTTGATTTTCCAGCTAGATCATGCACAATCAATGCTCAAGCCTTCATCCAAATCATCATAGGAGAGCTAGAGATCATTTGTTTCACCTTGCCAAGGCCTAATTCGCACGATTCCACTACTGTTGCATCTTGAAGGTCAGTTTTCGACTTTAACAATTCATGAAATTAATGGATGCATGTGGTAGATCTTTGGATGTAGGTTAATCTGCAATTTGTTTCATTAATTTTCATCAAGAAATGAGGTAGTTACATGGATTAGAAGATTGATGCATAGAAATGATTTTCTTCGAAACTTTGAATCTAGGAAGAATTAGGATAAATTGATTTGAGATTGTTGTTGTACGTTGGAAGAGGATTTCAATGATATAAGGTTTGTTAATTTTGGTGACAAATGTTCTTGAGCTGGAAAATGATGAAGAACACGTGAGGAACCCTAATTTTTCGTGTCCAGAACTTGTTTGATCTTCATTTGCCTCGCCTGCATGCGTTTTGGTGTTATTCCTTCATGCAGTGGACCACGTGTCCTGTCCACTAGTGTAGCGCGCGCCTATTTCAAATACGCCCTCCCTTCGAATCTCAGCTGGAGCATTTCATTTGGCCATGTGCATTTTTAGTCATCATTTCTCACATGTTCATACCATGCCTTTCCATACTTATTTTTATTTTTTTCTCCACTTTGAAAAATCATATCTCATTGATTATTAATCCAAATCACATGAGGTTTTTTGCATGATGATCCTCTTGATGTCTACCATTTAATGTTGATTTTTCCAGAATTTGTGCACGTGTGGTTTTTTATTTTGGCTAGGGTTTATGTTTACATGTCATCTCTTGCACCTTGCTTGCCATTCTTGTTGTGAAATAGAGATCCTAATTGACATTTTGGTATAGAGTTTGTATTTTTCCCATTCCTGGTTGATGAGATATGATTGTTTGAATGAAGGTGTGACAATTTGTGTCACCATGCCAATTCCATTCCAATTGATGTGATTTTTTGCATGATGCTACTTCTGGATATTAAGATTGCTTGTGAATTTATATGGAATTTTTGGGTGCAATTTGGATTTGTTTGAGATTTTCTCTTCTGGCTTGTCATTTGTGGACCTTTGATGAGTCATGAACTTAGATGATTTGTGAAATGATGGATGTTTATCCTATGAGCTTGAAATTTTGCACATTGATTCTAGACACTTTGAAGTTTATCTTGGATTTGGTTTGATGCATTTATCATGTGTAGATTCTGTTTTATGCTTGTGTGAAGTTGATGTATGGAATTGTGCTTCCTTTGAGTTTGTTTTGCCTTGCCTTGTCTTATGGAATTTATTTGACATGCTTCCACTTGTCCAAATGACTTGAATTTTGGAATGATGATCATGTGATGAGTGTTGTTTAGCCATGATTTTTCTTGGGATTTATTGAGTCATTTTGGATTTAGTTTGGATTGATTCATTCTGTTTGCTTCAATGAGCTTTGAATTTGCACACTTTGCCTTAGATGCTTTGTGAAATGAAATTGGTGTATGATATGAATGTGAGACAACTTGGACATTGTTCTTGATTGATTGAAATTGATTATTGTGAATTTTCATGTTCTGTTTTGAATTATTTCTCCCTCTTTGACCCTAGGCCTTGTCCTAGTGGTTAGTGCTTATGTTTGAGTTGTGTTTTCAGGACAAGAAGCATATGGCCTTGAGGAGTTTGATTCATTTGCTCATCTGGATTGCTATTTGATTGATGTTGATTAACATTAAGTTATTTTGTAGGTGGATTAGCTCCTTTGAGTTGAGCTTGTGCTTTGCCTTGGTGCATTGCTTGCTTGTCTGTTTGCTTGTGTACAGTTAACTGTTGAGTTTTAGTCTTTCTGTTTGACTTTTTGAGTTGTGTACTGACTGAGTTAGATTGTTTTCAGGTACATTAGTTGCTATAGTTCATTGTGAACTTGCTTTTGCTGTTGCTTGGTTGCTTAACCAATTGAGGTATAACTCGCTAACTTCATGTAGTCTGGAAGACCTGGCCTGTTATTTGGTCAGGCACCTGTCTGAAGTCCTCCTTAAGAGGCAATGCTTGTGATTGTTTATATTTGTGCCAAGCAGGAAAAGACCTTTGTTAAGGCAATTGGCAGATACAAGAGATGTGCAATCCATCTTCTGCTATTCAGTTGAGTCCTCCCTTTGCTCACACAACTGGTGTTGATGCATTGTGGATATTAACCCAAGATCCTTGTTGAGTCAGTCATAAGTGTAGAAGGGTTCCCACTTTCTGAACCCACACTTCCTTTGTCTGAAGCTCTCCCTGGCCGGGGATAAGAGCTGTGAGGCACACTCCTCACTTCCTATTTCATCTGCTTCACCCTAACTCTCAATGTTAGGGTTAAGAGCTAACATCACCCTGATACAGTTCGCATGCTTTTGCAGCCTAACCCTTGTGTGAGCCCACTTTGTCTGTATATAGTGTGTGCTAATTGTGTATGTTTGCTTTGTTTTGATTATGCTTGCATGCCTTGCTTTGCCTGTTTAGGATTAGCTTGCAGGCGGTGCAAGTTAGATAGAAAACTCAACCTAGGACCATTGTGGAATGCATGATAACTATTAGGCTCGAGTCAATCTCCCTTCTAGTTAGTCATTTCCCAGTCTCTGGTTAGGAGAAAGTTTCTCCCCTGTTCAGGGGAACTACGTTGCCCTGATCCTCATACCAGATGAGGTACGTAGGCAGGAGATCGTACGACATCTCTCCGGGCACCCTTTTTCTTTTTTGTGTGTGTTTGCTTGACAGTTACTAGGCTCGAGTGCCAGACTCCTTAGTAACTTGTTGTGTGTTAACCTTCTTGTGTGTGTTAGGAGATGGATGTAAGCCCAGCGATTGGCATTCCGTATCCTATTGTTGTGTGCTTGGAGTCTGACGTAAGTCCAGCGATTGGCAGTCGGTTTCCAGTGTGGGTTTGTTTGGTTCGGAGTCTGATGTAAGTCCAGCGATTGGCATTCGGTTTCCATGTTTGCCTGTTTGCGTGTGTTTTGTTTCGGCGTGCGTGAGCCGAACTACGGTAGCTCTGATTCTCATTCCAGATGAGATACGTAGGCATAGGATGCGATATCCTAGCGAGCCCGTTCCCCTCTTATCCCACCTGTGTTGTTTCTAGTGTGTGTGTGAATTCTTTTGAGCAGCGTTTAGCAACCTTTCTTCTATCTTTATGAGCGTGGATCCCGTCGAGTACGACGGATGCGTAGGCGTGCTAATACCTTCCCTTCGCATAACCGACTCCCGTACCCATCTCTTTGGTCGCGAGACCATGTCTTTTCCAGGTTTACTTCGAGCGTTTCCTTTCCCTCTTTTGGGATAAATAATGCACGGTGGCGGCTCTGTTTGTTTTTTTTGTTTTAGCCCGCCGGTTGTTTTTCGCGGATGCGACAGCTGGCGACTCTGCTGGGGATAAAGAAGTTGACCTATTGCTGGTCCATCTTCCCTAAGTGAGTCTCTCCTAGCGTTCTAGGATAGTTTAGGTTGCTTGTGCTGCTCTATTTATTGCATTTATTATTATTCTGGTGTGTATATATTTGCATAAATATTTGCATGCATCATACTATCATTGTTGCTGTCCTCTGTACAGGTGGTTCCTCTGTTTTGGGGGGGGGGGTGTTCTGAGTGGGGCTAAAACCCAAGCCCGAGTATACACTTAGGATTAGTGTGGTCTCACGTTCCTCATTTGCTTTATCAGCATATTGTTGCAACGTGACATACAACAAGTCGGACGAGGTTCATCTGAGGGAGCTTTTCCATTGTGGAGTACTCCACTTTGGTCTAGTTACCTCATTTGAGCTATTGACTTCGGTGACCGATCTTTCCCGAATTTTTGGTTTAGATGATCTTAAGAGAGCTACAACGGCACACCCGAAAGGGCAAACCCGTTGAGTATCTTTGCCCGATTGTCAAGACCATTATCAGCCTTAGGATGACCTAATTAGAATTCACCTGTGAGGGGAGGGTTGATTCTTACAGATGCATGTTCTGTTGGTGACTTTAATGGTGACTAATGGTTCCGTTGATCAGAGTCCTATTTATAAGTCGGATTTATGGACATTTATTTCTGAGACGCCGGAGTGCTGTTCGTGTTATTTATCAGTGGGGATCCGTTTATTTCAGGATTCCCCGGGCCGATTCAGAGGTTATTGTGGTTATCTGCTCAGAGATTGTCTGATGATGATGGTGATATATCTTTCAGTTCCGTTTATTTCGGAACCCTTGGGTTGGATTTGTGGTTACATTTTCCCTCAGATGGTTGTGATCAGTTCAGAGATCAGGCTTCAATGCAACAGATGTTCAGATGACTTGGAGGATGGCATAGTGCATTGCATTTATTCATCAGCATCATCCACATTTTGCATTTATCTGCATCTAACACATGTTTATCCATATGCAGGGACATTTTGACTGAGATCCTGGTTGAGAGACTTCTTCGCTCAGACATGAGGACCGGTTTGAAGGACGATGTTGTCTACAGCTTCTTTGACTCAGAGATCAGTGTGCTGAGAGATATGATAGCATTGATTACGCCCGACCATGTGGGGATGTTCAGAGAGTCATACGGTGGTATTCTGAAGTTGGTTTTCAGGCTCACAGACAATGACAGAAGCGCCATTCATACTCTTCTCCAGTTCTATGACCCGGGCCTGAGATGTTTCGTGTTCCCGGATTATTTGTTGGGACCCCTAATGGAGGACTATGCTAGCATCCTGGGTATTCAGATCCGAGATCAGATTCCTTTCTGTGCCACTAGGGTGGAACCTGATATTCTTGAGATGTCTCGTGCTCTTTATTTGACCCCGGATGTGACCAAGGGGGGTTTGAAGGAGAAAGGAAAATTACCCGGTTTTCATTTGAGTTTCTTGGATGCTAAGGCCAAGGAACATGCTGCTTTGGGTAATTGGAAGACAGTCTGTGCCTTGATTGCTGTGAGCATTTATGGGACCATCTTATTCCCTAATCAGAAGAATTTCGTGGACATTAATGCCATCAGGCTGTTTGTGCAGAGGAATCCCATTCCTACCTTGGTTGGAGATGTGTACTACTCGGTCCATAATCGGAACGAGAAGCGGCGTGGGGGTTTGATTAGGTGTTGTGCTCAGATGCTATATAAATGGTTCATGGGGTATTTGCCTTCCCGAGGTGCTTTTGCTTCTCTTGATCCTACCGTCAAGTGGTCAGTTAGGTTGATGGGTTTGCGGGCCACTGATATAGCTTGGACTCATAACGGTATGGCTGGACGGGATTTCATATATAGCTGCGGGAGCTTTCCCAATGTGCCTCTTATAGGGGTTCAGGGTTGCATTAATTACAACCCGACGCTTCTTAGGAGACAGATGGGGTTTGCTATGGAGGTTCCTCCTCTCGAGCATGAGATTCAGGAGTCTTTCTATTTCCCGGCTGAGGGTAATCTGACATGGTTGAAGCAGGTGTCTGGGGCATGGCGAAATATCCAGAGGAAGGGAAAGGTTCCTTTTGGCAAGGTTAACAGCATGTCCTTTCCTCCATTTAATGATTGGCTTCAGAAGAGAATTGAGCTCACGTATCTACCTTTTCCTGGAGGTGATCCTTGGCGTCCTTTGATTGAGGGTCCGCGTTCTTCTGTCGGCATGGAAGAATTCCTCGAGATGAAGAGAGCCAGAGATCAGCTGCAAGCGGAGAAAACTGAATTGGAGATGAGTGTTGCTCGAATTCAGATGGCTAATCAGGAGATCAGAGTAAGGATGGAAGATCAGGATAAGCGACATGCCCTGGAAGCAAAGCGCTTTGAGATGGATACCGCTTATTATGGCAAGGTTAGCCAAGCCTTAGAGTCGTCGACAAAGGAGCACGACATCACCAAGGAAAGATTGGCTAGAGCTTCAAGGGTCATTGAAGATGAGAAGAGGAGGCAGATCCTTGTGAGAGATCAGAGGGAAGACAGAGTCAGAATCCTCATCGCCGAATGGGAAGCAAAGCTGAAGGCTAAGGAAGCGGAGAAAGCGAAGATCACTGCTGAGAGAGATCATCATCTCGCTGAGAGAGATCATTACTTCAGACAGATGAAGACTAACCAGAAGGAGATAGGAAGATTGCAGCAGGAGAACACTGAGCTTAGGTTCGCGGTGAAGTTTACCAAGATGGTAGACGATGCGGAGCCGTGTGTGGGGCCTTCTTCAGTGTAGTCCTTTTGTTGTCATTTGTGTGGATTACCGTCAGGCTTGTTGATGGAATTCACTTGCTTGTATTTCCTTCCTGATTCTGGAGAATTGTATTTGATTCGTATCAGCTTGATGTATGACTATGGCACTTATTGTGCACTTTTGGTATACAATGTTTGTTTTCATTCAGTGATCGATCTTCGAGCTTTATTTGCTTTCCTGTATGCACTCACACAGCACACACATGGTTGGGTGGTATTATGCTAAATCATATATCTCTGATCTGTATGATGAAATCAAATGACGAATGTCAGAATATTACCGCCGGATTATTATCTGTCTCGATGAAACCAGGATCGAAAAGACAGAGTGTTCCTCATACGGATAGACATTGCATTCATGCATAATCATAATAACTTGTCTTCTATTTTGCAGGTGTCAGTGTCTAACCTGTTTGATTGACACAGGAATGACGAATCTCCCCAACACCGACATTCTCGAATTGAAAGAGATGATGAGAGAGTTGTTCAATGTTGTACGAGGGCTCGCCAAGGGGCAGAAAGCGATCGCCGAGAAGGTGGAGAGGATTGAAAACTGGCTGAGAATGGGGGAAACCCAAGGAGATGCTCTGTCGTCTGGAGTAAAGAAGCCCTCTGGCGGTATTCAGCACAAGAGGGAGGTTGAATCAAGTGATGTGCCTGCCAAGAGGGGTAAGGATCGTTATCACCCGTACACTGCTGCGGTAACTATTCCTGCTGGTAATTCATTTGTACTACAGCAGCGACAGTCACCTCCACCGAGAACACAGAAAGCTGGGTGCCAAGTGAGAAGAAGGACGACAGATCGTCATTTTGATAAGCCGCCCATGACTTATGCCTCTCTGTTTAAAAGGTTGATGGATCTTGGGTTGGTGCAGCCAAGGGCATTGGTTCCAGGGAAACCGGAGCAGAGGCTTGCAAGTTATGATGAGAATGCCAGGTGCAAGTTCCATGCTGGTGCACCCGGACATCACATTGAGGATTGCAAAGCTTTTAAGCATGTGGTCCAGGACTTGGTGGATTCTAAGGCAATCGATTTTGCGCTGATGTCGGATGTTAATACTAACCCCATGCCGATGCATGGCCCTATGGGGGTGAATGTGATGTCCAAAGACAAGAGGAAAATGGATGAAACGAACGGGGATCAGTTGAAGATTCCAATGTCTGTGGTTAAGAAGCATCTGAGGAAGAGTGGGGTTTCCCTGGTTGTGATAATTGTTGTACGGCTGTCGCCACAAACGGGTGTGTAATGATGAGGGAAACGATCCAGGGAATGATGAAAGTAGAAATGGACGATGTAAGATGTAAAGCACCCAATCTGGCAGTTGAAGCCGTCAAGGTGGAAAATGCCATTATTGCTGAGAAAGAGAAAAATCCGTCCATTTCTTCTTACAAACAGGCAGTGGAAGTGGTGAGAAATGGAGGGATCCCAGGCTGGGGAAAGATCATAGGAATTATGGTAAAGGCGGATATGTTTGGGGTTGGCTATCAGGAAGGCCAAGACTCGTCTGAGCAGAACAGAGGACGTCGTCCACCGTTCGCATTTGTCAGTGCTGGAGTGCTGGATCCAAATCACGCCTATACAGTGGGTGAAGAGATTGACAGTGACCGCGAGCTGGAGTCATGGATAAAATCGTACGTACCAGGGAACTGGAAGGCCTAAAAAGATCATCACTGTCACTCTACTTGAAGAGTAATATTTCTTGTTTTTCAGTTTTTATTTGCATGAAAGCCATGTGTGTTGCCCGACACGTAATGATTCATTGTAAGGGCCATCTCATGTTTCATTTTGCAACATTTTGCATCATAAATAAATGGATGTTTTTCAATTAAAAGCGGTGTTCCCTGTTTTTCATTTATTTTTGCAGTTTAAAAAACAAATAAAAATGGCAATGTTTGTTTTCATTTTCTTTCCTTGTGTTTTGTCTCGTTCCGACTTCGAAAAATAATTCTCCGGATCTCATTGATAACAATTTGGTTACACCTCATATGACTTCGACAATCCGATCTATCATGCCAAAGAAGAAGGCGAAGAAGATTGTGATCTGCTGGAAGATTAGCCAGGTTGTTAAAGCAGGAGGAGAAGGTGATTCGGCCGCACAAGGAGCGATTTAAGATTGTTATTCCAGGCACCGCCTAGGTCAGAAAGTGAAAATTGGGGCCGCTTCAGAGGCGAGTCGAAAGCAGAATGGTAGCCCTGTTGAAAGAGCATGTGGATACCTTCGCCTGGTCGTGTCAGGATATGCCAGGGTCGGATACCGATGTCGTTGTGCACAAGCTACCATGGAAAGAAGACTGTCCTCTAAAGAAACGGAACGCCGGTGCCACGTATCAGGGTGACTTTGTTTCATGATATGATTCATCATGAAATTGAATGCTATGTTGATGATATGATAGCAAAGTCCCAAACAGAAGAGGGGGCATCTGGTGGATCTGGCCAAGTTGGTCGACCGGTTGAGACAATTCAAACTGAGGTTGAATTCAAATAAGTGCACTATTAGAGTGCGGTCCGGTAAGATGTTGGGGTTCATTGTAAGAGAGGAATCGAGGTTGATCCTGCTTTAAAAAAAAAAAAAAAAAAAAAAAAAAAAAACAAGAAATGCGTGAACCGAGAATGGAAAGAGAGGTTCGTGGTCTCCTGGGTAGATTGAACTACATGTCATGGTTCATATCTCACCTAACAGCCACGTGCGAACCTATATTCAAGCTGTAAAGAAAAAATCAAACGGTCAGGTAAGATAATGATTGCCAAGGGGCATTGAGAAATAAAAGAATGAGTTGCAGGAGCCTCTGATTCTGACGTCTCCCTGTGGAGGGACGACCATCAATTCTGTACTTGACGGCCTTCGAGGGGTCTATGAGGTGTGTACTGGGGTCAGCATGACGAGTCTTGTCGAAAAGAGCATGCAATTTACCTTAGCAAAAAGTTTACCGACTGTAAAACAATACATTCACTGTTCGAGAAAACTTGATGTACTTTGGCATAGGCTGCTCGCCGACTGAGACAGTATATGCTGGTTCATACCACTTTGTGGATTTCCGAGATGGATCTGATCAAGTACATGTCTGAGAAGCCAGCATTGACCGAACGGGTTGCGAGAAGGAAAATGATTTTGACAGAATATGATATATAGTATACCTCTCAGAAAGCAATCAAGGGGAGTGCATTGTCTGATTACCTCGCCCAACAACCCGTGGAGGATTATCAACCGAGGAAGTTTGAGTTCCCTGATGAGGACATCTCGAGGTGCTCAAATCGAAAGATTGTGAGGAACCGATCCCGGAGGAGGGGCTTGACCCTGAATCCGAACGGATTCTGATGTCTGATGGAGCCATTAACATGAATGGAAGCGGAGTTTACCGAATGCACCGACGGTGTGGTTGAGAATGAAGCTTGTATCCTGGGTATCGATCTTCGGTGCGTGTGTCTACTGGGGCAACGCCTTTCTCGTTGGTATATGGAATGGAAGCTGTGTTACCGGTTGAGGTTCAAATTCCCTCTTTGAGAGTCCTGATGGACGTGAAATTGCAAGGGGCTGAATGGGTGAGGACCCGGTACGAAGAGTTGAGCCTGATTGAGGAAAAGAGGTTGGCAGCCATCTGTCATGGGCAGTTATACCAGTAGAGGATGAAGCGTGCTTTTGACCGAAAGGTGCGACCTCGAGTGTATCACGTCGGTGATATGGTGCTGAAAAGGATCCTTCCTCCTCAAGACGATCGTGGAGCAAATGGACACCCAATTATGAAGGTCCATTCGTGGTCAAGAAGGTTTTCTCTGGCGGAGGCTTGTTGCCGACGACCATGGATGGTGAGGATTTTCCATCCCCTGTGAATGCGGACGTAGTTAAAAAATACTTCGTATAAGAAACCCGCTGGACGAAAAGAATAAAATAGTCCAGGCAAAAATGGGCATCCCGGCGAACCGAAAAAAAAATGAATGAAAAGGTTCGGGCAAAAATTAGGGATAAAAAGGAAAAATTGTACACCCGGCAAGTCGAAAACCTGAAAAGGCGACTTGGGCAAAAAAGGGTATCCCGGTGGACTGAAAACCTGAAAGGGCGGTCCAGGCAAAAGAGGGATTGAAACGAACAACTGCTTCTGGCATGATCGTTTGTACTTTGGACACATGGGTAATACCCGGTAGGGATCAGTCGGAAGCGTCTTGTTTAGAAGGCAGAAAGTACGGAGAGTCTGAGGACATATGGGGTGTAACCGAGTTGGAACTCGATGAGATCATGGGTTTCACATTGCCATTAGGATAGATTTTTCCTTTTGTGCGCAATTACCTCTTTTCAGGAATTGCTTCCTTTGTATTGCTCAGTCATGAGCCACATTTTTTCAATCAATAAAATGCATATTCAGTCAAATAATTTAGTTTTTGTTTTTCATTGCCGTTTTGATTGCAAAAATATCCAATTGTTTGTGATAAAGAATTTTGCATTTTAAGACATACAGGTCCCTTCCAATGCATGTTTATAAGATTGAAGACTTGAAATCTTATTCGGAAGGTTGAGTGACCCAAGTGTTGAAATCTTGACACGCCTGGGGCACGTTTTTGTCTAACGATCTCTTTTACAGGTGCTGTTAGATCTTTTCACTCACTTGCAGGTTGTGATGTCGAAGCTTTTGATAAATAATCCCCATGGAGTCCAATCAGGGACGAATGAATGGAAGAATGGTGAAAAGGCGACAAGAGACGTACGACGATCTTGGGTATTAATCAAGAAGACTCTTCAAAGTCTGAAGATTAGAAAGTTTGTATAAATCCCAGGAGTTCGCTCTCCGTCGAGTACGGAGCGGTTGGGAATACAAGGTGATGAATCAGAAAAGGCCAGATGAGTCTGGGAGTTCTCAAAATTGGAAAGCTGACATTGGAGTTGGATATGGAATACCAAGGGTCGACGAGTCGACTGGTGTTCAATACCGGACTTTCCTCATCTCCCCAAGCAGAGTCGGGAGGACTAATTCCCCAGCAGATCAAGGTCTGTGGTTTCCCTAGCAGGGTCGGGATGGTTATCTCCCTAGCAGGTTGTAGATTGGTGTTTCCTCAACAGCCGGGCCCGAAGGTTGCTGTTTCCCAGCGGAGGTATCTGTGGGTGGTGGTTTCCCCAAGCAGAGTTGGGATTGTTGTATCCCCAGCAAGTCAAAGACTGTTGTTTCCCCACAGAGTGCGTTGGTGGTTCTTTCCCCGGCAAGGTCCCCAAGCGGATCGGGTGCAGTGGAGGTCATCCCTAGCAAGGGTGGCCTATTTCCCAGCAGCGGTGCTATTCCCCAGCAGGGTGGAGATTGGAGTGTTTGCGAGTTCCTCAGCAGAGTGCCTCGAGCTCCTCAGAAGAGTCCCTTGATGGGGATACTTTTTCATGCATTCATCATATAGATAAGCATATCATATTGCATAATAAATCGCGTAGCATTTCCATGATTATGGAGCATTACGCTGAAAAAAATCATGCATCATCATTGCAAGCATACGCTAGTCTCAAGCCGTGGTTACCGTTTGAGATTTGGTTTTGTCAGTGGGTGAGGATACTACTCAAGCCGTGGTTACCGTTTGAGAAGTGGTTTCGCTAGTTGGGACATCAGCAACATCGCCAGTATCAGGGCAACTCAAGCCGTGGTTACCGCTTGAGATTTGGTTTCACCGGATGGTGAAGGTGTTACTCTGAGGAGTTTAACATCATGACGCGATCAGCGTGACTCAAGCCGTGGTTACCGCTTGAGATTTGGTTTCACCGGATGGTGAAGGTGTTACTCTGAGGAGTTTAACATCATGACGCGATCAGCGCGACTCAAGCCGTGGCTACCGCTTGAGATTTGGTTTCACCAGATGGTGAAGATGTTGCTCGGAGGAGTTTAACATCATGACGCGATCAGCGCGACTCAAGCCGTGGTTACCGCTTGAGATTTGGTTTCACCGGATGGTGAAGATGTTGCTCGGAGGAGTTTAACATCATGACGCGATCAACGCGATTCAAGCCGTGGTTACAACTTAAGATTTGGTTTCACCGGATGGTGAAGATGTTACTCTGAGGAGTTTAGCATCATGACGTCAGAACTAATGTTCCCCAGTAGTACGATACTAGAGAAAAATTTTCCGTCGGACAGAGATGGAAATGTTACGCGATCAGCGCGATTCAAGCCGTGGTTACCGCTTGAGATTTGGTTTCACCGGATGGTGAAGATATTACTCTGAGGAGTTTAGCATCATGACGTCAGAACTAATGTTCCCCAGTAGTGCGATACTGGAGGAAACTTTTCCGTCGGACAGAGATGGAAATGAAGATCGCGATCAGCGCGACTCGAGCCGTGGTTACCTCTTGAGACTTGGTTTCGCCGGATGGTGAAGATGTTACTCTGAGGAGTTTAGCATCATAACTTCAAATCAATAATGTTCCCCAGTAGTGCGATACTGGAGGAAATTTTTCCGTCGGGCGGAGATGGAAATAAAATCGAAGGACGTTACGCGATCAGCGCGAAAATACAGTTCAATCGGAGAAAAGCAAAAAAGATTATCATCAGAAGGTTTCGGGGTTCAAGAAAAGCAAAAGATAATGATAATAGTCCCTAGCGGATGTGGTGTCCAGGGCATGGTTATCCCTGTGTTACCATTTATTTTGGTATCCAGGTCGACATTCTGTTTCAGTGATCAGGCCGACTTTCTCCGTACCAGACGGGTTCTTCTTTCAAGATTGCATCTTTGCCGGGTCTGACAGGCATTGTTAATTATTTCTCATCAGAGTGCAAATTGTTCGTCTGTTCTTGGTATTCAATCACTCTTCACCCTGATCATCTGAAAGCTGAGGCTATTCATATCGACAGGTTCACAGTGGATTGAATAGGGGCAGCTGTAACACCTCAAAATTTGTCCTCCTCTCTTGGGACTAGCTTAGCATATTGCATTTCATTTTGTAGGTCATTAGTCATTGCATTTTTGCATATCATGTGGCTACATTGAGCAAGTCATCATCCTAAGTCTTGATCAGAAGATAAAGAGGTTTAAAAGATTCAAGCCTGAGGGTTTCATGGATTGATCACTAGCCATTTGAGGGTTTGTGCTTCAAATTAGGGTTTCTTGGTTCCTCAAGGAGGTTGATCATTATCTAGGTTGAAATGGTACATCATCATCATCATGGTCTTATCATCACCAAAGGATTCCTTATTCATGATCAGTTCCTTGAGATTAGGGTTTTGACCTCTGGTCAACCCTAATCATCTGCATTGTGCCAATCAGGGCTTGTTAAGGAGATGAGCTCTTCATTGAGATGAGGTATCATCATATGGTTTCATTGAGCTTGTGGAGGCTAGGGTTTCATTTTGGATCCATGACCTCAGGAGTTTGAGGCTCAAGTTCAAGAGTCAAGCCAATTCATCTATCAGTCAACAAAAGTCAACCAAAGGTCAACTGATGGATTTGAAGGTGGGAGAGGGTTAGAACTATTTCATTCATGTCCAAACAAGTCTCATTTGACATTTCAAACATCAACAATGAAGAAAATAAAGTCAGATGAAAACTTTCCAAAAATAGAAAGTGACTTGTAATTCAAATTTGCCAAAAATGGAAAGGTTTTCTCCTCAAGATTACATGTCCAAAAATGCTTCAAATGAAATTTTGTCCAACATGAAAGTTGTAGATCTTGTTCTCCCATTTCCAAAAAGTCCAAGAACATGAATTTCTCATGTGTGGTTGGCAAGTTATGGATCAATCTTGGTCAAGAAAATTTGAATTTCAAAAGGGGATAACTTTTGAACCAAAAGGCCAAATGGAGTGGATTTTTTGCCACATTCTTGTCTTGACATGCTCTATCCAATTCAAGCATCAAAATCCATGAATTTCCATTGCAAAAAAATTGGACTTTCCATTGGAATTTTGGAGGGAAAAATGCAATTTGAAAATTATGCTTTGAATTCACTTGATTCCACTTGCCTTGGCTTAGAAACAGCATTTTGAAGTGAATTGGTTCAGAAACATTGCACTGTTACATTGGTTATTCCATGTGCAAGGCAATTTGCTAATTTGCACTAAAACTTGCATTTCACTTAAACCTTTGCATTAACCTAATCATGATTAGTGAACATCATTAACAACACATATAAAACCGTAATCATAACTGTTTTCTTGCTAAGCATAACAGAATTCTGAATTTGAGATCTAGATCCAAAAACTCTTCAATTTCTCTCTCACTTTTTTCTTCAAAAATCTTCACAAACATTGCCAAGATCTTGATCAATCCATCATCAAGAGGCATAATTGAGTTGAATTGAAGCAAGATTCGAAGGATTTGGTGCTGAATGTGGAACTGTTGGAGCATGTGTTCTTCCATGGCAATTTGATTTTCCAGCTAGATCGTGCACAATCAATGCTCAAGCCTTCATCCAAATCATCATAGGAGAGCTAAAGATCATCTATTTCACCTTGCCAAGGCCTAATTCGCACGATTCCACTACTGTTGCATCTTGAAGGTCAGTTTTCGACTTTAACAATTCATGAAATTAATGGATGCATGTGGTAGATCTTTGGATGTAGATTAATCTGCAATTTGTTTCATTAATTTTCATCAAGAAATGAGGTAGTTACATGGATTAGAAGATTGATGCATACAAATGATTTTCTTCAAAACTTTGAATCTAGGAAGAATTAGGATAAATTGATTTGAGATTGTTGTTGTACGTTGGAAGAGGATTTCAATGATATAAGGTTTGTTAATTTTGGTGACAAATGTTCTTGAGCTGGAAAATGATGAAGAACACGTGAGGAACCCTAATTTTTCGTGTCCAGAACTTGTTTGATCTTCATTTGCCTCGCCTGCATGCGTTTTGGTGTTATTCCTTCATGCAGTGGACCACGTGTCCTGGTCCACTAGTGTAGCGCGCT
This sequence comes from Lathyrus oleraceus, assembly GCF_024323335.1. Taxonomy (NCBI): domain Eukaryota; kingdom Viridiplantae; phylum Streptophyta; class Magnoliopsida; order Fabales; family Fabaceae; genus Lathyrus; species Lathyrus oleraceus. The sequence goes on along the minus strand of NC_066580.1, from coordinate 334,373,024 downwards.
GTCGCAACCTGAAAAATACAGTGCGAAAAAAACAACCGGCGAAAGAAGAAGACAGAAGAGTCGCCACCGTGCGTTATTCATCCCAAAGGAGGGAAAGGAAACGCTCGAAGTAAACCTGAAAAAGGAAAGGACAAGACGGGGTCTCGCAACCAAATCTTGGGTTCGGGAGTCGGTTATGCGAAGGGAAGGTATTAGCACCCCTACGCATCCGTAGTACTCTACGGGATCCACTTTTGTAGTTCTTGTCTAAAGGGTGTGGGTTTATCTTGTGCTGTTTACCAAAAAAAAAAGGTTAAATGAAAATGACTCGCGCGGATGTCGCATCCACTGCATACGTATCTCATCTGATTATGAGAATCAGAGTCTTCGTAGCTCGGCTGACCTATGGGTTGGGGGATGTGTGCTCGCTAAGACATCGCGTCTTATGCCTACGTATCTCATCTGGCCTGAGAATATGAGCAAAACGTAGTTCGGCTAACTACGGGGTTATGGATTGGGTTTTGGGCGAACAACGTTACTACGCAATCTACCGGATGCTCGACCTTTGGAGACTTACTCGAGGGAAAAAGGGCAGTCCTTGACGAAGGAACCGCGCTACCTGCAGGGATATGAATACAAAACATAAAACATGTATCTCAAAGTAAAATGCCACCAAGGGGCTCAAACGTTGCCTCCTATCGAGGTCTTCCAGCTAGGAAAGTAGTAAAATGCGGGAAAAGGTAAAAAGTACCACACGGATAAAGATCCGAAGTAACAGCAACCAAGGGGACAAGAAACCCAAAGATCTCTCAAGCTGGTACCATCAAAGAAGGCGAGTCAGTACAGGTAATCGGAATAAACCTCCAGGGGTTATCCCACAAATAAAGTGGGAAACCATGCAAGTTATCCCTGCAAAAGTCATGTGAGCCCTCACAAAAATTCAACAAAAGGGTTAGTGAAACACCATAAGCATTTTTTTCATGATCAACAGTATGGTTTCAAAAAACTCAAACCCTGTGGCATACATTTCAGAAATTAAACGGTTAAACATTCAAGGCATTGTTTATACATTCATATACATATTAAACCCATGGGCAAAGGTAATGGGAATAATGGCAAACCTGATTGGAGAGCTTGATTGAAATTGAGTTGCACCCGTGAGGTTTACAAAACAATCTTCAGGGTTTATGTGAGGCAGAGGTGATTCTGTGTAGTTGACTTCCCTTCGGGGTTTGGAGGCTGCTCTGAACTCCGTTAGGTCTTCTCTCACTATCTTTTTCCTCAGGGTTTTGTTCCAAGGAAACCTCAGAGTATTTTGCTTCTCTTCAAAATCCCTCTTTGTTCTGTGTTCTCTCAAGTGAAGCCTTGGTATTTATAGACTGAATTTCATGGTTTTGTGGGCTCAAATGAGAGAGACCCAAGTCCAATTTATTTATTTATTTATTTATTTATTTATTTTTTTTTTTTTTTTTCGTTTTTTTTTATTTATTTATTTTTGGATCTAATTCTGATTGGCATGATGAAATGCAATATGAAACGCTAAATGAATGCATGAATGAGGAGGGCAAATTTTGGAGTGTTACAGCTGCCCCTATTCAATCATCAGCTAACCCGAGTAGGATGAAAGCGAACAGCTTATCAGACAAACGGGGTGAGCTGTGATTGAATACCAAAGACAAACCGAAAATTTGTGCTCCGAGAATACCACAAAAACGCGGAAATACACCGCGTTGTATATCTTTCTTCCGATCCTCTGGCTTAATCTGGAGTTTCGATCCTCTGGCTGAACCTATACTCAATTTAGTCCTCTGGTTGGATATTAATTTTGATCCTCGGGCTGGATACGATTTTGATCTTCTGGCTAGATCTTCTTCGATCTTCTGGCTAGATCTCCTTCGTTTCGATTCTCTGGCTGAATCTATTTCCTTTGATTCTCTGGCTAAATCCATTTTCGGTCTTCGGGCTAGACCTGACTTTGATCTTCTGGCTAGATCTGGAGTGTCGATCCTCTGGCTGAATCTGAACTTAATTTGATTCTCTGGCTGAATCTACTTCGATGTTTCGATTCTCTGGCTGAATCTATTTCCGGTCTTCGGGCTAGACCTGACTTCGATAATCTGGCTAGATCTTCTTCGATCTTCTGGCTAGATCTCCTTTGTTTCGATTCTCTGGCTGAATCTATTTCGATCTTCTGGCTAGATCTGGATTGTTTAGATGATAAATTCCCATCATTAGGATCCCGCATCTGAGGCATGCGCTGGTTGACCCTCTTTTGAAATCTACACCCAACCTTCATATTAGATATGCAGCTTCGAGCATATTCCACTTTTGGGCTTCGTACATATTCTTCGGGCTAGAACATGTTGTAACGACTCCTCAACTAGACTTGGGCTTGCTAGGGAAATAAAGCTTGTAGGCGATTTGACTGGGGAATCTTCAAATTGAGCCTTAGGCTGGCTTACTGGAACACGATTCTCAGGCTGAATCTTCGAAATGACCCTCAGGCTGGATCACTGGAACACGATTCTCAGGCTGAATCTTTGAAATGACCCTCAGGCTGGATCACTGGAACACGATTCTCAGGCTGAATCTTCGAAATGGACCCTCATGCTGGATCACGGGAAAACGATTCTCAGGCTGAATCTTCAAAAAGTGACCCTCATGCTGGATCACGGGAAAATGATTCTCAGGCTGAATCTTCAAAATGACCCTCAGGCTGGATCACTCACGCTTGATCCTCTGGCTGGATCTGATGACCTTGGTTGTAAAGTAATTCTTCAGTCTGCTTGGAAGAACCTGTTTATCAGCTTATGTGTATGCTTGATATGATATGCATGCGAATGCAAATGCTATGCATGGTGTAAAAGAAAAAAAGAAATCTGCTAGGGGAAGAAACTCCGGTAGGGAACGGATCGCTGTATCAATCCTTGAATGCTCTGTGGGGAATGATCCGTCTGTCGGGACCAATGAGCCACCAAAAATAAATTGGCTGCTTGAAAAGTTGACCTTGCGGGGGGAGTATTTACTATGGAAACTTTTCTCGGCGAGGCTCTATGAGGAGAGAATGTGGGGAAAACACTTCCTGGGGAAATGTCGTAGGAAACAACCTTTGCTGGGGATATGAACTTGCTAATCGTCCTCTAGCTGGGGATTAGAACAAATCTGTTAGAAATAATCTGCTGGGGATGAGATGAACACTGGGAACACCACCCTCTTGTCCGTTGGGTATGCAACCACTCCGCTGTTGCTAGGAAGATACAGTCTGACACCGTCAACTCCGCTGGGGATATATAGTCTGGATACTGTCAACTCTACTGGGGATAGAAAGTCTGGATACTGTCAACTCTGTTGGGGATAGACAGTCTGGATACTGTCAACTCTGTTGGGGAACATGCTCTGCTGAGGAGAGACTTTGTCAACCGCTTGGGGATGAGGATTCATGACTTGGCATCCGGTTCCTGTGACCTGCAACCAAAAATACACGTATGCCTCGGGGGAATTACTCGGTTTGAATTCACCGTTCGGGATTAAGCACATTCAAAGCAAAATTTTAAATGTTTTCCTGTGCAAATCATCTGCAAAAGTCACCATTATGTTCATATGCAATATGTCTTATAAAAAATTCGGACATTTTTGCAAACAAACTGATAAATGAAAAATAAAGAGGCTCTTTAACTGAATTATTCGACTCTTACTGGGGAGAAAATTTGTGCCAGGAATAGGCGAGGGCATTAGGAAGCTGATCCCTGAAAAGAGGTGATCGCTATAAAAGGAGAACTATCTTAATGGCAATGGGGATACGGGGTCCCACCGAGTTTCGACTCTGCTATGGTTCGTATGTCCTCAAGACGCTCTGCTCATCTTGCTTTCTGAAGTGGATGATTAGTCGATCTTTAACCTTCGAAGATTGCCGGATTGAATGAAACGGTGATATAACACTGATGAACTCAGATCATAGTCATTCGCTTATTCCCTACCTTTTGCCTGGATCGCCCCCTTTTCGGGTTTTCAATCCACCGGGATACCCATTTTTGCCTGAGCCGCCCTTTTGGGTTTTCGACTCACCGGGTGTACTCTTTTTTTTTTTATATCCCTAATTTTTGCCCGAACCTCTTTATTCTTTTTTTTTTGGTTAATCGGGATGCCCCTTTTTTGCCTGGACTATTCTTTTTACTGTCCAGCGGGTCTATTTTATGCGAAGTATTTTTTTTTTAACTGCGTCTGAGTTAATAGGGGACGGGAATCCTTCGCCCTCCATGGTTGTTAGCGTCAAAGCTCCGCCATAGAAAATCCTTTTAACCACGTTCGGACCCTCATAGTTCGGTGTCCATTTGCCCCTGTGATCTGTGTTGGGAGGAAGAAATCTTTTGAGTACCAATTCACCGACTCGATACTCCCGAGAGCGCACTTTCTGACCAAATGCTTTCTTCATTCGTCTCTGACCGAGATACGTCAATTCTGGGTACGTAGTTCCAGCATAGCACCATTTCCCTGTTGGTTTGATTGATAACCAAAGCTGAGTCCCCGTATACATCCAGGGATTTAATCTGTATTTTGATGGCTTCCTCAAGTCTTAGGATACAAGCTTCGTATTCGGCTTCATTGTTGGTGCAGGGAAAGTTATTCTGGCACCAAATGGCATATGAACCCCCTTCCGGTGTGATCAACACTATACCAACTCCGCGACCATTGACGTGGACCGCCCCATCAAACATCATAACCCATTTGGATTCAGGGTCAGGCCCCTCCTCCGGGAGTGGTTCCTCTCAATCTTTCGATTTGAGAAACATGATGTCCTCATCAGGAAAGTCAAACCTCATAGGTTGGTAATCATCAATCGGTTGCTCTGCAAGATAGTCTGACAAGACACTTCCCTTGATGGCTTTTTGTGAAGTGTATTGGACGTCGTACTCTGTCGGTATCATTTGTCGCCTAGTAACCTTTCCGGTAAGTGCTGGCTTTTCAAAAATATACTTGACTGAATCCATTTTTGATATCAATAGAGTCGTGTGAGTCAACATATACTGTCTTAGTCGGCGAGCAGCCCATGCCAAAGCGCGACAAGTTTTCTCGAGCAATGAATATCTTTGTTCATAGTCGGTAAACTTTTGCTAAGGTAGTATATTGCATGCTCTTTTCGACCTGACTCGTCATGTTGACCGAGCACACAACCCATTGACTTTTCTAACACAGTCAAGTACATGATCAACGGTCTTTCCTCTCGGCCTGTAGACTTGCCCCGATCTTGATCTCTTTCTTGTCGTCTTCGGTACCAACGTTGATGGTCTCAACCACCTCCTGATAAGGTGTAATAGCTCGGTCCTCCTGTTTCAACAATCTGGCTAACCCTTCAGGCAATTCACAATCTTCCTCAGCCCCTTCTTCGGCTTGATAGATAGGATTGTCGAAGTCATACTTGGCCATAGCAGTGTCGTTAGCAGTGAGATCAGGGTGGTCGGCTTTACGAGGTGTTTTTTGAAAAGAAAAACGAAAAAGAAACATGAAAAAGAAACATTGCCGTTTTTGTAAAAGTAAAAATAATTGAAAGAAAGAGAACACAAAATTGTTTGCAAAAGCTGTTCTCTATTGATGATGAAAATAATTGCAAAATGTAACTAAATGGATGGCCCTACAGATGAGTCATTACACCTTGGTCAAAGTGTAAGACTTTGATATGCATGTGATAAAAGGAAAACAATAAAAATTACTCCTTCAGTAGAGTAAACCGGACGGTTTTTTCAGACGACCAATTGTCGAGCTTTTCTCCCGAGACACACGGGCGAATCCAACTATCTAAGTCACAGTCGCTGTCAGCCTTGTCTTCATCTGCAGCATTGACGACGTGGGGAGAAACCAAACCCCCGCTGGAGAAAGTACCGACTTCATTCTTCTGAGATCCCGGAGCATACCCCAATCCAAACTTGTCTTCTTTGATGACTGGCTCCACAAATTTGCCCCAGCCTTGGGCATTACCAGCCTTAACCACTTCAACAACTTGCCTGTATGAAGAGATAGAAGTCCCGACCTTCTCGAACTCAGGTGAAAAGACAGCTTCGGGCGCGACCTCATTGATGTTTGTAGTTTCGAAGCCCTGACACAGCATCTCATGCATCTCGCCATCCATCTCTACATACTTAAATGTAGACAGGTGGCTAACAAAAATATCCTCTTCACCACCTACAGTGACGATCTAACCTTCTAGTTCATATTTGAGCTTCTGGTGGAGGGTAGAAGTAACAACACCGGCAACATGAATCCAAGGTTGACCTAGCAGACAACTGTAGGCAGGCTGGATATCCATCACATAAAAGGTGATCTTGAACATCTGCGGTCCAATATTAACTGGCAACTCAACTTTGCCAAAAACAGCTCTCTTAGAGCCATCAAAAGCCCTCACAACTAAGTTACTTGGCCTCAGGATGATGCCATCGCAATCCAACTTCATTAAGGCTTTCTTTGGAAGAACATTCAGAGAAGAGCCTGTATCAACCAAAACATGGGAAAGCACCACCCCTTTGCACTCCATTGTGATATGTAAGGCTTTGTTGTGATTCCTACCCTCAGGTGTCAGGTCATTATCGGTGAAACCTAGCCCCCGGCTAGCGTTTACATTGGAAACTACCGACTCCAGCTGGTTAACAGTTATCTCCGGTGGAACATAGGCCATATTCAGTACTTTCAACAAGGCTACTCTGTGCGCCTCAGAGCACAGCAATAGTGAGAGAATGGAGATCTTTAAGGGTGTCTGATTTAGCTGGTCAACTACCTTGTAGTCACTTTTCTTGATAATCCTCATAAACTCATCCACTTCCTTCTCGAATGCGGTCTTAGGAGGATCTTCCTCAGTAGTAACCTCTTCGGTGGATACCTGTTTCCTTTTAGCCTTGGCAGCTGCCTCGGCTTCAGTATTCGCGCGTAATGTTGATGGTGTAAATAGGCGTCCACTGCGAGTGAAGCCACCAACCCCTCAAACATTGTCTACAGCGGAGCTACCAATGTCAATGTCTTCTTCGTTAACTTTCTGCCCCTGGCAGTAGATATCAGCCCCATAGTGCCACGGGATAGCACTGTCTTTCTCATACGGACTAGGTCCTGGTACCGTGATGGTGATTGGACCAACCAAAGTCGGTTGAGGGCTGTCAGAGTAAATTGAGACTGGTGCTGAACTTTCGATGTTCACCGCTGCTGGTTCTGTACTTTCTGGGAAATATATTGTTGTCGGAGCGAGTCTCTCGGGAACATATATTTCTTCAGGAGTGAAATAAAACGTCACCGTTGATACATCATTCTTCACCATACGGGCCTGGTCGAACTGAAGACAACCTTCATCTATCAGCTGCTGAATACCCCTTCTCAAACTGTCACATCCGTTTTCGGCATCTTGACAATTTCTGCATTCTTCCCCACAGCCCGGGAAAATCTGTCCTTTCAGAAGTCGTTCTTTAACCACCGATAGCGAAGTCTTCACCTTAGTCACATCAGAAACCAAATTCAAAGTTTCCCCACTATCAACAACATTAATCCTCTGCCCGCCGTGAGCCGGCATCGGGTTCTGGACAACATTAGGCACCGGAGCAAAATTGATAGCCTGGGCATCTCTCAAATCTTGTACCTTTAACTGGAGAGCCTTGTAATTATCCGTAGTATGGCCAGGTGCGTTGGAGTGAAAAGCACATCTGGCGTTGACATCATAACCTCTGGGCAAATTATTGGGATCGATTGGTGGGGCCAGAGTTCTCAACGTAACTAGATTCATGTCAATCAGCCTGGGAAGTAATACTGAATAAGGCATTGGGATTGGCTCGATGACCCGGTCCGTCTGCCTTGGACGTTGTTGATAGTGTCTCTGCTGACCCGGATTACCTCCTTGTTGTTGATTGTTGTACCTGGGTTGTTGTTGCGGATGATATTGCGGTTGAGGAACAGGTGTTGGAATAGTGACTGCGGCCACTTGATCTTGATAATAATTAGGGCGTCCTCTACCCCTGCCTCTGCCGGTATACACAACGCTTGTCTCGCCTTCTTTTCTTCGCTGACCGTTACCAGCAAACGGTCTCTTGGGACCTGATGAGTTGGAAGCACTATTGTCTTGAATTCGGCCCATCTTCAACAGACTCTCGATTCTTTCTCCAGCAATTACTATCTCTGCAAAGCTGATTGACGGCAAGCAGCCAATCTCTCAATATAATTGCCTTGAAGAGTGTTCATGAACATGTCCGCCATCTCCCTTTCAGACATAGGGGGTTGGACGGACGCAGCAATCTGTCTCCAACGCTGAGCATACTCTCTAAAGGTTTCCTTGGCAGTCTGAGACATACCTTGCAACAAGGTCCGATTTGGAGCCATGTCCAAGTTGTATTGATATTGCTAGATAAAAGCCTCTGCCAAGTCTTCCCAGCTCTTGATGGTAGTACGAGATAAATGAGAATACCATTCACGAGAAGCTCCAGTTAGACTGTCTTCAAAATAGTACATCCACAGCTTTTCATCTTCCGTGTGAGCTCCCAACCTTCCCAAATAAGATTGGAGATGAGTGCGTGGGCAAGAAGCCCCGTTGTATTTCTCAAAAGTAGGGGGTTTGAACTTGTGAGGAATCCTTACTCCCTGAACCAGACCAAGATTTGTGACATCAAAGCCTAAGGAATTTTGAGACTCCAAAGATTTGAGCTTCTCAGCAAGCTCATCCATACGACGAGTGGTCTCGAGGGCCTCGTCGTGCAAAGAAAATTGATCACACTGATAATCTTCAGTAACGGGGTGCCCGTTAATCCGAATTCCTTGATTCACATTGTACCTTCCGCCAATATCATTTCCAACATTCCCTGTGTTGCCAACATTACCCGGGTTTCCATCAGCATTTGCGTTACCCGCGTTACCAGTGTTCACAGGGTTATCAGCGTTCCCAGGGTTACCAGGGTTTCCCTCAGCATTTGGTATCTCCAAATCTGGATTGGGCCTCAGTTGCTCAACCAATTCCCTCAGCTTTTCTTGGCCTGCTGCCATACCAGTCATCAATGTCATGAACTGATCCATCCTTTCACGCATATCAGCCAGCTCTTTCTGTACTTGGTCCATCGCTAGTTGTGGACGATTTTCCTTTGTCGGGTACCTGTGGACTCGCTTGGGACCAATAACTGCCTGATACAGGGAACAAACATTAGACACTGCGGTGACACCTGCAAAACAGACAAGGGTTAATATGCATGGTATGCGATGCACTGCTTGTTCAGTTTTGAGGCACCCCCGTTTTGAAAGGGAATACCCTGCAAATGAATAAGCATGAGATGTTGGATGCAAATATGCAGATGATGTTATGCAATGCAAAGGCCTGTCAATCAGAATTGATGTATCTGCTTGAACATTTGTCAGGTTGCACTGTCTGGAGAGAAATTAAGAGCACACCAAACAAAGGTCATGGGATGGATCATGTTATCCTTAATATCAACCACCCATTTTGGTGGATTATGGTTTACATCTTATCAACACCCGAGTTCCATTGATATTAAGGATACCTGATCGGATTAACCATGAATCAAGGGTTTGTTGCAAGTCACGAGCATGGAGTTTAGGTTAAGAACCACCCAAAAGGAGTGTACTAAGGTTTAAACCTGCCAAACATGTTCTACAAAAGGTTCCCATAGTCATAGTCCCATCTTTCGGATATTATCAGAGGAACGACTACTCGTATTCCAACAATATTCTCAAGAGAGACTCTTATGAGTGTAGTATCGCATAACAATCGTATCAAATCTTACACTTGAACGACTTTCGCACTACGTCCTACGAATAGGCCAAGATGGGTTTGGTAAACTAAGGTCCTCGGCTTCTAAGGTCTATATTGGAACAAGTAATGTCTAACCACAACTTACTTATGTGACATTATTGATCTCAACATGACCTCCACCAAGTGAATGGGCTTGCAAGTCAACTCGCTAAGGAATAACTCCACACAAGTCGACAGGACTATGCCATTCTCCTATCCTAAGTGCACTCGAGTTCGGGTATAGAACTCATCTCACAAAGATCACCAAGCAGCCATAGCCAGCCAACAGATAAAGCAAGGATATGTACACAACGCAATAAGGTAAAGCAGGTAAATAAATAACTGTACAAAAACATGAACACCCAATAAACAAACTACAAAAGCTAGGAGGGACTCGCTTAGGGAAACCGGGTCCCCAGCAGAGTCGCCAGCTGTCGCAACCTGAAAAATACAGTGCGAAAAAAACAACCGGCGAAAGAAGAAGACAGAAGAGTCGCCACCGTGCGTTATTCATCCAAAGGAGGGAAAGGAAACGCTCGAAGTAAACCTGAAAAAGGAAAGGACAAGACGGGGTCTCGCAACCAAATCTTGGGTTCGGGAGTCGGTTATGCGAAGGGAAGGTATTAGCACCCCTACGCATCCGTAGTACTCTACGGGATCCACTTTTGTAGTTCTTGTCTAAAGGGTGTGGGTTTATCTTGTGCTGTTTACCAAAAAAAAAAGGTTAAATGAAAATGACTCGCGCGGATGTCGCATCCACTGCATACGTATCTCATCTGATTATGAGAATCAGAGTCTTCGTAGCTCGGCTGACCTATGGGTTGGGGGATGTGTGCTCGCTAAGACATCGCGTCTTATGCCTACGTATCTCATCTGGCCTGAGAATATGAGCAAAACGTAGTTCGGCTAACTACGGGGTTATGGATTGGGTTTTGGGCGAACAACGTTACTACGCAATCTACCGGATGCTCGACCTTTGGAGACTTACTCGAGGGAAAAAGGGCAGTCCTTGACGAAGGAACCGCGCTACCTGCAGGGATATGAATACAAAACATAAAACATGTATCTCAAAGTAAAATGCCACCAAGGGGCTCAAACGTTGCCTCCTATCGAGGTCTTCCAGCTAGGAAAGTAGTAAAATGCGGGAAAAGGTAAAAAGTACCACACGGATAAAGATCCGAAGTAACAGCAACCAAGGGGACAAGAAACGCAAAGATCTCTCAAGCTGGTACCATCAAAGAAGGCGAGTCAGTACAGGTAATCGGAATAAACCTCCAGGGGTTATCCCACAAATAAAGTGGGAAACCACGCAAGTTATCCCTGCAAAAGTCATGTGAGCCCTCACAAAAATTCAACAAAAGGGTTAGTGAAACACCATAAGCATTTTTTTCATGATCAACAGTATGGTTTCAAAAAACTCAAACCCTGTGGCATACATTTCAGAAATTAAACGGTTAAACATTCAAGGCATTGTTTATACATTCATATACATATTAAACCCATGGGCAAAGGTAATGGGAATAATGGCAAACCTGATTGGAGAGCTTGATTGAAATTGAGTTGCACCCGTGAGGTTTACAAAACAATCTTCAGGGTTTATGTGAGGCAGAGGTGATTCTGTGTAGTTGACTTCCCTTCGGGGTTTGGAGGCTGCTCTGAACTCCGTTAGGTCTTCTCTCACTATCTTTTTCCTCAGGGTTTTGTTCCAAGGAAACCTCAGAGTATTTTGCTTCTCTTCAAAATCCCTCTTTGTTCTGTGTTCTCTCAAGTGAAGCCTTGGTATTTATAGACTGAATTTCATGGTTTTGTGGGCTCAAATGAGAGAGACCCAAGTCCAAATTTATTTATTTATTTATTTATTTATTTATTTTCGTTTTTTTTCGTTTTTATTTATTTATTTATTTTTGGATCTAATTCTGATTGGCATGATGAAATGCAATATGAAACGCTAAATGAATGCATGAATGAGGAGGGCAAATTTTGGAGTGTTACAGCTGCCCCTATTCAATCATCAGCTAACCCGAGTAGGATGAAAGCGAACAGCTTATCAGACAAACGGGGTGAGCTGTGATTGAATACCAAAGACAAACCGAAAATTTGTGCTCCGAGAATACCACAAAAACGCGGAAATACACCGCGTTGTATATCTTTCTTCCGATCCTCTGGCTTAATCTGGAGTTTCGATCCTCTGGCTGAACCTATACTCAATTTAGTCCTCTGGTTGGATATTAATTTTGATCCTCGGGCTGGATACGATTTTGATCTTCTGGCTAGATCTTCTTCGATCTTCTGGCTAGATCTCCTTCGTTTCGATTCTCTGGCTGAATCTATTTCCTTTGATTCTCTGGCTAAATCCATTTTCGGTCTTCGGGCTAGACCTGACTTTGATCTTCTGGCTAGATCTGGAGTGTCGATCCTCTGGCTGAATCTGAACTTAATTTGATTCTCTGGCTGAATCTACTTCGATGTTTCGATTCTCTGGCTGAATCTATTTCGGTCTTCGGGCTAGACCTGACTTCGATAATCTGGCTAGATCTTCTTCGATCTTCTGGCTAGATCTCCTTTGTTTCGATTCTCTGGCTGAATCTATTTCGATCTTCTGGCTAGATCTGGATTGTTTTGATGATAAATTCCCATCATTAGGATCCCGCATCTGAGGCATGCGCTGGTTGACCCTCTTTTGAAATCTACACCCAACCTTCATATTAGATATGCAGCTTCGAGCATATTCCACTTTTGGGCTTCGTACATATTCTTCGGGCTAGAACATGTTGTAACGACTCCTCAACTAGACTTGGGCTTGCTAGGGAAATAAAGCTTGTAGGCGATTTCACTGGGGAATCTTCAAATTGAGCCTTAGGCTGGCTTACTGGAACACGATTCTCAGGCTGAATCTTCGAAATGACCCTCAGGCTGGATCACTGGAACACGATTCTCAGGCTGAATCTTTGAAATGACCCTCAGGCTGGATCACTGGAACACGATTCTCAGGCTGAATCTTCGAAATGGACCCTCATGCTGGATCACGGGAAAACGATTCTCAGGCTGAATCTTCAAAAAGTGACCCTCATGCTGGATCACGGGAAAATGATTCTCAGGCTGAATCTTCAAAATGACCCTCAGGCTGGATCACTCACGCTTGATCCTCTGGCTGGATCTGATGACCTTGGTTGTAAAGTAATTCTTCAGTCTGCTTGGAAGAACCTGTTTATCAGCTTATGTGTATGCTTGATATGATATGCATGCGAATGCAAATGCTATGCATGGTGTAAAAGAAAAAAGAAATCTGCTAGGGGAAGAAACTCCGGTAGGGAACGGATCGCTGTATCAATCCTTGAATGCTCTGTGGGGAATGATCCGTCTGTCGGGACCAATGAGCCACCAAAAATAAATTGGCTGCTTGAAAAGTTGACCTTGCGGGGGGAGTATTTACTATGGAAACTTTTCTCGGCGAGGCTCTATGAGGAGAGTATGTGGGGAAAACACTTCCTGGGGAAATGTCGTAGGAAACAACCTTTGCTGGGGATATGAACTTGCTAATCGTCCTCTAGCTGGGGATTAGAACAAATCTGTTAGAAATAATCTGCTGGGGATGAGATGAACACTGGGAACACCACCCTCTTGTCCGTTGGGTATGCAACCACTCCGCTGTTGCTAGGAAGATACAGTCTGACACCGTCAACTCCGCTGGGGATATATAGTCTGGATACTGTCAACTCTACTGGGGATAGAAAGTCTGGATACTGTCAACTCTGTTGGGGATAGACAGTCTGGATACTGTCAACTCTGTTGGGGAACATGCTCTGCTGAGGAGAGACTTTGTCAACCGCTTGGGGATGAGGATTCATGACTTGGCATCCGGTTCCTGTGACCTGCAACCAAAAATACACGTATGCCTCGGGGGAATTACTCGGTTTGAATTCACCGTTCGGGATTAAGCACATTCAAAGCAATTTTAAATGTTTTCCTGTGCAAATCATCTGCAAAAGTCACCATTATGTTCATATGCAATATGTCTTATAAAAAATTCGGACATTTTTGCAAACAAACTGATAAATGAAAAATAAAGAGGCTCTTTAACTGAATTATTCGACTCTTACTGGGGAGAAAATTTGTGCCAGGAATAGGCGAGGGCATTAGGAAGCTGATCCCTGAAAAGAGGTGATCGCTATAAAAGGAGAACTATCTTAATGGCAATGGGGATACGGGGTCCCACCGAGTTTCGACTCTGCTATGGTTCGTATGTCCTCAAGACGCTCTGCTCATCTTGCTTTCTGAAGTGGATGATTAGTCGATCTTTAACCTTCGAAGATTGCCGGATTGAATGAAACGGTGATATAACACTGATGAACTCAGATCATAGTCATTCGCTTATTCCCTACCTTTTGCCTGGATCGCCCCCTTTTCGGGTTTTCAATCCACCGGGATACCCATTTTTGCCTGAGCCGCCCTTTTGGGTTTTCGACTCACCGGGTGTACTCTTTTTTTTTTTATATCCCTAATTTTTGCCCGAACCTCTTTATTCTTTTTTTTTTGGTTAATCGGGATGCCCCTTTTTTGCCTGGACTATTCTTTTTACTGTCCAGCGGGTCTATTTTATGCGAAGTATTTTTTTTTTAACTGCGTCTGAGTTAATAGGGGACGGGAATCCTTTGCCCTCCATGGTTGTTAGCGTCAAAGCTCCGCCATAGAAAATCCTTTTAACCACGTTCGGACCCTCATAGTTCGGTGTCCATTTGCCCCTGTGATCTGTGTTGGGAGGAAGAAATCTTTTGAGTACCAATTCACCGACTCGATACTCCCGAGAGCGCACTTTCTGACCAAATGCTTTCTTCATTCGTCTCTGACCGAGATACGTCAATTCTGGGTACGTAGTTCCAGCATAGCACCATTTCCCTGTTGGTTTGATTGATAACCAAAGCTGAGTCCCCGTATACATCCAGGGATTTAATCTGTATTTTGATGGCTTCCTCAAGTCTTAGGATACAAGCTTCGTATTCGGCTTCATTGTTGGTGCAGGGAAAGTTATTCTGGCACCAAATGGCATATGAACCCCCTTCCGGTGTGATCAACACTATACCAACTCCGCGACCATTGACGTGGACCGCCCCATCAAACATCATAACCCATTTGGATTCAGGGTCAGGCCCCTCCTCCGGGAGTGGTTCCTCTCAATCTTTCGATTTGAGAAACATGATGTCCTCATCATGAAAGTCAAACCTCATAGGTTGGTAATCATCAATCGGTTGCTCTGCAAGATAGTCTGACAAGACACTTCCCTTGATGGCTTTTTGTGAAGTGTATTGGACGTCGTACTCTGTCGGTATCATTTGTCGCCTAGTAACCTTTCCGGTAAGTGCTGGCTTTTCAAAAATATACTTGACTGAATCCATTTTTGATATCAATAGAGTCGTGTGAGTCAACATATACTGTCTTAGTCGGCGAGCAGCCCATGCCAAAGCGCGACAAGTTTTCTCGAGCAATGAATATCTTTGTTCATAGTCGGTAAACTTTTGCTAAGGTAGTATATTGCATGCTCTTTTCGACCTGACTCGTCATGTTGACCGAGCACACAACCCATTGACTTTTCTAACACAGTCAAGTACATGATCAACGGTCTTTCCTCTCGGCCTGTAGACTTGCCCCGATCTTGATCTCTTTCTTGTCGTCTTCGGTACCAACGTTGATGGTCTCAACCACCTCCTGATAAGGTGTAATAGCTCGGTCCTCCTGTTTCAACAATCTGGCTAACCCTTCAGGCAATTCACAATCTTCCTCAGCCCCTTCTTCGGCTTGATAGATAAGATTGTCGAAGTCATACTTGGCCATAGCAGTGTCGTTAGCAGTGAGATCAGGGTGGTCGGTTTTACGAGGTGTTTTTTGAAAAGAAAAACGAAAAAGAAACATGAAAAAGAAACATTGCCGTTTTTGTAAAAGTAAAAATAATTGAAAGAAAGAGAACACAAAATTGTTTGCAAAAGCTGTCCTCTATTGATGATGAAAATAATTGCAAAATGTAACTAAATGGATGGCCCTACAGATGAGTCATTACACCTTGGTCAAAGTGTAAGACTTTGATATGCATGTGATAAAAGGAAAACAATAAAAATTACTCCTTCAGTAGAGTAAACCGGACGGTTTTTTCAGACGACCAATTGTCGAGCTTTTCTCCCGAGACACACGGGCGAATCCAACTATCTAAGTCACAGTCGCTGTCAGCCTTGTCTTCATCTGCAGCATTGACGACGTGGGGAGAAACCAAACCCCCGCTGGAGAAAGTACCGACTTCATTCTTCTGAGATCCCGGAGCATACCCCAATCCAAACTTGTCTTCTTTGATGACTGGCTCCACAAATTTGCCCCAGCCTTGGGCATTACCAGCCTTAACCACTTCAACAACTTGCCTGTATGAAGAGATAGAAGTCCCGACCTTCTCGAACTCAGGTGAAAAGACAGCTTCGGGCGCGACCTCATTGATGTTTGTAGTTTCGAAGCCCTGACACAGCATCTCATGCATCTCGCCATCCATCTCTACATACTTAAATGTAGACAGGTGGCTAACAAAAATATCCTCTTCACCACCTACAGTGACGATCTAACCTTCTAGTTCATATTTGAGCTTCTGGTGGAGGGTAGAAGTAACAACACCGGCAGCATGAATCCAAGGTTGACCTAGCAGACAACTGTAGGCAGGCTGGATATCCATCACATAAAAGGTGATCTTGAACATCTGCGGTCCAATCTTAACTGGCAACTCAACTTTGCCAAAAACAGCTCTCTTAGAGCCATCAAAAGCCCTCACAACTAAGTTACTTGGCCTCAGGATGATGCCATCGCAATCCAACTTCATTAAGGCTTTCTTTGGAAGAACATTCAGAGAAGAGCCTGTATCAACCAAAACATGGGAAAGCACCACCCCTTTGCACTCCATTGTGATATGTAAGGCTTTGTTGTGATTCCTACCCTCAGGTGTCAGGTCATTATCGGTGAAACCTAGCCCCCGGCTAGCGTTTACATTGGAAACTACCGACTCCAGCTGGTTAACAGTTATCTCCGGTGGAACATAGGCCATATTCAGTACTTTCAGCAAGGCTACTCTGTGCGCCTCAGAGCACAGCAATAGTGAGAGAATGGAGATCTTTAAGGGTGTCTGATTTAGCTGGTCAACTACCTTGTAGTCACTTTTCTTGATAATCCTCATAAACTCATCCACTTCCTTCTCGAATGCGGTCTTAGGAGGATCTTCCTCAGTAGTAACCTCTTCGGTGGATACCTGTTTCCTTTTAGCCTTGGCAGCTGCCTCGGCTTCAGTATTCGCGCGTAATGTTGATGGTGTAAATAGGCGTCCACTGCGAGTGAAGCCACCAACCCCTCAAACATTGTCTACAGCGGAGCTACCAATGTCAATGTCTTCTTCGTTAACTTTCTGCCCCTGGCAGTAGATATCAGCCCCATAGTGCCACGGGATAGCACTGTCTTTCTCATACGGACTAGGTCCTGGTACCGTGATGGTGATTGGACCAACCAAAGTCGGTTGAGGGCTGTCAGAGTAAATTGAGACTGGTGCTGAACTTTCGATGTTCACCGCTGCTGGTTCTGTACTTTCTGGGAAATATATTGTTGTCGGAGCGAGTCTCTCGGGAACATATATTTCTTCAGGAGTGAAATAAAACGTCACCGTTGATACATCATTCTTCACCATACGGGCCTGGTCGAACTGAAGACAACCTTTATCTATCAGCTGCTGAATACCCCTTCTCAAACTGTCACATCCGTTTTCGGCATCTTGACAATTTCTGCATTCTTCCCCACAGCCCGGGAAAATCTGTCCTTTCAGAAGTCGGTCTTTAACCACCGATAGCGAAGTCTTCACCTTAGTCACATCAGAAACCAAATTCAAAGTTTCCCCACTATCAACAACATTAATCCTCTGCCCGCCGTGAGCCGGCATCGGGTTCTGGACAACATTAGGCACCGGAGCAAAATTGATAGCCTGGGCATCTCTCAAATCTTGTACCTTTAACTGGAGAGCCTTGTAATTATCCGTAGTATGGCCAGGTGCGTTGGAGTGAAAAGCACATCTGGCGTTGACATCATAACCTCTGGGCAAATTATTGGGATCGATTGGTGGGGCCAGAGTTCTCAACGTAACTAGATTCATGTCAATCAGCCTGGGAAGTAATACTGAATAAGGCATTGGGATTGGCTCGATGACCCGGTCCGTCTGCCTTGGACGTTGTTGATAGTGTCTCTGCTGACCCGGATTACCTCCTTGTTGTTGATTGTTGTACCTGGGTTGTTGTTGCGGATGATATTGCGGTTGAGGAACAGGTGTTGGAATAGTGACTGCGGCCACTTGATCTTGATAATAATTAGGGCGTCCTCTACCCCTGCCTCTGCCGGTATACACAACGCTTGTCTCGCCTTCTTTTCTTCGCTGACCGTTACCAGCAAACGGTCTCTTGGGACCTGATGAGTTGGAAGCACTATTGTCTTGAATTCGGCCCATCTTCAACAGACTCTCGATTCTTTCTCCAGCAATTACTATCTCTGCAAAGCTGATTGACGGGCAAGCAGCCAATCTCTCAATATAATTGCCTTGAAGAGTGTTCATGAACATGTCCGCCATCTCCCTTTCAGACATAGGGGGTTGGACGGACGCAGCAATCTGTCTCCAACGCTGAGCATACTCTCTAAAGGTTTCCTTGGCAGTCTGAGACATACCTTGCAACAAGGTCCGATTTGGAGCCATGTCCAAGTTGTATTGATATTGCTAGATAAAAGCCTCTGCCAAGTCTTCCCAGCTCTTGATGGTAGTACGAGATAAATGAGAATACCATTCACGAGAAGCTCCAGTTAGACTGTCTTCAAAATAGTACATCCACAGCTTTTCATCTTCCGTGTGAGCTCCCAACCTTCCCAAATAAGATTGGAGATGAGTGCGTGGGCAAGAAGCCCCGTTGTATTTCTCAAAAGTAGGGGGTTTGAACTTGTGAGGAATCCTTACTCCCTGAACCAGACCAAGATTTGTGACATCAAAGCCTAAGGAATTTTGAGACTCCAAAGATTTGAGCTTCTCAGCAAGCTCATCCATACGACGAGTGGTCTCGAGGGCCTCGTCGTGCAAAGAAAATTGATCACACTGATAATCTTCAGTAACGGGGTGCCCGTTAATCCGAATTCCTTGATTCACATTGTACCTTCCGCCAATATCATTTCCAACATTCCCTGTGTTGCCAACATTACCCGGGTTTCCATCAGCATTTGCGTTACCCGCGTTACCAGTGTTCACAGGGTTATCAGCGTTCCCAGGGTTACCAGGGTTTCCCTCAGCATTTGGTATCTCCAAATCTGGATTGGGCCTCGGTTGCTCAACCAATTCCCTCAGCTTTTCTTGGCCTGCTGCCATACCAGTCATCAATGTCATGAACTGATCCATCCTTTCACGCATATCAGCCAGCTCTTTCTATACTTGGTCCATCGCTAGTTGTGGACGATTTTCCTTTGTCGGGTACCTGTGGACTCGCTTGGGACCAATAACTGCCTGATACAGGGAACAAACATTAGACACTGCGGTGACACCTGCAAAACAGACAAGGGTTAATATGCATGGTATGCGATGCACTGCTTGTTCAGTTTTGAGGCACCCCCGTTTTGAAAGGGAATACCCTGCAAATGAATAAGCATGAGATGTTGGATGCAAATATGCAGATGATGTTATGCAATGCAAAGGCCTGTCAATCAGAATTGATGTATCTGCTTGAACATTTGTCAGGTTGCACTGTCTGGAGAGAAATTAAGAGCACACCAAACAAAGGTCATGGGATGGATCATGTTATCCTTAATATCAACCACCCATTTTGGTGGATTATGGTTTACATCTTATCAACACCCGAGTTCCATTGATATTAAGGATACCTGATCGGATTAACCATGAATCAAGGGTTTGTTGCAAGTCACGAGCATGGAGTTTAGGTTAAGAACCACCCAAAAGGAGTGTACTAAGGTTTAAACCTGCCAAACATGTTCTACAAAAGGTTCCCATAGTCATAGTCCCATCTTTCGGATATTATCAGAGGAACGACTACTCGTATTCCAACAATATTCTCAAGAGAGACTCTTATGAGTGTAGTATCGCATAACAATCGTATCAAATCTTACACTTGAACGACTTTCGCACTACGTCCTACGAATAGGCCAAGATGGGTTTGGTAAACTAAGGTCCTCGGCTTCTAAGGTCTATATTGGAACAAGTAATGTCTAACCACAACTTACTTATGTGACATTATTGATCTCAACATGACCTCCACCAAGTGAATGGGCTTGCAAGTCAACTCGCTAAGGAATAACTCCACACAAGTCGACAGGACTATGCCATTCTCCTATCCTAAGTGCACTCGAGTTCGGGTATAGAACTCATCTCACAAAGATCACCAAGCAGCCATAGCCAGCCAACAGATAAAGCAAGGATATGTACACAACGCAATAAGGTAAAGCAGGTAAATAAATAACTGTACAAAAACATGAACACCCAATAAACAAACTACAAAAGCTAGGAGGGACTCGCTTAGGGAAACCGGGTCCCCAGCAGAGTCGCCAGCTGTCGCAACCTGAAAAATACAGTGCGAAAAAAACAACCGGCGAAAGAAGAAGACAGAAGAGTCGCCACCGTGCGTTATTCATCCCAAAGGAGGGAAAGGAAACGCTCGAAGTAAACCTGAAAAAGGAAAGGACAAGACGGGGTCTCGCAACCAAATCTTGGGTTCGGGAGTCGGTTATGCGAAGGGAAGGTATTAGCACCCCTACGCATCCGTAGTACTCTACGGGATCCACTTTTGTAGTTCTTGTCTAAAGGGTGTGGGTTTATCTTGTGCTGTTTACCAAAAAAAAAAAGGTTAAATGAAAATGACTCGCGCGGATGTCGCATCCACTGCATACGTATCTCATCTGAATATGAGAATCAGAGTCTTCGTAGCTCAGCTGACCTATGGGTTGGGGGATGTGTGCTCGCTAAGACATCGCGTCTTATGCCTACGTATCTCATCTGGCCTGAGAATATGAGCAAAACGTAGTTCGGCTAACTACGGGGTTATGGATTGGGTTTTGGGCGAACAACGTTACTACGCAATTTACCGGATGCTCGACCTTTGGAGACTTACTCGCCTGTAGTAGAAGGAGTTAGCGTGTTTCTTTGGGTTTTAGGGTTTGGGATGCTCGAGGGAAAAAGGGAAGTCCTTGACAAAGGAACCGCGCTACCTGCAGGGATATGAATACAAAACACAAAACATGTATCTCAAAGTAAAATGCCACCAATGGGCTCAAACGTTGCCTCCTATCGAGGTCTTCCAGCTAGGGAAGCAGTAAAATGCGGGAAAAGTTAAAAAGTACCACACGGATAAAGATCCGAAGTAACAACAACCAAGGGGACAAGAAACCCAGAGATCTCTCAAGCTGGTACCATCAAAGAAGGCGAGTCAGTACAGGTAATCGGAATAAACCTCCAGGGGTTATCCCACAAATAAAGTGGGAAACCACGCAAGTTATCCCTGCAAAAGTCATGTGAGCCCTCACAAAAATTCAACAAAAGGGTTAGTGAAACACCATAAGCATTTTTTTCATGATCAACAGTATGGTTTCAAAAAACTCAAACCCTGTGGCATACATTTCAGAAATTAAACGGTTAAACATTCAAGACATTGTTTATACATTCATATACATATTAAACCCATGGGCAAAGGTAATGGGAATAATGGCAAACCTGATTGGAGAGCTTGATTGAAATTGAGTTGCACCCGTGAGGTTTACAAAACAATCTTCAGGGTTTATGTGAGGCAGAGGTGATTCTGTGTAGTTGAGTTCCCTTCGGGGTTTGGAGGCTGCTCTGAACTCCGTTAGGTCTTCTCTCACTATCTTTTTCCTCAGGGTTTTGTTCCAAGGAAACCTCAGAGTATTTTGCTTCTCTTCAAAATCCCCCTTTGTTATGTGTTCTCTCAAGTGAAACCTTTGTATTTATAGACTGAATTTCATGGTTTTGTGGGCTCAAATGAGAGAGACCCAAGTCCAAAAATTTTTATTTATTTATTTTTTTCATTTTTTTGTAAAAAATTATATATATATTTTTTTATTTTTTTATTTTTTCGTTTTTTTTTTCGTTTGAGAAGGGGCATGATGAAATGCAATATGAAACTCTAAATGAATGCATGAATGAGGAGGGCAAATTTTGGGGTGTTACACGCGCACCTATTTCAAATACGCCCTCCCTTCGAATCTCAGCTGGAGCATTTCATTTGGCCATGTGCATTTTTAGTCATCATTTCTCACATGTTCAACCATGCCTTTCCATACTTTTTTTATTTTTTTCTCCACTTTGAAAAATCATATCTCATTGATTATTAATCCAAATCAGATGAGGTTTTTTGCATGATGATCCTTCTGATGTCTACCATTTACTGATGATTTTTCCAGAATTTGTGCACGTGTGGTTTTTTATTTTGGCTAGGGTTTATGTTTACATGTCATCTCTTGCACCTTGCTTGCCATTCTTGTTGTGAAATAATGATGATTGATCCAATGAAGCTGAAAATTTACATGTGTAAACTAGAGATCCTAATTGACATTTTCGTATAGAGTTTGTATTTTTCCCATTCCTGGTTGATGAGATATGATTGTTTGAATGAAGGTGTGACAATTTGTGTCACACCTTTGCTTGCTTGATTTGTGGTATTAATTTACCATGCCAATTCCATTCCAATTGATGTGATTTTTTTCATGATGCTACTTCTGGATGTTAGGATTGCTTGTGAATTTTTATGGAATTTTTGGGTGCAATTTGGATTTGTTTGAGATTTTCTCTTCTGGCTTGTCATTTGTGGACCTTTGATGAGTCATGAACTTAGATGATTTGTGAAATGATGGATGTTTATCCTATGAGCTTGAAATTTTGCACATTGATTCTAGACACTTTGAAGTTTATCTTGGCTTTGGTTTGATGCATTTATAATGTGTAGATTCTGTTTTATGCTTGTGTGAAGTTGATGTATGGAATTGTGCTTCCTTTGAGTTTGTTTTGACTTGCCTTGCCTTATGGAATTTATTTAACATTCTTCCACTTGTCCAAATGACTTGAATTTTGGTATGATGATCATGTGATGAGTGCTGTTTAGCCATGATTTTTCTTGGGATTTATTGAGTCATTTTGGATTTAGTTTTGATTGATTCATTCTGTTTGCTTCAATGAGCTTTGAATTTGCACACTTTGCCTTAGATGCTTTGTGAAATGAAATTGGTGGATGATATGAATGTGAGACCACTTGGACATTGTTCTTGATTGATTGAACTTGATTATTGTCAATTTTCATGTTCTGTTTTAAATTATTTCTCCCTCTTTGACCCTAGGCCTTGTCCTAGTGGTTAGTGCTTATGTTTGAGTTGTGTTTTCAGGACAAGAAGCATATGGCCTTGAGGAGTTTGATTCATTTTCTCATCTGGATTGCTATTTGATTGATGTTGATTAACATTAAGTTGTTTTGTAGGTGGATTAGCTCCTTTGAGTTGAGCTTGTGCTTTGCCTTGGTGCATTGCTTGCTTGTCTGTTTGCTTGTGTACAGTTAACTGTTGACTTTTAGTCTGTCTGTTTGACTTTTTGAGTTGTGTACTGACTGAGTTAGATTGTTTCCAGGTACATTAGTTGCTATAGTTTATTGTGAACTTGCTTTTGCTGTTGCTTGGTTGCTTAACCAATTGAGGTATAACTCGCTAACTTCATGTAGTCTGGAAGACCTGGCATGTTATTTGGTCAGGCACCTGTCTGAAGTCCTCCTTAAGAGGCAATGCTTGTGATTGTTTATATTTGTGCCAAGCAGGAAAAGACCTTTGTTAAGGAAATTGGCAGATACAAGAGATGTGCAATCCATCTTCTGCTATTCAGTTGAGTCCTCCCTTTGCTCACACAATTGGTGTTGATGCATTGTGGATATTAACCCAAGATCCTTGTTGAGTCAGTCATAAGTGTAGAAGGGTTCCCACTTTCTGAACCCACACTTCCTTTGTCTGAAGCTCTCCCTGGCCAGGGATAAGAGCTGTGAGGCACACTCCTCACTTCCTATTTCATCTGCTTCACCCTAACTCTCAATGTTAGGGTTAAGAGCTAACATCACCCTGATACAGTTGGCTTGCTTTTGCAGCCTAACCCTTGTGTGAGCCCACTTTGTCTGTATATAGTGTGTGCTAATTGTGTATGTTTGCTTCGTTTTGATTATGCTTGCATGCCTTGCTTTGCCTGTTTAGGATTAACTTGCAGCCGGTGCAAGTTAGATAGAAAACTCAACCTAGGACCATTGTGGAATGCATGATAACTATTAGGCTTGAGTCAGTCTCCCTTCTAGTTAGTCATTTCGCAGTCTCTGGTTAGGAGAAAGTTTCTCCCCTGTTCAGGGGAACTACGTTGCCCTGATCCTCATACCAGATGAGGTACGTAGGCAGGAGATCGTACGAGATCTCTCCGGGCACCCTTTTTCTTTTTTGTGTGTGTTTGCTTGACAGTTACTAGGCTCGAGTGCCAGACTCCTTAGTAACTTGTTGTGTGTTAACCTTCTTGTGTGTGTTAGGAGATGGATGTAAGCCTAGCGATTGGCATTCCGTATCCTATTGTTGTGTGCTTGGAGTCTGACGTAAGTCCAGCAATTGGCAGTCGGTTTCCAGTGTGGGTTTGTTTGGTTCGGAGTCTGATGTAAGTCCAGCGATTGGCATTCGGTTTCCATGTTTGCCTGTTTGCGTGTGTTTTGTTTTGGCGTGCGTGAGCCGAACTACGGTAGCTCTGATTCTCATTCCAGATGAGATACGTAGGCATAGGATGCGATATCCTAGCGAGCCCGTTCCCCTCTTATCCCACCTGTGTTGTTTCTAGTGTGTGTGTGCATTCTTTTGAGCAACGTTTAGCAACCTTTCTTCTATCTTTCTGAGCGTGTATCCCGTCGAGTACGACGGATGCGTAGGGGTGCTAATACCTTCCCTTCGCATACCCGACTCCCGTACCCATCTCTTTGGTTGCGAGACCATGTCTTTTCCAGGTTTACTTCGAGCGTTTCCTTTCCCTCTATTGGGATAAATAACGCACGGTGGCGACTCTGTTTGATTTTTTTGTTTTAGCCCGCCGGTTATTTTTCGCGGATGCGACACTATATTGAACACAAGGCATAGATCGTGTCATCCTTGTCCAGTTCAATATTGGGCCCATAGACATTTATCCTGTTATGCAGGATGGGCAAATTCCATCTAGGTCACTCATGTCCCTCAGCATGCTTCGTGGAGTACCCATCAACTGTCTTTATGGTTATCCAGTTACGGACAACGTTTGATCAGCAATAAAGCACTCGACTCTACATCTAGGGTCCATAGTGGTTTCAGGTCGAAGAGTGGTATACACCATTATCACCATGAGAATAACTTATGACACTTTGCATAACTTTCTATATAGTATTCTCATAGCGGGTCAATCCGGTATAAATATTACTCTTAATATTCATACCTATGTTTAAGACTTGATAACTCTTTATCCATGATCCATGAGATGTGATCATCAGTCTACAAACATAATAGTCTTAATGCTTTAATGTTATCCCACTTCACACTAAAGCTCGACTACGGATACTTTAAGAATAGTGTCCTTATGTTTAATGTGTTCTCATGATTAAGTCACACTTAATACATTAAACGGACTATCTATTCCAGGGACTTTATTAATCAACCGTAATAAAGAAAATGCCTTTTATTATTAATAAATAATTCGATACAAGTACCAAAAGTATTGGCCTCTAGGGCTTACACCAACAGGATGCACATAAGGTTTTTCTTTCTCTTCGGCCTCTTGGGTATTCTCTTCCTTCTCCTTCGGTTCACTTACCTTCTCAGTTGTTGTTTTGTCAGGTTTTTGGAGTCTTGGATCTACGGGTCTTTCTAGTTCTTTTCCACTCCTCAATATAACGACATTTGTATGTCCTTTTGGATTAGGTTGTAGTTGTCCAGAAAATGTGCCAGCGGGAGCAGCAGTAAATGCTTGTTGTTGAGCCACTTGTGAAATCTGTGTTTCAAGGATTTTATTGTGGGTGGCTAAGGCGTCTACTTTGCTCGCTAATTGTTTAAGTTGCTCACTAGTATGTATGTTTTGGTTCAAGAAGTCTTTGTTTGTTTGAGCTTGGGTAGCTATGAAAATGTTTGCACAATAGTTTTCAAATTTGGGTTAACATGCAAAATGGAGGTTTAGAGAAGCAAAAGGATGGAAGGTGAGGGAGTGTAAAACTTCTTAGATGTTCACCTCTTGAGATCATATGTAGATGATCCAAGTGATTCCTTTGGAATAGGCAATGAGCAATAACAGATAAACAATAAAGCAAATGGATACCGGATGCCAATCAATGGACTTACACCAATCTCACAAACAAAGGTGGATACCGGATACCAATCAATGGATTTACACCAATCTCCTAAAACAAACATGGATATCAGATGCCAATCAATGGACTTATACCAATCTCCTAAAACAAACATGGATATCAGATGCCAATCAATGGACTTATACCAATCTCCTAAAACAAACATGGATATCAGATACCAATCAATGAATTTATACCAATCTCCTAAAACAAACATGGATATCAGATGCCAATCAATGGACTTATACCATCTCCTAAAACAAACATGGATATCAGATACCAATCAATGGATTTACACCAATCTCCTAAAACAAACATGGATTTCAGATGCCAATATATGGACTTATACCAATCTCCAAAAACAAAACAAACAAGGATACCAGATGCCAATATATGGACTTATTCCAATCTCCACAAATATGATCATGGGAAACAACTGCCAATAAATGGGCTTACAATTGACTCCTCACATACAACAAACAAACAAATGAAATAAGCAAGAGGAAACAAGTTGCCAATAAATGGTCTTACACTCGACTCCAAGGAAATAGGATGCCAATAAATGGTCTTAGTCCCAACTCCTTCCAGATCATAGGAAACAACTGCCAATAAATGGACTTACCATTGACTCCTCCATGTACAAACAAGGATGTCACAAAGATATGAACAATGATCATGCAATGATGTACAATTAATGCACACATAAGCAAACATGCACAGATGAATCAAGTAATCAATCAAATAAGTCAATTAGCACACACTATACACAAGCAATTAGGCTCAAACAAGGTTAGACTTTACAGTCAACTAGAATGGGGTAATATTGTGCTCTTAACCTTAACATTGAGAGTTAAAGGTGAAGCAGATGAAATGGAGATGAGGGGTGTGCCTCATAGCCCTTATCCCTGGCCTGGGAGAGCTTTAACAATAGAAAGTATGGGAGTTTAGAAAGTAGGAACTCTTCTCCACAAATGAATGACTCTATAAGATCTTGGGTTAGTATTCGCAATGCATCAACATGTTATGTGAGCAAAGGAATGACACACTGAATAGTAGGAGATGGATTACACATCTCTTTTATCTGCCAATTGCCTTATAAGAGGACTTTTCCTGCTTGGCACAAAAAGTAAACAATCACAAGCATTGCCTCTTAAGGAGGACTTCAGACAGGTGCCTGCCCACATAACAGGACAGGTCTTCCAGACTACATGAAGAAGAGAAGTTATACCTAAGTGGTTAAGCAACCAAGCAAAAGCAAAGTTCAAGTGAACTTAAAGCAACTAATGTACCTGTGGAAACATCAAACAAATCAGTACACAACTCAGACAACTA
The DNA here is from genome assembly GCF_024323335.1 of Lathyrus oleraceus. Lineage (NCBI taxonomy): Eukaryota > Viridiplantae > Streptophyta > Magnoliopsida > Fabales > Fabaceae > Lathyrus > Lathyrus oleraceus. The sequence goes on along the minus strand of NC_066580.1, from coordinate 334,345,520 downwards.
AACAACAGTCAATAAGCAACAAACAATCCCAATGTACACAATGCATAAGCCAATGGTCAAACTCAAATGAGTCAACATCAACCTACAAAACACACAAAGATTAGTAATCAAAGGCAAACATCAATGCTCAAGTGATGAAGCATCAATAACCAAGTAACTTGGATGTTCAACCTGAAATCAAAGCTCAAATGTGAGAGGCAAACCACTAGGTCAAAGCCTAGGGTCAAAGATGGGGAAAAAATTCAAAACAGAAGCTGAAAATTAACATGAATCAACCTCAAACACATCTTGAAACAATCCAAAAGGTCTCACATCAATATCAATTACCAAAAGCATTTCATGATCAATTGAAGTTCAAGGCAATTTAAAAGCTTAAATGTGATCAACCAGAATGAAAAATCTCAATTAAATCAGAAATCAATCAAATAATTCCAAGAAAATTGATGCTCATTCACAACATCTATAATGTGCATCATACAAAAAATCAGGACAATTGGAGATCATTAGGCATGGTAAACACATCACATAAGTTGAACAAGCAAAGGTGTGACACAAATTGTCAATCCAACTTAACATGATCATAAAACAGAAATGATAAATGGTAAAAATACCAAATCAACACCAAAATGTCAAGCAACATATCTAGTTTCATCATGCAAATTTTCAGATTCATTGGATTAAAAATCAGCATTTCACAAATGATATAGCAAGGCAAGGTACAAAATGCATACATGTTCAAATGCCCTAGCACAAAATAAAATCCAGCCAAGCACAATTTATGGAAAAATGATCAAAAAAAAGTAGACAGAAAAGGGAATGCAATGCAAAAGACCTCATAATTTTTGATTGATTTTTCAAATTAATATGAATTTTGGAAGATGAAGAAAAAATAAAAAATGATATGTGAAGCATGGATGTGAAATAGTAGGGAAATTTAAAAATAAGCATGGCATTTTAATAAAAGCGCTGGCCAGGAATCGAAGTCAGTTCACATTTGAACTGAAGCGCGCCAAGGCTGAAACGACAGCGTTTCATCCTAAACCCTAAAACACGTGCATGCATGGCAATTGGAATCCGCAGGTAAAGATGATGAACTCGCAACAAAATCCGCAACAAAGCCTATGCGTTTCACAACAGAATTCGCAGGTAATCTGGAAATTGTATGAACACATGAAGATCTTCATCCATAAATTTCCAGAAAAATTCAAAGTGTCCAGAAATTAAAAATGAGCACATCATTGTGTAGTATCTTCATCATACATCAATAATCAACAAACATTTCATCAAGAAAACATCACACATGCATGGATCGAAGTGAAGAAGATTCATCATCAAAAATTCAAACATCCATATCTCACTCAAAACAGCGTGGATTCGCACGATTCAAAGCTCAAACTACTCAGCATCACAAGATCTATCATAATAGCATAAGAATTTTAAGATTTAAAGAGATCGATTATGTAACCTCTTGAAGTGCAGAACTGGATTTAGATGGATTCAAGCTGTGTAATGGCTAAACAGTTCCTCTATGAAGCTTGTGAAGTTGATTGGATGAGAGCTTGATGTTAAATTGTGCACGAATCCTCTAGAATTTGGATTCACCATTGTTGCTTCAAAGCTTCAAGCATGAACAAACAGGCACGGATTCTCTTGGTTCTTCCTTCAAACTTGCTCAAAGATGCTTCCAGATGATGAATTGATCAAGATAAATGCAATTTGTTTGAAGAAAATGAAAGAAAATTTGAGAGAAAAAGTTTGAGAAGTTTTCTAGATCTGAAATTGTGATTGTTCTTCTGCTGAAAACAGTTAGGGTTTCATTTATATATGCTATGCTAATCACCCTTCTAATCATGTTTAGCCAATGGTAAGTGGAATTAGCAAAATGAGGTGTTTATGCAATTTAGCTTTTTCACCCTATGCATGAAAATGCATGGTGAACAGTGCACGGGTTTGCCTTCAAATTCACTTCAAATTTCATTTTGGAGCCAATGGTAGTGGAAAAAAAGATCAAATAATGTACCAATTTTAAATTCCATAATTTCCCTCCAAAAATCAAGTGAATTGGCAAATGTTCATGTGATGATAATGCATGTCATGTAATGCAAGATTTGGAAACTAGAAGTCAAAATAATAACAATGCAAAAAGAGCCATCATATTTGGAGTTTTGGTTGAGAAGTTATGCCCATTTGAATCTTCAAGTACACTTTGCCATGTTTTGATCATATCTCCTTCACCATGCATGAGAAATTGATGATCTCTGACTTTTTGGAAATGGGAGGGAAAGATCTACAACTTTCATGTTCAACCAAGTTTCATTTGAAGCTTTCTTGATGATGTAATTTGAAGTTGAAGTTAGGTTAAAACCTTCCCATTTTTGGCAAGTTTGAATTATAGGTCACTTTCTATTTTTGGAAAGTTTTGACCTGACTTTATTTTCTTCAATGTTGATGTTTGAAATGTCAAATGAGACTTGTTTGAACATGAATGAAGTATTTCTAATCACTTCCCACCTACAAATCCACAGTTGACCTGGCAGTTGACTTTCTAGGCCTTCAGATGACCTGGCAATGTTCTGATGAATTTCAAGCCTCCACCACTTGGGATTTTGATTCAAAATGCTATCATGGTTCATATGAACTCTTGATAATGATTGTGGGGTCCAAATTCTCAAGAATGGCCACCACCTATTGCTCAATGACTGCCTTTGACTACTTTGACCTGTGATTGCTTCATCTGCAAGACAAAGGTTAGATGACATATTTTTGTACTTTTGGTTAGTGGTGAAAAGAAAAGCAATGATATACAAATGCAAAACATGCTTGGTGATCAAGAATCACTCAAAAAAGATAACCCACCCATAGGGAAGGAAGCAAGGTGCACAATGATCCTTGAGGCAATGAATGATATGATATGATGCCATGAGGGATCTTAGGGACAAAATTGGGGTCTTACAGATGCCCCTATTTAAGGTCATTCTAGCCGAAGAAGTGAAGTTTAGAAATCTTCATCTCGACGCGGTAGAATGGGCTTAAATAACAGTAATGAGACAAATTTTGGTCCCTAAGAGACCTCATGATGCAAATGTATGCATGCAATAGAAACAACCTCTGTGGGGAATACCGGTCCACAAAGAAGAAAAGACAATCCATCGGAGTAATACACTCACCAGGAACAGAGACTCTAACAAGACTCTCATGGGGATAAGAAAAATAAAAAGAATGCGTGAGCAGGACACGACTCTGAATTAGGGGTAAAAACTGACACTGCGTGAACAAAGCATGACTGGACTGGAGACCTCGCTGGGGATAAAGGACTCAAACTAGGGAAAAGAAGAATTCCAAAGGAAGACACATCCATTGGAAAGACACAAACTGACTCAAACTATCCACAAAGGACACCTCGAATAAAAATCCGGACTCGGACCAGGGAAAGGATTCACAAAGAATCTCCCTGCCGGGGAAAACTACATATATTGGGGAAAACGCCAATACAGCAAAAAGGGTAAAAATCACCGCAGAAACTCCACTGGAGAAGGTCTAACAAAGAGACTCTCATGGGGAAGCAACAAGGAAATGAGATGTTACCGGTATAAGGGTAACAAACTCAGGAAGAAAGAATATCTAAGACCGGTATAAGGGTGAGAGATATCAATCAACCAAACATCTGAGAAAGACCTAAAAAAGGTACATCAACTCAGGAAAATCTGACTCCACAGGGGACGAAGGTCATAATAGGGCGCAGAAAGGAAGGAACACCAGGGATACCGGTTACTGGGTATATAATAGGTGACCGACCAAAGCGTGAATTGGTATATATGCCAAAACAGTCATCATCCGAAAGAAGGGCTTGAAAAAGCAAATCGACTTACAGGATGGACATTCGAATCCACAACGGGAGAACGAATCTTACTCAGCTGGGAACAACCCAAAGAGCGCATGAGATATAACATCCATTACCGTCAGAACGTGGATAGAATACTCGCATGAGATATATTATCTATTACCGTCAGAACGTAGATAATATACTCGCATGGAAGGAAACACCAGGGATACCGGTTACTGGGTATATAATAGGTGACCTACCGAAAACGTGAATTGGTATATATGCCAAAACACTCATCATCCGAAAGGATGAATATTCAATTCTACAAAGAATACGAATCTTACTCGATTGGGGATAATCAACAAAGGACTCCAACCAAAGAGCGCATCAGACATATTATTCATTACCGTCAGAACGTGAATAATATACTCGAAAGGAATAGACACCAGAGATACCGGTTACTGGGTATATAATAGGTGATCAACCAAAAAGAGAGACAATCGTTACCAACAACAACAGGGTAAACGAAAGATAACTCACAGGGGATAAATTGCGAGCATCCGACAATTATCCAAAAGACAAACATATATTCGATTCCGCAAAAGGAAATAACGAATCTTACTCGACTGGGGAAACACAACAGGCTTCGACTGAAGAGTGCATGAGATATACTATCCATTACCGTCAGAACGTGGATAACATACTCGCATGGAAGATTATCCACAACCGGTTACTGGGTTAATAAAGGATAAATCAACCGAAAAGAAAGGCATCGGGATACCAAAACTAGGTATATAATTTTGACCAATCAAAGGGAGCAACAACATTACCGACAAAAGGGTAAATGAAAGAAGACTCGTTGGGGATGAATTGCATAAACACAATTACCCACAAGGACTTACTGGGGATACAATTGCTAGCAACCGACAATTACCCAAAAGCAAGGAGGGAATATCAACATCGAATATTGAATGAAGATAACCACAAAGAGTACCCATCATCGGTTAAGATGAACAACAAGGTTAACTCTGCAAAAGGGGATAAATTAGGATTTACAACTACCGAATACGGGGTAGAAAACCAAAACTCTGGCTGAGGAAGCAAAAGGTTTACCACTACCGACTACTGGGTAGAAAACCAAAGACTCAGCTGGGGATAGGGTGAATGATTGCCGAACACTGAGCAATTATTCAACTTATTCAACAAAAAGGTGCAAACTCCGTTGGGGAGAAAAATCGCAACAACATAGGATTTACAACTACCGACTACGGGGTAGAAGACCACAAAATCCACCATCAACCAGAATGAACCCAAAGGTTACCTCTGCTAGGGGATAAGAGATAGGACTTACAACTACCGAATACTGGGTAGTAGTCACCAACTCTGATGAGGATAAAAAGATAGGGTTTACATCTACCGAATACGGGGTAGAAAACCAACAACTCTGCGTGGGAATGAAAGAATCATGATTCCGCATGGGAAACAAAATAGGGTTTATAACAAACCACAAACTGCTGGAGAGCAAGAAAAATAGGATTTACGACTACCGAATACTGGGTAGAAAACCAAATCGACTCTTGCTGAGGAATAAAAGGTATATAACCACAAATTCCGCCAAGAGGAACAGGAACATAGGACTTACAACTACCGGTATAAGGGTAGAGGCCCAAACTCCGCTGGGGATAATATGAACTGTTGCCGGTTACTGGGCAATTCATTCATTTACTCCACAGGGAAGTACAAGAAACAACTGAACAAATGGTCAATTCAGGAATTGAACTGAAAAGACAGACTGAATCAAGACTTGTCCTAATGAGGATATAACTCCATTAGGAAGATCCATCCCAATATATGTGTTGGGAGGAAACGGAAGAAACCGTCATCCACGAGGATATAGCTCAGTGGGGAACTGCAGAAGGAAAGACAGACACTTTCTGCTTATGGGGCTGACTCTATATTGAGAGATTAAACACCCGACATATGCTTGGGACGATCTACTAGAGAGACCTTTATCACCATAGCAGGGAACAACAAACAAAAGATATATGGAGAAAAATGCAACATGAATATCTGAATGTTGAAAATATGCATGAATATGCGTAATTTATGTTTGATGAATGCTGACAAAACAGACATATCTAACACAAACATAGCCCAGGAATCAAACGCCCGGTACTACACTTCCAGGGGAAAATCCAACTGGAAAGCCAATATGCTAGAGATCTACATGCTGAAAAGCAAAGATCTGCGAGGAGAAGATCAGAGATATCAGGAAATCGCAAAATCACTGAGTGATGGATCAACAATCATCCCAACTGGCGCACAGAAAGTCACAACAGGCAACAACGGCCACAAGGACAAATCTGTTGGGGAAATGGGAGAAATCCCAAAATTTCTGCAGGGGATCCTCAGTATCAACTGGGAAACAAGAGTTCACTTCTCACGCGAGAACTGCTACGAAAGCAACTCCAAATAACTCCGCAGGGGAACAACCCACAAAGGGAGAATAGATCATCCATGTAGAATCTAACTGCACAAGCAACTTTACTGGGAGTACTGTCAGCCACTCCATTGGGAATAAACCCACTGGGGAAAGAAAAGATCACTCATGTAGATTCTGCAACAAGCCACTCTATTGGGGATCAAAAGCGTCAGGGAATCAACCAAATCTCTGGATGATAGATCACCAACCGACCACACTGGGGAAACAAAGATTTCAACGGGAAGAAACTGCCACAAAAACAACTCTGTTGAGAATACCAACTCTGGAGGGGATCCTGACTCTGTTGGGAATACCAACTCTGGCGGGGACTCTGGGGAAATCACAGCTATAACCCACCATACCACAAACTTATTGGTGGCTTAATTGGGGAATCCACTGGGGATAGGGAGGAGAGCTGGGGATCAACCACCAAATGCTAAACCTTCCAAGAGGAAACCAACAACTGCGGAGGAGGAAAATAAACACTGCTCTGCTGAAGGGATAAGAGGTGAAAACCTCAACAAACGCTCTGATGGGGAGGAATAGCATAAATGCAGTATATCATATCAACAACGCTGCTAACGACTGTGCTGAGGAAAGTGGTAAAATACCGGGATGTCAACCCACTAACCACTAAATCTTCCAAAAGAAAGCACCCATGCTGGGGAGAGAATACTGTTGGAGAGGATTGTGAAGTCTTAACCAACATTCTGCTTGGGGAGCAACCCCAACAAAAGCTTTGCTTGGGGAACAACCCCACCAAAAGCTCAGGATAAAGAGGATACAACCATGCCAGGAATATGAACAAATGTCTTACCTGTTGGAAGTCATGCCACCCTTGGGAGAGCACTGAGAAATTCTTAAGTATCCTTTCATCATTGTGAATGTTCATTTTGTTTAAAATAATAATCTTGGAAAATTTTATTTGTTTAAAACAATGACATTTTATCAATTAAAACATGCAAAACATTTGTTGAATTGAAACAAATAAGAGTGCAAATAATTGGATAAAAGCTCAAATTTATTTGATGGAATGGTAGTCTGCAAATGGCAAGACTCCATAGATCTGTACAAATTTGAAATCAGTGATATATATTGGAAGAGGGCTACATTGAACATAATGATCCTTTCTCTACCAATTTGAATCTCGATGTATTCGAAGCTTCAGTTGACGACGAATCGAGAATCTCTGACGAACAGACGGCTGCGGAACAAAAAGTCTTGTCCGGATGCAGTTACTTGCCAAATCCCTAATTTTTGCCTAGATTGCCCCAGGGTGAGGTACTCAATCTTGCGGGATGCAAATATATCTTTTTCAATGTCTCTAACTTTTGCCTGGATCACCCTTTCGGGTTTTCCACCGAGACGCTCATTTTTGCCTAAGCCGCCCTTTCGGGTTTTCAACTTAGCGAGGTATTCTGTTTTTTTTTTTTGTTTTTTTTTAGGCAAAGTATTTCTTGACTGCATCTGAATTCACAAGACGAGTGAAATCCTCCCCATTCATTGTTGTAAGCATCAAAGCACCGCCTGAAAAGGCTCTCTTAACAACATATGGACCCTCGTAGTTTGGAGTCCACTTGCCCCTGGAATCAGGCGCGAAAGGCAAGACTTTCTTGAGCACAAGGTCACCTTCTCGGAACACACGAGGCTTGACCTTCTTATCGAATGCTTTCTTCATTCTCTGCTGATATAACTGACCATGACACATGGCAGTCAATCGCTTCTCTTCAATCAAATTCAGTTGGTCATAACGACTCTGAATCCATTCAGCATCAGTCAACTTGGCTTCCATCAAGACTCGCATTGATGGGATCTCCACCTCTACTGGGAGAACAACTTCCATGCCGTAAACAAGAGAGAAAGGGGTTGCCCCTGTTGAAGTGCGGACAGATGTACGATATCCATGTAAAGCAAATGGTAGCATCTCATGCCAATCTTTGTACGTAACTGTCATCTTCTGAATAATCTTCTTGATATTCTTATTAGCAGCTTCAAGAACCCCATTCATCTTAGGTCTGTAAGGAGAGGAATTATGGTGTACAATCTTGAACTCAGCACACAACTCATCCATCATCTTATTATTCAGATTAGATCCATTATCAGTAATGATCTTATCTGGCACACCATAACGGCAAATCAGTTGATTCTTGATAAACTTCACAACCACCTGCCTGGTCACGTTCGCTTACGAAGCGGCTTCAACCCATTTTGTGAAGTAGTCAATTGCTACGAGAATAAACCTGTGTCCGTTGGACGCTTTCGGTTCAATCATGTCGATCATGTCAATTCCCCACATGGAGAAAGGCCATGGTGATGAAATCACATTCAGAAGTGTCGGAGGAATATGAATCTTATCCGCGTAAATCTGACACTTGTGGCATTTCTTCACATATTTGTAGCAGTCAGACTCCATTGTCAGCCAATAGTAGCCTGCTCTCAACATCTTTCTGGCCATGGCATGTCCATTGGAATGAGTACCAAATGAACCCTCATGGACCTCAGTCATCAACAGGTTTACTTCGTGTCTATCCACGCATCTGAGCAAAACCATGTCAAAATTTCTCTTATACAGCACTTCACCACTGAGGTAGAAACTGCCTGACAACCTTCTCAAAGTTTTCCTATCTTTCATAGATGCCCCAGGCGGGTAGACCTGGTTCTGGAGGAAATTCTTGATATCAAAATACCAAGGCTTGTCATCATTCACTTCTTCAACTGCAAATACGTGAGCTGGTCTATCCAAGCGCATCACAGCAATATTGGGAACTTCATTCCAATACTTGACAATAATCATTGAAGCAAGCGTAGCAAGGGCATCTGCCATCCGATTATCCTCTCGAGGAATATGACGAAAGTCAACTTCTATAAAGAACGTTGAAATCCTTCTCGCATAATCTCTATACGGAATAAGACCAGGCTGATTCGTCTCCCACTCACCCTTAATCTGATTGACAACCATGGCCGAATCACCATAAACATCAAGATGCTTGATTCTCAAATCAATGCATTCTTCCAGTCTCATAATACAGGCCTCATACTCAGCCATATTATTCGTGCATTTGAAAGTTAGCCTTGCTGTAAACGGAATATGCGTGCCATGAGGAGTAATGATTACTGCCCCAATTCCATTTCCATACTGATTCACAGCGCCATCAAACACCATCGTCCATCTGGAACCAGGTTCTGGACCTTCATCAAGTGTAGGCTCATCACAATCTTTCATTTTCAAATACAGAATCTCCTCATCTGGGAAGTCGTACTGAACAGACTGATGATCTTCAATCGGCTGGTGCGCTAAATGGTCAGCCAAGATACTACCTTTGATAGCTTTCTAGGCTCGATACTCGATATCATACTCAGACAACAACATCTGCCAACGGGCAATCCTCCCAGTTAAAGCAGGCTTCTCGAAGATATACTTGATTGGATCCATTCTGGATATCAACCAAGTTGTATGATTTATCATGTACTGGCGCAAACGCTTAGCAGCCCAAGCCAAAGCACATCACGTCTTCTCAAGCATAGAGTATCGAGACTCACAATCAGTAAACTTCTTACTGAGGTAGTAGATAGCAAATTCTTTCTTCCCTGATTCATCTTGTTGACCGAGTACAAAACCCATCGAGTCTTCAAGAACAGTCAGATACATGATCAGAGATCTTCCTTCTACAGGCGGAGACAAGATAGGAGGTTCAGACAGATATTCTTTGATACTGTCGAAAGCTTTCTGGCAATCCTCGGTCCAATCATGAGACTGATCTTTCCGGAGGAGCTTGAATATCGGTGCACATGTGGCAGTCATGTGGGATATAAATCTGGAAATATAATTCAAGCGGCCAAGAAAACCTCGGACTTGCTTCTCAGTTTTGGGTGCAGGCATCTCTTGTATTGCTTTGACCTTTGCAGGATCAACCTCAATACCTCTCTCACTGACAGCAAAACCCAACAACTTGCCGGAACGGACTCCAAATGTACATTTGTTCGGATTCAGACGAAGCCTAAACTTCCTCAGACGCTGAAAAAGCTTCAACAAATGTTCAACATGTTCAACTTCCGTTCGGGACTTGGCAATCATATCATCAACATAGACCTTTATCTCCTTGTGCATCATATCATGGAACAAGGTGTGATGAATGTTGTCTTCTCCATATCTTCGGGTGCCATCTTGATTTGATTATATCCGGAAAATCCGTCCATAAACGAAAAGACTTTGAATTTAGCTGTATTGTCTACCAACATATCAATGTGTGGTAGAGGGAAATCATCTTTAGGACTAGCTTTATTCAAATCTCTATAATCAACACACATACGAACTTTTCCGTCCTTCTTAGGCACAGGCATAATATTGGCCACCCACTGAGGATATGTTGAAGTCACCAGAAACCCCGCATCAATTTGCTTCTGAACTTCCTCTTTGATCTTCACTGCCATATCTGGATGAGTTCTTCTGAGCTTCTGCTTCACAGGCACACACTCAGGCTTCAAAGGCAGGAAATGTTGCACAATATCTGTATCTAGACCCGGCATGTCTTCATATGACCAAGCAAAGATATCTGAATATTCTCGAAGCAAACTGATCAACCCCTTCTTGACAGACTCTTCAAGAAGTGCCCCAATCTTCACCATGCGAACACAATCTTCAGAGCCGAAGTTGACTGTTTCCATATCCTCGAGATGCGGCTGAATGATCTTCTTCTCGTGCTCAAGGAGACGGGTAATCTCATCAGGAATCTCTTCAACATCATCTTCCTCTGCTTCAAATACAGGGAATTCAAAATTGGGAGATGGCGTTGGATCATTATGTTCAATGGGTTTTAGAATCAGCCTGTATAATGATTTTGGATAATAAAAACTTCAGAATTTAAACAAGCAAATCATTATGCAGATGAAAAAGATTGCTTTTATTCTTGTTTTTAGGGTTTTTTGTGATCACTGATTTCATGCAAAAAGCAAAAAGTGAAAACAAATGGAAAAACAAATGTTTAACAATGCATTAATTGAATGAAATATCATTGTATAAATGCTGCCACCAATGTCATCACATCTCCTTTTGGCATGGGAGAAGGGTTTTGAACAAAGTGAACCATTACTCTGCTCTATGAATGACTGTAGGAACATCTACAGCGACCCAATTGTGGCAGACACCACCAGGTATGATGAAGTTGCTCAAATCCTCTGCATCCTCTTCCAAGATAGCAGCAGCTTCTTCAGTCTGATCAGCATGGATGAAACCTCCACTCTTGAACAGCTGGAAGTCCGGAAAAGAGAAGCAATGATACAGAGGATCATAAAATTGCGCCAAAGTACTCATCAGTCCCTCATCAACCTGAGTAGTCAACAGAGGCAGAAGCTTCCCATACCGAGCTTTGAAACCCAAGGGATCTAATACATAAGATGTCAGATTCCTTAACTCTTTCACATCAGGCTGTCTAAAGCTATACTTCTTTGTATGCCTTTTCGGTCTTTCCATGTCTGAAAATTTTGCAAATAAACCCTTTAAGTTCCTTGAAAATTTTCTCATTTCTGATGACATGAATGCAGATGAATGCATGAAGGCATGAATGCAACAATCACACTCAAGGATCAAGCAAATCACACCAGACAGAGGTCATGGGAAAGCTCATAGTTTCCTTAATATCAATCATCCATTTTGGTGGATTATGGTTTTCACCTTATCAACACCCAAGTTCCATTGATATTAACGGTACACGAACCAGCTCAATCATCCATAATATCAACCATCCGTTTTGGTGGATTATGGTTTACACCATATCAACACCCAGGTTCCATTGATATTAGGGATGTCTGAACGACTCAACCATGAATCACGGGTTTGCTGAGAGTCACGAGCATGGAGTCTCGGTTAAGAACCACCCAAAGGGAGTGTACTAGGGTTTAAACCTGCCGAACATGTTCTACCAGAGGTTCCCATAGTCATCATCCCATCTTTCGAATATTATCTGAGAAATGAATACTCGTATTCCAAAAATATTCTCAAGAGAGACTCTTATGAGTGTAGTATCGCGTAACAATCGCATCAGATCTGACATCTGAACGACCTCCGCACTACGTCCTAAAAATAGGCCAAGATGGGCTTGGTAAACTAAGGTCCTTGGCTTCTAAGGCACATGATTGAAAGAATAATGCCTAACCACAAATAACTTGTGTGACATTATTAATCCAACATGACCTCCACCAAGTGAATGGACTCGCAAGTCAACTGGTTAAGGAATACTCCACACCTGTCAACAAGACTATGCCATTCTCCTATCCTAAGGTACACTCGAGTTCGGGTATAGAACTCATCTCACAGAGATCACCAAGCAAACAACAATTATATATCAAGCAATTCAAACATTACAATCAATACAGTCATCCCAAATTGTACAAAAAATATGCCATATAACAAATAAACAATATCACACAACAAGGGTGAAAAGTAGGCAACACCACCAAGGAAAATTGCTCCCCAGCAGAGACGCCACTTTTCTGTAGCGGTGTATTCATCACTTTATGATTTATTGATTAAATCAAAAGCAAAGCATACAAAGAAATCGAGTCGCCACCGCACTTTTATTTATCCGAAGGAATGGCTAAAAAGCGAACAAAAGCCTAAGAAGTTTTACACATAGAAAACTAATGAAAAGATCAGAGATTAGGGTAACGGGTAAATTACGCAATGGGAAGGTGTTAGGCACCCAAAACGTCCTAGGTACTCCTAGGGAGCCCTTTTCACACTTGTTTAATGAAATGCTATTTGTTATGAAAATATTTATTGTGCAAACATGAATGAAGGGATAAGAAAAGAATATACAAGTTATTATTTTTGTGTTCGAATGGATGAACCCGTTGCCTACGTACCTTTCCATGGAAGGTAAGGATCAAAACGCCGTAGTTCGGCTAAAAGATTTCCAAAATATGAGTAGGTTCATCTTAAACAAACAAAAGTCCTAAGGTCTTTCGTTATCCACGGGAGAAAACTCAACCTTATACAAACAACAAGTCCACCATGTGAGAAAAGCTTCAACTTGCTAGTGAGGGGTTAACCCTATAATAAGCAAGGAAGTCTTACAATTCAATCACTAAGGACAAAAGGTGAGATTAACATCAACCAACTAGGATAAATCAAACCTATGGCTAATGTATGAAAACTTATCAAGGATGGACATGGCCACAAAATCATTGAATGAGTTGGATTAACCAATTAGAATTTATTCACAAAAGATGGTCAAAGTATGATTAGAATTCAATTCAAAAGAAGTATTGTGAAAATGAAGTTTGAAAATCAAAGGCTTAAGGCCTAGGTTTCTAATTTGAAAAGAGGTGAAAATGTTTGCACAATAGTTTTCAAATTTGGGTTAACATGCAAAATGGAGGTTTAAAGAAGCAAAAGGATGGAAGGTGAGGGAGTGTAAAACTTCTTAGATGTTCACCTCTTGAGATCATATGTAGATGATCCAAGTGATTCCTTTAGAATAGGCAATGAGCAATAACAGATAAACAATAAAGCAAATGGATACCGGATGCCAATCAATGGACTTACACCAATCTCACAAACAAAGGTGGATACCGGATACCAATAAATGGATTTACACCAATCTCCTAAAACAAACATGGATATCAGATGCCAGTCAATGGACTTATACCATTCTCCTAAAACAAACATGGATATCAGACGCCAATCAATGGACTTATACCAATCTCCTAAAACAAACATGGATATCAGATACCAATCAATGGATTTATACCAATCTCCTAAAACAAACATGGATACCAGATGCCAATATATGGACTTATACCAATCTCCAAAAACAAAACAAGCAAGGATACCAGATGCCAATATATGGACTTATTCCAATCTCCACAAATATGATCATGGGAAACAACTGCCAATAAATGGGCTTACAATTGACTCCTCACATACAACAAACAAACAAATGCAATAAGCAAGAGGAAACAAGTTGCCAATAAATGGTCTTACACTTGACTCCAAGGAAATAGGATGCCAATAAATGGTCTTAGTCCCAACTCCTTCCAGATCATAGGAAACAACTGCCAATAAATGGACTTACCATTGACTCCTCCATGGACAAACAAGGATGTCACAAAGATATGAACAATGATCATGCAATGGTGTACAATTAATGCACACATAAGCAAACATGCACAGATGAATCAAGTAATCAATCAAACAAGTCAATTAGCACACACTATACACAAGCAATTAGGCTCAAACAAGGTTAGACTTTACAGTCAACTAGAATGGGGTAATATTGTGCTCTTAACCTTAACATTGAGAGTTAAAGGTGAAGCAGATGAAATGGAGATGAGGGGTGTGCCTCATAGCTCTTATCCCTGGCCTGGGAGAGCTTTAACAATAGAAAGTATGGGAGTTCAGAAAGTAGGAACTCATCTCCACAAATGAATGACTCTATAAGATCTTGGGTTAGTATTCGCAATGCATCAACATGTTATGTGAGCAAAGGAATGACACACTGAATAACAGGAGATGGATTACATATCTCTTTTATCTGCCAATTGCCTCATAAGAGGACTTTTCCTGCTTGGCACAAAAAGTAAACAATCACAAGCATTGCCTCTTAAGGAGGACTTCAGACAGGTGCCTGCCCACATAACAGGACAGGTCTTCCAGACTACATGAAGAAGAGAAGTTATACCTAAGTGGTTAAGCAACCAAGCAAAAGCAAAGTTCAAGTGAACTTAAAGCAACTAATGTACTTGTGGAAACATCAAACAAATCAGTACACAACTCAGACAACTAAACAACAGTCAATAAGCAACAAACAATCCCAATGTACACAATGCATAAGCCAAAGGTCAAACTCAAATGAGTCAACATCAACCTATAAAACACACAAAGATTAGTAATCAAAGGCAAACATCAATGCTCAAGTGATGAAGCATCAATAACCAAGTAACTTGGATGTTCAACCTGAAATTAAAAACAGAAGCTGAAAATTAACATGAATCAACTTCAAACACATCTTGAAACAATCCAAAAGGTCTCACATCAATATCAATTACCAAAAGCATTTCATGATCAATTGAAGTTCAAGGCAATCTGAAAGCTCAAATGTGATCAACCAGAATGAAAAATCTCAATTAAATCTGAAATCAATCAAATAACTCCAAGAAAATTCATGCTCATTCAAAACATCTATAATATGCATCATACAGAAAATCAGGACAATTGGAGATCATTAGGCATGGTAAACACATCACACAAATTGAACAAGCAAAGGTGTGACACAAATTGTCACACCAACTTAACATGATCATAAAACAGAAATGATAAATGGTAAAAATACCAAATCAACACCAAAATGTCAAGCAACATCTCTAGTTTCATCATGCAAATTTTCAGATTCATTGGATTAAAAATCAGCATTTCACAAATGATATAGCAAGGCAAGGTACAAAATGCATACATGTTCAAATGCCCTAGCACAAAATAAAATCCAGCCAAGCACAATTTATGGAAAAATGATCAAAAAAAAGTAGACAGAATAAGGAATGCAATGCAACAAACCTCATAATTTTTGGATGATTTTTCAAATTAATATGAATTTTGGAAGATGAAGAAAAAATAAAAAATGATATGTGAAGCATGGATGTGAAATAGGAGGGAAATTGAAAAATAAGCATGGCATTTGAATAAAAGCGCTGGCCAGGAATCGAAGTCAGTTCACATTTGAACTGAAGCACGCCAAGGCTGAAACGACAGCGTTTCATCCTAAACCCTAAAACACGTGCATGCATGGCAATTGGAATCCGCAGGTAAACATGATGAACTCGCAACAAAATCCGCAACAAAGCCTATGCGTTTCACAACAGAATTCGCAGGTAATCTGGAAATTGTATGAACACATGAAGATCTTCATCCATAAATTTCCAGAAAAATTCAAAGTGTCCAGAAATTAAAAATGAGCACATCATTGTGTAGTATCTTCATCATACATCAATAATCAACAAACATTTCACCAAGAAAACATCACACATGCATAGATCGAAGTGAAGAAGATTCATCATCAAAAATTCAAACATCCACATCTCACTCAAAATAGCATGGATTCGCACGATTCAAAGCTCAAACTACTCAGCATCACAAGATCTATCATAAAAGCATAAGAATTTTAAGATTTAAAGAGATCGATTTTGTAACCTCTTGAAGTGCAGAATTGGATTTAGATGGATTCAAGCTGTGTAATGGCTCAACAGTTCCTCTATGAAGCTTGTGAAGTTGATTGGATGAGAGCTTGATGTTCAATTGTGCACGAATCCTCCAGAATTTGGATTCACCATTGTTGCTTCAAAGCTTCAAGCATGAACAAACAGGCACGGATTCTCTTGGTTCTTCCTTCATACTTGCTCAAAGATGCTTCCAGATGATGAATTGATCAAGATAAATGCAATTTGTTTGAATAAAATGAAAGAAAATTTGAGAGAAAAAGTTTGAGAAATTTTCTAGATCTGAAATTGTGATTGTTCTTCTGCTGAAAACAGTTAGGGTTTCATTTATATATGCTATGCTAATCACCCTTCTAATCATGTTTAGCCAATGGTAAGTGGAATTAGCAAAATGAGGTGTTTATGCAATTTAGCTTTTTCACCCTATGCATGAAAATGCATGGTGAACAGTGCACGGGTTTGCCTTCAAATTCACTTCAAATTTCATTTTGGAGCCAATGGTAGTGGAAAAAAAGATCAAATAATGTACCAATTTTAAATTCCATAATTTCCCTCCAAAAATCAAGTGAATTGGCAAATGTTCATGTGATGATAATGCATGTCATGTAATGCAAGATTTGGAAACTAGAAGTCAAAATAAGAACAATGCAAAAAGAGCCATCCAATTTAGAGTTTTGGTTGAGAAGTTATGCCCATTTGAATCTTCAAGTACACTTTGCCATGTTTTGATCATATCTCCTTAACCACACATGAGAAATTGATGATCTTGGACTTTTTGGAAATGGAAGAGATAGATATACAACTTTCATGTTCAACAAAATTTCATTTGAAGCTTTCTTGATGATGTAATTTGAAGTTGAAGTTAGGTTAAAACCTTTCCATTTTTGGCAAGTTTGAATTATAGGTCACTTTCTATTTTTGGAAAGTTTTGACCTGACTTTATTTTCTTCAATGTTGATGTTTGAAATGTCAAATGAGACTTGTTTGAACATAAATGATGTATTTCTAATCACTTCCCACCTCCAAATCCATAGTTGACCTGGCAGTTGACTCTCTAGGCCTTCAGATGACCTAACAATGTTCTGATGAATTCCAAGCCTCTACCACTTGGGATTTTGATTCAAAATGCTATCATGGTTCATATGAACTCTTGATAATGATTGTGGGGTCCAAATTCTCAAGAATGGCCACCACCTATTGCTCAATGACTGCCTTTGACTGCTTTGACCTGTGATTGCTTCATCTGCAAGACAAAGGTTAAATGACATATTTTTGTACTTTTGGTTAGTGGTGAAAAGAAAAGCAATGATATACAAATGCAAAACATGCTTGGTGATCAAGAATCACTCAAAAAAGATAACCCACCCATAGTGAAGGAAGCAAGGTGCACAATGATCCTTGAGGCAATGAATGATATGATATGATGCCATGAGGGATCTTAGGGACAAAATTGGGGTCTTACAGTAACGATTCTATCACTGATCATGCCCATTCGTAAGGATCACTAAATGGAGAAATTTTTAAATTCTGCTGCGCCTTGGATGACAATTCTCCTTCAGTGGTATCTGATCGACTTACGAAACCATGAATCTGATAACTGCTTTTTTTCTGTATTAATACGATTAAAACATAATGAATCAAAAATTAAATTAAGATCGATCAAGTCATATATATGATATATGTAATCCTGATGCAAAATACATTATATATGATATAATGTTCTTGTTTCGTTCATTCAAACACTCAATGGTTGTTTTCCTTTGAGCGATCAATGGTCGTTTGCTTCTTGATCCGACATTAGTATGGTGAAGCAATGACGTGTTGATCAATCATACTGAATCAACAATCGAGATGTGTTTGACGGTCTGAAATTGGTACATCAGGGTTAGTGACGGCACAAGGGTTGTGTTGTTAGAGACTTATGCGATTGGGGTTATGATTGCACAAGAGTTGTGCTTTCTAAACACTTTTTGGAACAGTGTTAACCGGTTAACGCGTATGGTTAACCGGTTAACGCAATACGAAGTAAAATTTTTGAGTTTTTCAAACAGTGTTAACCGGTTAACGCTTTTGGTTAACCGGTTAACGCAAGACGGAAAACATTTTTCCAAGAGATTTTCAAATAGTGTTAACCGATTAACGCATTTGGTTAACTGGTTAACGCAAGGCAGAAAACAATTTTTAACAGATTTCAAACAGTGTTAACCGGTTAACACATATGGTTAACCGGTTAACGCAAGGAAAAATTCACTAACTCAGTGCTTTAAAGTATCAAGTGTTGATGCGAAAAGCGACATCGATTTTAAATGAATTGTTCATTAAAAATTTCAGCCCGTCCGCTGACCGGGCAGCGGACCCCCGGCTAACTCTGCGTAGTGTGATCGGTCATCGAAATTTAATTTGATTTTAATTAATTAAAGGAATTAATAATAATAATAATAATAAAGTGTTTATTATTGTCTTGTGGTGATCGGTTATGGCCTTAGTCTTCCTTTATTTTGTTTTGGGTTTTAAAATACGACCTGTGTGTCGTGCCTCTCTCTTAATCTCCCAAATGTAACTTCTTTTCTCATCTCACTCCCTCGTATGTAAAACGAGTTTCTTTTATGTAATATAATGATATGAAGAAAGCAAAGAAGTCAGTGCCAAAGGAGGACAACCTTGAAGATCTTGCTTGGAGAAGCTTAGATCGTTGTTATGTTAGCTTAGGTTCTCTCATTGGCTTGGGAGAACAATTGCGCTAGGGGCCATGACTGTTTCATTATGTTTGTATGTATGTTGATGCATGTGAATGTATGTTGATGCATGTGAGAGACGATTTATATGATAAACAAGCCGGTGAGATCAGAAAAGTTGCAATTCCCTCAAAATAAATATTAAGTTTATGCTTTCCAAGTTTTAACACTCATCAAGACTAGTATCGAATAATGTAGGTTTCGCCTACGCGAGGTGCATGTTCTATATTAGTAAGGTGCGACGGGATAATTTTAATATCCAACTGTTAAAACAATGGGTCAAACTTAACTAAACAAATTATAATAAGATTATATATATGTTTAGAAGCAAGAGTTGGGAATGATCCATATGATGGATTGGAATAAGGAGTTATTCACCCAACTGAAATTTTCGAGAGTTGTATGAGATACAATTGGAAGGAGTTCCTACCTAAATAACCTAGTTTTGTGTAATCTGCCTACGCGGACTTAGAACGAAGTGAAATATGGATCTCGACCCACTAGAAAATCTTCCAACGGGATTTTCCGAATCAAATGATGAGGGTCATTTGTTTTGAATAAAATAGTGGGAGTATATTTAATTAAAGGTCTAATGAAATATGTCAATGATACTTATATTTTCATTAATCCTTATGTAGATTACCATGACAACAAACAACTCTAACAACATCCTGCTATCAATCCTTGATAAGGAAAAATTGTCTGGGATAAATTTTGTGGATTGGCACCGAAACTTGAGGATTGTCCTCAAACATGATAAAAAGCTCTATGTATCGGAGACACCTGTTCTTGAAGAGGAACCTCCTAGTTCTGCACCTAAGGCAGAAAGAGATGCTTATAAGAAGCATGTCGATGATGCCAATGAAACTGCTTGTCTCATGCTAGATACCATGAACTCAGAATTGCAAAAGCAACATGAGAACATGTCAGCGTTCGATATGATCGAACACCTGAAGTTGCTCTATCAAGAGCAAGCAAGGCATGAGAGGTTTGAAGTTTGAAAAGCCCTTTTTAAAGGCAAGTTAGCTGAGGGAGCCCCTGTAGGTCCCCATGTACTCAAGATGATTGGGTATGTGGAAAACCTTGAAAGATTGGGTTTTCCCCTCGGAAAGGAACTTGCGACTGATTTGATCTTGCAATCGTTGCCAGATGGGTTCAGTCAATTTGTCCTAAATTTCAATATGAATGATATGGACAAATCGCTTCCTGAACTGCTCGCCATGTTAAGAACTGCCGAGTAGAATCTGAAGTCAAAAGGGAAGTCCATTCTGATGATCGGAAATGGAAAGAGACAGAACAAAAGGCCCACTAAGCAGGGTGATAAAGGGAAAGGCAAGGAAGTTGCCAAACCCAAACCCACCGTTGCTGCTTTAAATCCTAGTGGAGGCATAGCAAAAGAAGGAACTTTCTTCCATTGCGGTAAGACCGGACACTGGAAGAGAAACTGCCCAAAGTACCTGGAAGATAAGAAGAATGGAGTAGAGACTTCAACTTCAGGTATTTTTGTTATTAATTCATCTACTTTTGCATCATGGGTATTAGATACTGGATGCGGTTCTCACATTTGTACAAATGTGCAGGGGCTGAAAAAGAGTAGAGATTTGGCAAAAGGTGAAGTCGATCTACGAGTTGGCTATGGAGCAAAGGTTGTTGCTTTAGCCGTAGGAACTTATGTATTGACTTTACCTAGTGGTTTAATAATTCAGTTAGAGAACTGTTATTATGTACCTGCAATTAGCACGAATATTATTTCCGTTTCTTGTTTGGACAAGTTTGGTTTTCATTCATAATAAAGAACAATTGTTGCTCAATTTATCTGAATGATATATTCTATGCTACTGCACAAATGAACAATGGACTATATGTCCTTGATCTTGAAATGCCAGTTTATAACATTAATACTAAAAGGATGAAACCTAATGAGTTAAATCCAACTTACCTTTGGCATTGTCGATTAGGCCACAGAAATGAGAAACGCGTTTCCAAACTCCATAAAGATGGACTGTTGGACTCTTTTGATTATGAATCATATGAGACATGCAGATCTTGTTTAATTGGAAAGATGACAAAGTCTCCATTCACAGGAAAAGGTGAAAGAGATAATGATCTTTTGGCCCTCATACATACTGATGTATGTGGACCACTGAACATACCAGCCAGAGGAGGTTTTCAATACTTCATCACATTCACTGATGATTTCAGTAGATATGGTTATGTGTATTTAATGAAACACAAATCAGAGTCCTTTGAAAAGTTCAAGGAATTCAAGAATGAAGTACAAAACCAACTAGGTAAGAATATTAAAACTCTTCGATCAGATCGAGGTGGTGAATATTTAAGCCTAGAGTTTGATGACCATCTGAAAGAGTGTGGGATCCTATCCCAACTTACTCCTCCTGGAAAATACCAAATGGAATGGTGTATCTGAGAGAAGAAATCGAACCCTGTTAGACATGGTCCGATCCATGATGAGTCACACCGATCTTCCAAACTCCTTTTGGGGACATGCACTATTGACAGCAGCTTACACACTTAACCGTGTTCCATCCAAAAAGGTTGAGAAGACACCATATGAGATATGGAGTGGTAAGAAACCACATATGTCTTACATGAAGATTTGGGGTTGCGAAGTTTATGTGAACCGATAAATTTCAACTAAGCTTGAGCCCAAATCTGACAAATGCTTATTTGTGGGGTATCCTAAAGAAACAAGAGGGTATTACTTCTACAATCCTTCTGAGGGCAAAGTGTTTGTCGCTCGAACTGGAGTTTTCCAAGAAAAGGATTTTATTTCCAAAGGAACCAGTGGGAGGAAAGTAGAGCTTGAAGAAATTCAAGAATCACAAGGCATTGGTACACCTATGGAGGAATTAGAGCAGGAAACACAAATAGTTGTGTAAAGAGCAACCTGCTCAAGTAGAACAAGACCAGCGTAGGTCAAGCAGGATACGTCACCTACTTGAGAGATATGGATATCTCATAACAGATCAAGGTGATGTATTGCTCATGGATCAAGATGAGCCTGTGACCTACTCATGAAATCTTCGTGTTGATGAAACAGTAAAACAATGCGGATTCATCAAGAACGAAGATGAGCCTTATGTCTACAAGAAGGTTAGTGGGAGCATGATCGTGTTCCTGGTATTATGTGTAGATGACATATTACCCATTGGAAACGATATCCCTACCCTGCAACAAGTAAATTCTTGGTTGGGGAAATGCTTTTCTATGAAGGACCTAGGTGAAGCAGCCTATAAATTAGGAATCAGAATCTATAGAGATAGATCACAAAATGCTTGGCCTAAGTCAGAGTACATAGACAAAGTGCTAAGACGCTTTAATGGTTCCAATGGTTATGTGTTTTGCTTAAATGGTGGCGCTGTGAGCTAGAAAGGTTCAAAGCAAGATACAGTTGCTAATTTACAATCGAGGCCGAGTATATTGCTGCCTCAAGTGCAGCAAAGGAAGCTGTTTGGATCAGGAAGTTCATTAGTGAACTTGGCATAGTCCCTAGCATTGTGGATCCCATTGGTCTCTATTGTGATAACAATGGTGCTATCGCACAAGCTAAGGAGCCTAGATCTCACCAACGATCCAAAGACATACTTAGGCGTTATCATCTCATTCGAGAGATAATAGATAGAGGAGATGTGAAAATATGTAAAGTACCTACACTTGACAATATTGCTGACCCGCTGACAAAGCCTCTTGCGCAGCAGAAGCATGATGGCCATACTAGATCAATAGGCATAAGGGGTATGCCTGATTGGCTCTAGTGCTAGTGGGAGATTGTTGGTGTAAGCCCTAGAGGCCAATACTTTTGGTACTTGTATCAAATTATTAATTAATAATAAAATGCATTTTCTTTATTATGGTTGTTTAATAAAGTCCCTAGAATAGTTAGTCCGTTTAATGCATCAAGTGTGACTTGATCATGAGACCACATTATACATAAGGACACTATTCTTAAAGTATCCGTAGTCGAGCTTTATTGTGAAGTGGGATAACATTAAAGCATTGAGACTATTATGTTTGTAGACTGATGATCGCATCTCATGGATCATGGATAAAGAGTTATCAAGTCTTAAACATAGGTATGAATATTAAGAGTAATATCTATACCGATTGACCCGCTATGAGAATACTGTAAAGAAAGTTATGCAAAGTGTCATAAGTTATTCTCATGGTGATAATAGTATATACCACTCTTCGACCTGAAACCACTATGGATCCTAGATATAGAGTCGAGTGCTTTTTTGCTGATCCAACGTTGTCCGTAACTAGATAACCATAAAGACAGTTGATGGGTACTCCACAAAGCATGCCGAGGGACATGAGTGTCCTAGATGGAATTTGCCCATCCTGCATAACAGGATAAATGTCTATGGGCCCAATTATGAACTGGACAAGGGTGACACGGTCTATACCTTGTGTTCAATATAGACATAAGGGCAAAGGGGTAATTATACACATAATTATTATCACAGGAGGTTTTGTCAGATCACATGACATTTTCGTGTCTTGGGT